>NC_083433.1:11804429-12169429 GCF_020745735.1 Hemiscyllium ocellatum | reverse complement strand
GGTATGACAGAGGAATGCATTGTCTAAAAACGTCCTTTTATCAGATTAACAAAAACAAGAATTGCTTCATTCAGTCACAATAAGTCAGTGCCCTGCACACCACAAGTGTGTGTGAGCTACAAATGTGAATGGAAAGAGATTGCTTGTGAAAGAGAAAACAAAGAGAAAGTGAAAGGAGGATAACAAACACCTGTGAATTCACAGCAAGTCAGTCACAGTGAGAAACAAAACAAATTTAGATTTCGTTTCACCGAGATCCCCATCAGAAATGGTTGCAAGCTGTATTTCTGAAACATTAACCTACGACACGTAGCAGTTATTTCTTGATTTTTTTTGAAACTTTCATTTATTGTGTTTTATTTTATCATTGTGATAAAGAGGCAAGTGAGCTACACGATAATGTATAGAACAACAACTTCCCAGCAAGTTATTTTCTTAATGTTTAACACCTGTAATAATTTTGTACATAGCACGAACAGCATAGAGTACTACTTTTGTGGAGTATGACCTGGGTTAAAAGTCCTCTAAGTGTCACAGTTTGACAACAGCTGGTTACACCTTTGTCAGAGTCAAAATTAGAACACTAACCCTGAGGAAATCCTGCAATAACGTCCTGGGATCATGACCCGAAAACCACAAACATTTCCACTGCACCAGATATTATTTCAAACAGCAGAGCGTTATTCCTGATTCCCATTGTGTTTGGGTTCCTAGATATCATACTTTGTCAAATACTGCTTTGATATCAAGGACAGTCACCCTCATTTCACTTCTGGAACTAAGCTCTTCTGTCCATGCTCGGACCAGGGTCAGGAGCCAAGTGACCCTGGTGGAATGCAGACCGAGTGCCAGTCTGGACGTTATTGCTGAGAAAGTGATGCTTGATATAGCATTACAGCTTGTTCACACCATTAAAATCAAGGCACAACATTTCTGCGTTTACCAAAATAAAAAGTAACTAACTGGAAAATGTTTTGACCACTATGGAGATTTGTGAGAAAGTTCATACTTTTACTTTAAAAAGTATGGATAGGTAATTTCAGTTCCGTTGTCTCCCTATATGAATCTTCTCCATTTTACCAAATACAGTTATTATTTCACACTGTTATGCTACAAATAAATCTCAAAGTAAGAGTTTTAGCTTATACTGACAGCAACATTTGATCTATACATATTTATCTTTGTTCTTTTAGAGTCCTTCTTACTAAGCACCATTTTCTTTAAAAAAACAAGACAAACCAAGTGAATTTTTTTCAGGAATTTGCAATGATTTTCTTTAAAAGGCTGCTGTGACATATCTAAGAGTGCTACAAGACGACTGTCCCACACAATTTCATCTCCATCTCTGTCCCCCCAGGAAATTTCCACCCTTTACCTAAACAAGCCTAGAAAGTCACCAAGGAAAACTGTAGGAGAGAAAACTCCACACCCATTAAAGTGCTTCTGAAGCTCCAATGCATAGGGCCACCATACTATTCTCTTGTCGTGACTCTCTGCATTATTGTGAAATTTACTCACTGTTATTAGCCAACCATTCATTCTGGTCAATTTCTCTGGGCAAGCTCACAAGCATGGGTAAATCTGCATCAGACACTCGAGCAGAGGCGTATTCTGCCTCGAGATACAACTTCTTCTCTTCAGTCGATGGCAGCTTTTCATCTGGCTTTGATTTTGCAGTCTTTCTGAGGGAGATAAAGGTAAATTATAAATAAAATCAGAAAAGGTGACATGCATTGAAACATAAAACTTTTTTTTTTAAATTGCAGGTACAAGTTGGTAATGCTCAGTTTTCTAGTCTACCACTATTCCCATTTCACTCAGTTTAATAGTGTCAGCAATACAAACAATGCACATATACAACCATCAAGAGTTGTTTGAGAGCTTGCTGGTTAGGCAAATATTACATCCAACAATGCTCCAATCCATTTCCTAATTATACCTAGTACTGTCATGTTAGACTTTGGAAGCACTACCATGGCAGGCCTTGAAAGCACTGTTCACATAACCATTTAAACATCTGCTCAAACAGGATACGAGAAAAATACAAGGAGTCTCTCTTTCCTAAACAATATCCCTTTCTCCACCTCCCCAATATTTCCTCCCCAAAACAATTTCTGTCTATCCTCCAGCTATATTCCCACCTTTCTCCCCAAGCTGTGTAATAGAGCAATTTTTTTTATGATGCTTCGCCTCCCCTTCTGCATTGTTAGTGTGGTGAAATCGAGAGCTGTCTTTCTATCTTGGTTTATTTCAGTTTATTAAAGTTGAACTGTCTCTCCATGTCTTTTCAATTACTTACAATTTATGATTTTGCATAAACCTTCATTGAATGCTTCATTCTATCTTTTAAAACATTCAAATTTTGCTGGTGTCCAAATCCCTATTGTAGCTGTTTGCCTTTATGAGTATCGCAATTCCCTCTATTGTGATCAGAGCCTCCTCACTCAATTCTCTTTTACAATAGTGTAGTCCTGACGTGAAAAGATTACCCAATAGAAGCAAACTTCCACGCAGCCTAAATGAGCCATATCTGACTGGTCATGCATTTCAACTTCAAATCAAAACAGAGGTAAAAATACCAAATTCTGACAATTGTGCTGTTTTCTTTATTTTTTACACATAAAATATAACAAATAAAAGGATCGCCTGAAAACAATGCCCTTTCAATTAAGAGCTCAGCATTTGAAACCAAATCTTAGTTTTCCATGGGGCTATGCATTTGGATTCCCACAAAGTAGCACAAAAAATGTATTTAAAGAAAAACAGACTGGCTGATCTGCTCACATGACTGCATAAGCTCATTACAGCAGCATAAGCAGGAGACTTTTTCACACTGCCATTTCGGAAATTGCTTCTCATTCATGAGATTGTGGTGGTGTCAGGAAGAAGAAAATCAAAGCAAATGTTAAATACTTAAGAGATATTATTACACACCAACTGGAGCAGGTGAGACTTGAACCCAGGCTTCCTAGCTCAGAGGTAGGGACACTGTCCCTGTGCCACAACAGCTCCTCAAAAGCAACAGCTGATTTCTCTAATCAACATGATCAGAGAGGCTCTTACACATCTCTGGCAGGTGGGACTTGAACCTGAGTCAGAGGTCCAGGGCAGGGACATTGACCACTGTGTCACAAGAGCCACATGGTGGCTCAGTGGTTAGCACTACTGCTTCACAGTTCCCAGGTTCGATTCCAGCCTTGGATGACTGTGTGGAGTTTGCACATTCTCCCCATGTTTGCGTGGGTTTCCTCCGGGTGCTCCGGTTTCCTCCAACAGTCCAAAGATGTGCAGGTTAGGTGAATTGGCCATGCTAAATTGCCCATAGTGTTAGTTGCAATAATCAGAGGGAAATGGGTCTGGATGGGTTACTCTTCAGTGGGTCAGTGTGGACTGGTTGGGCAAAAGGGCCTGTTTCCGCACTGTAGGGAATCTAATCTCATCTAATCTAATCATTTCCTGTCCTAAAAGCTAAACATTTCCAGCTAAACAGGCCAAATGCAATCTTCATAAAACAACAACAGAGCACGCTCAAAAACAGGCAGGAAGATAATCAAAAAAAAATACAAAGGAAGTTACAAAAATTAATTAAATATTTAGAAAGGATAACAGCAAAACAACGAAATCTCTGCAAAAAGTTTTCCTCTTTAAAAAGGTACCAAATTGATTTGTCAGTGCCCCGAGAATATATCATACTAAAATTACACAAAAAGTTATATTATTAGTATTATTCTTTCACGGCACCAGCTCTCAACTGCCCTGGATGAAGAGGTTGCTCCAGTGACGTCAACTTTCAGAGTGCAGCCACAACTGCCCTTAACATCCATCAATACATTGTGGAGGGGAGAGGAAAGATAGATGTGCACAGGTGGTGGGGCTGTCAGGTGGTAAATACACTAGAATACAAATTTTAAAATCTCGCAGAATTGCACATATACATAATATACATGACTTGCAGTTTGTAAGACCTGCTTTCATACCAATGTGATCCTGTGATAGGGAAAAATCTGACAGATTGAAATTAAAGTAATAATATAAAGAAAATCACCATTCAGAACCAAGTATGCAAGAACATTCACTTGTGAGATGTGGGCCTCACTAATTGGTCCATCATTTATTGTCCAACCTTAGTTACCCTTGAGAAGGTGGTAGTGAGCTGCCTTCTCGATCCACTGCAGTCCACATGCTGCAGGATGTCCACAGTATTCTTAGGGAGGGGACTCCAGGACTTGACCCAGAGACTGTGAAGGAACAATGATATATCTCGAAGTCTGAATGGTGAATGGCTTGAAAGGGAAACTTTTAAGTAACGCATGTCCCACATATCTGCTGTCCTTGCCCTTCTAGATGGTGGCGGCCATGGGTTTCGAAGGTACTGTCGGAGGATCATTGGTGAACTTCTTGCAGTGCATCTTTTAGTCAGTACACACTGCTGCTATTGAGTGTCAGTGGTGAAAGGAGTGGATGCAGCGCCGTTCACTTGGCTGAAACATAAAATATCTCAAGGAGTCTTGACTGAGTGGATATGGAAAAGATGTTTCCTTTTATGGGGAAATTTAAAACTGGGAAGGGAATACCATTTAAAAATAAGGGAACACCTACTGACAACAGATGATGCACTATTTTTCCCCAGAGATAAGTAGGCCATTCTGGCTCAAGCTTGTCGCGCTGTCTACTTTTACTCACTATTTTGAAAGAACCCAAGTTCACCATCGCTAGTTTGTGTACTTTGAGACAAGTCTTGATTGAGTACAATCTAGACCTTCACTCTCTGGAGGGAGATGAGGTGCAAGCGCATCCATGACCTAAATCATTCATGCAAAGTAACATGCTATCCCTCATGTATTCTATTTTCTTTCCTTGTTTCTGATGCAGAACCCTGGATCTTGCTACCTAACATCACCACACATGTTGAAGTGGGTGTAAAAGGCAACTAAGATCTTATTAAAAAACTGGTGACCTGCTATACAGAACTAATCACTGCATTTTTGGCTTTTTGCTATAATATCACCATTTGCCTTAGCCTTAGGAATTTGCTGCTCCCAGTTCCAATGTTGTATAGATTACAGGGAAAAAGCCAGAAAATGGGGTTGAAAAACCTATCAGCTATGACTGAATCACAGAGCAGATTTGATGGGCCAAATGGCTTGATTTCTACTCCAATATCTTATGGACTTACAGAAACAGGAAACTCATCAATTTCAACTCCAGTCTCATGCACTGCTTCATTCACACTTCAATTCTGACTCCTGTGGTTCCTGATTCGGTGTGACATTTCTCACTTGGCTGCTCAGTTCCGTTCACTCCAACAGCCAGTCAACTGCAGTGCTAATGAGACTGAAGTCCCAACTCTCTGTGAACAACACCACACAGGGTTGTTTTTTCAGCAACTGGAGTAAGGGAACTGAGCAGCCAGGTGAGAAATGTAACACCAATCAGGAACTGCAGGAGTCAGAACTGAAGTGTGGATGGAGCAATGCATGAGACTGGAGTTGAAATTAATGAAATAGGTTTCCTGTTTCCTTGGAACTGGGAGCAGCAAATTCCTAAGACTGACGCAAATGGGAGATATTACAGCAACAGGCTGGAAGCACAGTGATTAGTCCTGGATAGCATGTCATCAATTTTTTAAAAGATATTCATTTTAGTGGCTTTCTTGACTCATTGCAGCAATTGAAATTTGATGACTAAGTTTGACAATGTTTCTATATTTCCATATATTTTTCTACTCCCGAGTGACGAATATTTTTAATTGTCAGTTACTACCATTTCCTATACTGTCATCTTTAGGAACACACTGATGTAATTGCAACCAAAAAAAATCATTCTTTTTGAAAACAGAATGCTAAATTGATTTAGAGGTTAAAAGAAAGAAAAAGAAAAAAAAGGAAAAAAATGCATGTAAGCACAAGCAGAAGTAGTGAATAAATATGAAAATGACAGGTCGCATGAGCAGACTGTTTTCAGCTCGCTAACATTAGTGTGCTGATTTCCCCAGGGCTTTTACAGCCGTACCAGTTCAGGCTTGCTGCATTCCACAATTAATCATTACTGTTTGACTCTCAGCTTCTCTTTTGTCTACTCCTCTGTTTGCTTACTGTCAGTTGCCAGACAGCACCTGGGCCGAATCCAACTCACGGGCCAAGAACTTGGCCCTCTTGGCCAAAAGGGATATATTGACTACCTGGAGGGTTAGGGAATTTTGAAGGAATCATGTGAAGTGCTAGAGAACATGTCTTTTGCACCTTACAAAAGTCTGGACCTTGAGGGAATTTTGCTGTTTTGTTAGGAAGGAATTAATCCTTTTATGTTTTTACAAGTTCATATTTAAAACCATTTGTCCTAATTTTACAACTGTAAGGCAGTGTTCCACAGGTGGGACAGTAAACCCTTCAATTGGCAAAATGTGGAGATGTAGAGAGTTTTAAAAAATAATTGTCTTTCTTCTCCTCTCCATGCAATAGAATAACGTTCCATGGTCTCTGCTCACTATTTTGTTTCTAAGTGGCCACTCTATGTGAGCAGGTCACAGAATGAACAACTGGGATCACAAGGCAAAAGTGAGGACTGCAGATGCCGGAGATCAGAGTCAAGATTAGAGTGGTGCTGGAAAAGCACAGCAGGTCAGGCAGCATCCGAGGAGCAGGAAAAATCTACGTTTCAGGCAGGAGCCCTTCTTCAGGACCCTTCATGGGGTCACAAGCACAGTGATAGCAAAGGTGGCTGTGGAATGGAGATTCAGATTCAACAGTACTGGCAGCAGCTTCAAAGATCCTTTAAAGGTAATGACACTGTTATTTTGTAAGGTGAATGACAGCTGAAGAGATGTTCTAAAAGGGACACCGGCAAGATAGCAGCTGAGGCTGCGAGTGATCTCATGAATCAGGAACAAAGGAAACAGGTGAAGGAAGACGTCTTTGTGGCCCCTCAAGACTGCTCTTCTGTTCAGCACGATCATGACTGATTTTCTAAGTAACTTCACATTCCTGCCGTATGCCCATGTTTTCCTAAAAAGCCTAAAATTTGACAATCTCATTCTTAGGTATGGTCAACCGTTGGGCCTCTACAGCCGTCTGCAGTGAAAAGTATTCAGAAAGGAATCACAAGGATATTGTGAACCTTTGGTTGGTAGCTGCAGACAGATCTAAAAACAGACCCACAGGTTCAGCAGTGAAATCAAGCCTGCCCAGATTGGGTACAGACTGTCCCATTACAAAAGAGATACTAAACACAAAACATGTAGAAAGCTAAATAAATAGAAGCAAATCTGTGTTGCACCCATTTCCAAGTGTCTGTACCTTCTAAATTTCCAATTATTTAGAGAAAAATGATGTAAAGGTTTGGATAAAGCGTAATGAGACAATACTTTGGAGGACGGAAACTGACAAACTAGCTTGAGCACTTTCTCAAAATATCTGGAAAGAAGAGGTAGATATTTCTTTGTAAGTTAAATAGAAGTAAATTATGGCCTGTCGTCACTAGGATTTGATTAAAGCAAAACAGTTGATGGGTATGTGCAACCTTCACAAGTGCCCACAAACTGTAGAAAGGGAACCAATTATAAATTGTGTCAGTCTAAATGTGGGCAGTGGGTGGGGTCAGTACTTTGAGCTATATACCAACTCGTGAGACATCCTGGTGATTAAGGATGTCGGGGGCAATTTAAGATGAGAATATCACAGGCACAGCACATTATACAACATGTATTGCATTTTTTTAGCAACACTGGGGCCCAATTTGGGAATAGGTGGTTTTACCTGCTAATTCAGGAGTGTATTCTTTGCCTCTGACAGGTTTGCTCAAACTTGAAATAAAGTATTTTCCAAAAGATTTAAAATGGAAAATAAATATTCTGATTTATATAATCCACGTCCTTTAGGCTAACAGCCTACGTGAAATAATTATACAAAATAAAATACTTGAGGGGATTTGTCTATGTTGCAAAGTTGGTGAATTTATCACAACCTCAATTATAATGCCAAACTTTCACAAAGTACTGAACTGAGCAAGTATTCAAACTGGCATTATCAATTTCTCTTTACCACTATCATTGCTATCTTAGGGTGAACAAAGTCTGGGTTTTCTGAGCTGCTTTACACTAACAGGCGATTCAGAAATTGATCCCAGCAGGTGATTGTGAAGGACGCAAACACCACGCAACACAAGGGAATAATAAGAAAGGAAATCACGTGAACCTTTCAACCCAAGAGATAACAACATTATTGAATAAGTTATCAGAGAAGGCTGTCAGAGTAGAGTAATTGAGACAGTTGGACCAGCTCTGAAGAGCAAAGAGATTCACAAATAATATGAGGTGGTAGATGGGAATGATCCACAAAATACAAAGCTCCTTATTTCCCCATTGCTTATGTTTAAACCTATTTGGTCAGTTAATGGAGTTATCCAATAGGAGAAGAAAGTATTGTAGAATAATAATAATAATCCAATTTTCAATTGATATGTTGCATTAAAGAATCAAATTATTTTCAGTTATATGACATGGTCTGCCTTTACACTGAGCTGCATTTTTAAAGTTCTTTCAACATTGTTGAAGTAAATTTTATCTGTTAGCAAGTCGCTAATTGATACGCTAAAGTTGCTCATCATCATCTTCCTCCATCCTTTATAAACCTGTAATTTTACTAAAGATTCAGGACGTTGAAGAGAGCAACAAAACAAAGAATAGCATTCTGTGGGAACACAAACTCTGTTCAACTTCCTGCAGCTTCCAAACTACTATTGAATATCCCACAGCACACAATAGAAAGGAAGTATTCTGTACAACATGAAACAGTATACATGTATCCCAGAAAAAAAAATTTCACGTGTTTCAGATAGGCCAGATGCCCTGATAACTTAGCAAAAACTGGACACGTGAGCCACACAAATGAAGAAAGAACCATGTTCTATCACTGGTTAATCTCAGACAGGTTAGCAGTGTGGATTCAACAACTGGCCTCAGTATTTCTGGATTAGGAATTGGTAATCTGACAAGGGCTTCTATACTGGTCCTTAAAAGTCTTATAATTCTGTACTAAGACTGGTCAAGGCTCAGTTGCAATGCCCTAACTGGTTAAAAAGTGCAACTACACCAGCTATCTAGGCTTCTAAATGAAGAGAACCTCAGTGCTCATAGAATCTCTAATCTTACAGTAACTTGTTTCAGAAGACAGGCAACAACCAGACTTAGTTGAAGTGAAAACAAGATTAACTCAGTGACAAAAAGCTACAAAGCCAGTCACTAAATGATTCATAACTGGTTATTTTAAAGTTTACAACCTATTTTGAAGTTAAAAATCACACAACACCAGGGTATAGTCCAACAGGTTTATTTGGAAGCACTAGCCTTCGGAGTGCTGCTCCTTCATCAGGCTGAAGGAGCAGTACTCTGAAAGCTAGTGCCTCCAAATAATCCTGTTGGACTATAACCTGGTTTGTAATTTTTAATTTTATCCACCCCACTCTAACACTGGCTCCTCTACATCACAGCTTTTTATTTTAAACAGTCTTGTCTTCTTTACTACTGATTAGTCACCTTTCAGTCTTTACCAACGTACCCACTACTTGCGTAATTCTTCAAAGTGAGTGCAAGAGGACTATTCAGTTTTCATCCGACATAATTGCCCATACGTATTTGTTTTTTTTTAAAAGGGAACCTCAGCAAATTTCCCCCGGCCGACATTTGATTTTAAAAAAAACAAACTACTTAGATAGCTAAAGAATACTCTGAATTTCTCCATGAGATCGTACACTCCCCTGGTGTCAGCATGACTGCACCAGGGAATGCACACAGCATTCTCAAAAGGATACGGTCTAGTTGTTTGGGCTGTTCTGATAGGCAAATATCTACCAGCAAACAACCAAATCCCCCGTTCCATGAATACACAATTTAGCAAGCAGTATTTTCATCAAATTTAATTCAGCACTTTTTGTTTCGATGAGTAGAAACTGACTTTGTCTAATCCCTTAACTCTGTCTCTCTTTTGTTGCAATAGTTAAAAATCTGAAACAAAGGAAACATGATGATCTATAATTCATTTGAAGACTATAATACTTACATATTAAGGCGTGGTCGGGAGGGGTCTGTCGAGGGGACATAGGTGTAGAAATTTGGATCCCTAAGGATCTGCGGACTGACAAAGTTCGCAGCACTACTCTTATGCCATTCTCTTTCCACGTCAGCTGCACAGTCCCCAGAACAATTCTTTCATTTCCTTACCTTTTCCTGTAGCCCAGTGCCTTCCCTACAGCCTGAAGGACCATCCTGCACTGCTCCAGGGCCCCCCCGGTTTTTTCACTCAACCGCCAGATTGGAGGAAATTGACACAAACAAAAAAAAACACCCGCACAATAAACAGCATGTACAAAGTGCCCCCCTCTGTTACACAACAAGCTCAAACCACTCTGCAAACTAGTTTGACTGCATTGATGTGCTTATAGGACTGACTCCAGAGCGAGCCAATCGGAAGGCAGGCTGTTGCTGCTGCCACGACAACACAAAGCAAAGGCCTTAGGGATCGTCTGTAAATTGAACCCAACACAAAGGAGTCATCCTCGTCTCCTTAGGGATTCTGTGTAAAGAGTGCGAATCAATATAATACTATTAATTGTGGATCAGAAACACTTCTGTCGCGGACTACAAAAATATAGCGCTGTCACTCAGCATAACTGATATATTCGTTCCAATACATGATTAGAACAAAAACTGTACTTAAATCAATACACTTTAATTTTGCAGTATACGCTGTTATTAATGCGTCAGTGCTATATAAAAAGCAAAGTATCCCATTGGCCTTTCATTCTATACAACCGAAAATAATTTTGGAGGGGCAGAGTTTATGACTGCACTATTGGGTGTTCAAATATATAAACCACGGCTGTGCAAAAAATAAAGTGCTAACAAACTCTGATTAAAAAAAGTGATAAGCCATGAAACAGATTTCAATACTGATTAACGTAGCTCAAACAATACTCTAACGTGAATCATCAGGAAGTCTTCACCATACTTCTAAGATTTTACCTCCGCTTTGAAGAAACCAATCCGTCCGGTTACGAGTTATAAAATGTTCCCTCCAAAAAGTGGAATTTGTTAAGTAAATACCCTGGGTCACTACCGTCAGGGAAAAGCTTCTAACATCTTCAGCCGTTGTTTGCTTAAGGGGTTGGGGAATTTCTCAGTTTTTATTCCCGCCCTATCCCTCCCAACTGGCTTGGGCTTTTTATATGTTCTTCACATAAGTCTCCAAGATGATTGTGTTGCTCGAGAAGGGGTAGAGGGCATCACTGTCAAATGAGCTAGACTGGGTGGAATGATAAGAATGATATCCTTCTCAAATAATTTTTTTAGATATCTGCAGGGGATGCATGTGTAAGTGACACTGGTCATTCATTACTTACACTCCTTCAGTGAGGCAAGAAAATATCTATATTAGTTTAAGAGCAAGATTTTCAAACATCCACAAACAAATGAAAAATATATTCTCATTATGGCATTATCGAATTTAAAACAGCATTATTCAAAGTAACCACAAAGAGGTCACTGCTCTTTGTGTCAAGTGTGTAACTCCAGCCCAAATTGATAAAACACTCATCTATTATTTTAGCTAGTTGCTCCATTCTTAGTTGCAGCCATCATGGCTAAATAAGAACAGGGAAAGAAAAGGTGTTCTGTTCACCATAACGCTCATTCTTTACAGGATCAGAGGAAGCAGAAGTGATATTGTTTAGATGGGAAAGGGCTATAGAAACAGGCATCTGGATTTCAATGCCTGTAAATGGGAGATGAGATTTAGTTAAAAGAGCAATAAATCTGTTTGGTGGTGTGGAAGAGCAGAGGGATATTAAGGATTCAGGTTTACAGGACAGTAAAAGCAGAAAAGGCCATTAAGAGCTAATGGAATTCTAGACTCCATCACGAGGGACAAAACAAAGGCCAAAAGGTAATAATCAGCCCACACAAAACTTAAAGCCCTAGCTAAAGCATGTGTGCAGTATTGGACTCCACACTTAGTAAAGATACAGATTTGGAAGAGTCAGTGTTGGACTGGGGTGTACAAAGTTAAAAATTACACAATGCCAGGTTACAGTCCAACAGATTTATTTGGAAGCACTAGCTTTCAGAGTGCTGCTCCTTCATCAGGTAGTTGCTAGTGCTTCCAAATAAATCTGTTGGACTGTAACCTAGTGTTGTGATTTTTTAACTAAAGAGGCTTTAGACAGGACAATGTACTTGCATTTCTACCAATTATGTAATACAAATAATAAGATAGATTTGAAAAATTAGAACTTAGAATCATGGAGCAGTTTGATAGTCTTTAAAATTAAAATGCAGTTAGAGGCAGACTGTAAAAAATTTAAAGAGCACAAATATTTTAAATATAATTTAGGGATTAGCAAATGAGGCAGAAACTGTCAAGATTGACAGTTAGACTGAATACTGAATGAAGGGAATGGAAACTGGAGGCATCTGGAAACTGTGCAATCAAAACTACAATGTGGAGGTGCCAGAGTTGGACTGCAGTAGACAAAGTCAGAAATCACATAACACCAGGTTGTAGTCCAACAGGTTTATTTGAAATCACAAACCTTCTGAGTAGCCTTTTGGTCAGGTGAAGCGACGGGGAAGTACACAGAACACAGAATTTATGGGCAGAGAGATCAAAAGATCATACAAATGGTGTCAGTGGAGGGCCAAATAATAAGTCTCTTCAAGGGTATTACCGTGAGTAAAGTAGGCGAAAGTGAGGAGTGCAGATGCTGGAGATTCGAGTTGAGAGAGTGGTGCTGGAAAAGCACAGCAGGTCAGGCAATATCTGAGAAGCAGGAAAATCGACATTTCAGGCAAAATCAGTTAAGTGTCAATAGCTGAATAACAACCAAAGGGATGACCTATAATCTGATTAAATGAGGCAGAGAAAGAGTCATAGAGACGTATAGGATGGAAACAAACCCTTCTGCCCAACTCGTCCATGCCAACCAGATATCCCAACCCAATCTCGTCACACCTGTTAGCACCCGACACGTATCCCTCCAAATCCTTCCTATGCATATACCCATCTAGATGTCTTTTAAATGCTGTCATTGTATCAGCCTCCACCACTTCTGCTGGCAGCTCATTCCATACACATACCACCCTCTGCGTGAAAAAGTTGACCCTTAGGTCTCTTTTATACCTTTCCCCTCTCACCCTAAATCTATGCCTTCTAGTTCTGGACTCCCCACCCCAGGGAAAAGACCTTGTCTATTTATTCTATACATGCTCTTCATGATTTTATAAACCTCTGTAAGGTCACCCCTCAGCCGCTGACAGTCCAGGGAAACCGCCCCAGCCTATTCAATCTCTCCCTATCGCTCAAACCCTCCAACCCTGACAACATCCTTGTAAATCTTTTCTGAACCCTTTCAAGTTTCACACATCCTTCTGATGATTAAATTAGATTAGATTACTTACAGTGTGGAAACAGGCCCTTCAGCTCAACAAGTCCATACTGACCCACCGAACAGCAGCCCACCCAGACCCATTTCCCTGCATTTACCCCTGCACCTAACACTATGGGCAATTTAGCATGGCGAATTCACCTAACCTGCACATCTTCGTGATTGTGGGAGGAAACCAGGGCACCCTGAGGAAACCCACGCAGACACTGGGAGAATGTGGAAACTCCACACAAACAATTGCCTAAGGCAGGAATTGAACCCGGGCCTCTGATGTTGGGAGGCAGCAGTGCTAACCACTGTGGCACCAGTAGCAAACCTGAGATCTCTACTCTACTTGTCCTGCTCTTCAGCTTCCAACCGAACTCTCTGTAGTCACTTTTCAGATCCTCAATCCCCTTCCTGGCTATATCAGTGGTGCCAATATGTACCACGATTTCTGGCTGCTCACCCTCTCCCTTCAGAATCTTGGAAACCCAATCGGCTACATCCAGGACCCTGGCACTGGGGAGGCAACATACCTTCCGGGAGTGCCATTCCTGACCACAAAATCTCCTGTCAATCCATCTAAGTATTGAGTCCCCTACACTAGCGCTTTTCTATTTTCCCCCCTTCCCTTCTGAGTCACGGTGTCAGAGACCTGACAACTATGGCTTTCCTCTGGTAGGCTATCCCCACCAGCAGTATCCAAAACAGTATACTTATTGCTGAGGGGAACAGCCAGAGGGGACCCCTGCTCTGACCTTCGGTTCCCTTCCCTCCCGTTGACAGTAACCCGGCTGTCCCTATCCTGTGTCTGGGGAGTGACCACCTCCCTGTACATCCTCCCAATTTCTCCTTCAGCCTCCCGGATGATCCGTAGTTCATCAGCTCCAGTTCCTTAACTCGGTTTTCGAGGAGCTGGAGTTGGGTGCACTTCCCACTTCAAACCTTCCCAGAAGTCCTTTGTTCCTCCCTCGCACCTCTCGGCAAAATCATAGAGAGACAGGGAGAAACAGAGAGAAATAGATATACCGAGGGGCATAGTCATAAAGAAACATGGTCATAAAGAAACACAATATCACAGAGTCATTGAGATTGATCGACATAGTCAAAAAGTTAAAGCAAGCCACAGACAGTCAAACACACAGAGAGATAGATATATAGACAGGGAGACGGAGAAAGATAATCACAAAAATTTAAAAATAAGGTGGTGCTGGAGACAAACCAAATGACTGGAATAACATGTAACAAAAACAGAAGCTGCTGGAAAAGCCAAGCAGGTCCAGCAGCATCTGGGAAGAAAAACCAGAGGAAGGGTCACTGGACCCAAAACATTAACTCTTATTTTTCTTCACAGATGCAAATTTCCAGAAACCATCCTACATCTCATCTGCTTCATCCTCGATCACAATGTCTTCACCTTCCTCCAAACACCATGAACTGCCATGGGACCGAATCAGCACCCCAATATGCCAACATATTTATACATAAGTTTCAACAAGGCTTCTTTGCGCCACAGGACCTCCAGCCAAATCAACGACATTATCTTCTTTTGGACCCATGGAAAAGAATCAATAAAACTACTATATAGTGATATCAAAAAGTTTCATCCCACTAGAATTACCATGGATACTAAAGAATCAGTCTCATTCTTGGAACCACACGTCTCTATCAAGAATGGACAGCTCATTACCTCAGTCCAGTGCAAGCCCACTGATAACCTCATGATGCTGCTCTAGCTTCCACCCTAAACATATTAAAAAATCCATCCCCTACAGACAAGCCCTCCACAGGATACACTCAAATGAGGAAGAATGCAACAGACACCAAAAGATTTTGAAGGACACCCTCAATAAGAACAGAATATGGTATTCAACTCATTGATCACCAGTTCCAATGTGCCACAACGAAAAACCACAACAACCTCCTAAGACAGGCACAGGATACGTACAATAGAGCACCGTTTGTCATCCAGCACATCCCCAGAGCAGAGAGACTATGTCATGTTCTTTGCAGTCTTTAACATGTCATTAATGATGATGAGCATCTCGCAAAGATCATCCCTCCACTTCTCACCTTCAAACAACCAGTAAACCTTAAACAGACCATCGTTCACAGCAAACTACTCAGCCTTCAGGACAACATCGACCATAGCACCACACAATCTTGCCAGACATGTCTGATCATCGACAGGAATACTACCATGACATGTGGGAACACCACCCACCATATACACGGCAGATACTCAAGTGACTCAGGCAATGTTATAGTACAACAGGTTTATTTGGAAGTACAAGCTTTCAGAGCACTGCTCCTTCGAGAGCGACACCAGCATCTCCACATCAAGCAAGATCCGAAAGTAAGGATTCTGGCAGGCAAGTAATTGCAGAATCTTGCAGAGAGGTCCACAGCTTGGTGAGGTCCCATGACCTAACTAGTAATGAAAAGTATTTGATCAGCCGATCCAATATACTAGATTAAAGTTCTTTCGCACTCATTTGAGAGTGAATTTTAGTTTCTGTCCAGCTATACATATACAGAGCAGTTTGCATCAATACTTTTTAGTTTTTAAGGGACTGTTAACATACTGTGCATTTCTTTGATTCCTATGGCTATATAATGATACTTTTCTGTAGTCTTTAACAGCCACGAATACTGTTACTAAATAACACCTTGCACTTTATTGGCTAGTTAATGCTTGAAATCCAGCCAAAGAATTCTGCATGAGACTAGATCCTCAATTACAGACTGCAAACTTCAAAGCTAACAATGATTGCAAAAGCTTTAGGCATGTCAGGTTTTACAAAAACAACAAGAAAAATTGGAGTTCCCCTAAGTGCCTGAACATATTTTTCTGAAACTTTTGAAGGAAGGTCATTACTTGCAAGACAGCATTAGTTTTCTTTAAAAGAAACAAAATAAAGAGATGCAGCAAAATCTGTCTCAAAAACCAATTCAAAATGCAATAAAAGTCATTTTTTTTAAAAAAGGAAAACTTGAATGAATTCTCATCTCTGATTACCTCTGATCCAAGCATAGTGTTCTTCTCTCCCCTTGAATTATTACAATATTTCAGGATGTGAAGGAGCTGGTGTTGGACTGGAGTGGACAAAGTTAAAAATCACATAACACCAGGTAATAGTCCAACAGGTTTATTTGAAAGCACTAGCTTTCGGAGCGCTGCTACCTGATGAAGGAGCAACGCTCCCACAGCTAGAGCACCCAAATAAACCTGTTGGACTATAACCTGGTGTTGTGTGATTTTTAACAATATGTACACTGTCCAGAAATATCGAATGTTGTGGGAGTCTAGCTTATTGAGGAACTTCAGCAAACAGCAATCTCATTGCACCTTGTATGGGGAGATCAAAATTGGAAAGGTGAAACCAAACACCTGAGTGTACTCCAAGTTAAATTCCTTCCAATTACTAGAAACAACATGCAAATGGTTGTAAAACGGATCATTTTATATCTGTTTTTTTTATGAGAGCTTACCATTCCATTTTCATTTTCTACTTGAACCATATTTCAAAAAGCAGATACAAAAACTGAAAATTTATCAGTGATCTAATACTCTAGCCAAAATAATCCATCAAACAATAACAGAACTTTAACAGCAATATTTTCAATGCTATAATCAGTAATGTTTTAACTTTATATATAAAAGGCTTCTAAAATTAACCATTATTCTTTCAAGACAAAATTCAGTTGAAGTTATGCCATTAGAATTCAACTTTGTTGTGAATGTAGATTCAAGAAATTAGCTCAACTACCTTAGGGAATATCTGTAGTTACAACAGCTGACATTAGTAGTATTTTATTCCTCAATGTCATCTTTTTTCCTGCTGTCAGTACTACCCTTGCCAGTTTCCAGTATTGGCAAAATTCCGCTGTCTCTTTCCAAAGGCCGTTTTAGATGGAAAGATTAACATGAATTTTAACAGCTAAGTTGAAGGCACTGTAGCCAAGCTCAAATGTGTTGTCAGCCAGTCTCCATATACATCCTTTTTTTTAAGCAAGAGTTATTGGGTAGGATTGATCAATATGTGTGGAATGTTTTGTTCCTTCCTAGCCCAGAGGTGTTGTATTTGATGGTAGCACCATAACTGCTGTCTTGCCTATGGACTGTGAATTAATGAACACTTGAAGTATCCTTATATATCCAAAATCACGTTAAGCACAGAATTACTAAAAGTGAAATAATGGGCATAAAGGAAAATGTTTTATTCAGTTTGTCAACTAGGGTGATATTATCAGGATTAAGAAATAGTATTGGTTGCAAAGCTTCTTCACATTTGAAACACTGGTGTGCAAAATAATGAATTCTAGTAATCATGCGCTAAAAATCATAACAAATGAACATTAGCTCTTCAGATTTTATTCCTGTCTATAAACCTAATGTAACCTGCAGAAAAGGTATTTTCCTCTGGGTATTGTGTTAGACCTTCAACACAGTGCACTACAGACTGATAAGACATTAGTAAATACACTTATCCAACCTCAAATTTCCCAGGTGAATTCTGTCTGGGCTGAGACACTGGGAGAATTAACAGATGTTGATTCCAGTCAGGAACACAATGGCACTGGGGTGCATAAAGTGGTTATCACACAGGGAAAGCAAGCAAATGTCTGAGCAGATTAATAATTGCGTAATATCTTGTAACATATATGAGTGACAGAGGCTACCTGCCAGCTAGATTCTGACATGTGGCACTATAGCGACCTAAAGGAAAGAGATATTACTCAAAAAGAAATTCCAGCCTAAACTATAATGCTTAATCCTACGTAAGCTGCATACAGAGATGTATTGTTAGGTGCATATCTGTGATAATTTCCCAGATGACCAATCTGTTATCTTCTGGTATTTGCCACTGTACCAGTAAGTGTAGAAGGGCTCATGCCCGAAACGTCGATTCCCCTGCTCCTTGGATGCTGTCTGACCTGCTGCGCTTTTCCAGCAACACATTTTCAGCTCTGATCTCCAGCATCTGCAGTCCTCACTTTCTCCCTGAGTAAGGATAGTTTGAGGTACAGGTACACAATTCTTCATCCAAAATTCCGAAATCCAAAGTATTTTTCATGGAGTGTGGAGCATCATTTTGGTATGCGAACAGGTGACCCAACTCCACACCCACTCAAACGATGCCACTCAGATGTGACATAGCGGTGTGGCCCAGCACTGGAAGGTGTCAATGGTGTCTCAGCGCTTGTACTATTCACACATGCATCTGCTGTTAGGTCGTTTTTTTAAATTTCACTGTGAAAATGTCATTTATTCCAAAATCCGAAAAATTCCGAATTCCGAGAAACAACTGCCCCCAAGGATTTTGAATAATGTATTGTGTACCTGTAGTTCACTGCCAACAACCCTCATTTGTCTTGCGTCTGCTTAGCGATTAGTGGCAAAAAAAAGACCACTCTGGAATATTTACAGCAGAAGCACTGCTCTTAGGTATGAAGAAAATTTACTCTATGATAGCAATATATACCCGCCTTAAGAAACCCAAGACTTATAAAAAGAGAGAGAGAGAGAGAGAAAACCATTACCTCATATAACATCAAATATACCCTAACATTTTTCTAAAATTACTGGCTAGGTTTTGCAGAAAATAATCTCTTTACGGGTCATTCAGCAACTGTAACCTGCAGTATAACCTACAAGCAGAACATCATGCTGTAATCGGCAAATCTGACCTAGTCCCTTAGGATAATAAATTACAGTGTTGACCAGGCTCGAGTCACTCAATGCTCACCTAACTCTAATCTTTGATGTGGTTTAACCAGGTTAGTTACAGTGCTACAAAAGACATTCAATCCTAAGTTGTCATTCATTCTGTAGAAAGTCAGTATTAAAAGCATCATCGTAAAAAAGGTTAGTTAGGTGCAGTGAAAACAGCCCAAAGGCCTTAAAAGAAATACTAGAATACGCTGAAAATCTGAAGTAGATGAAAGAATTGCTGGATGTTTACAACAGGTGAAAGGTTAACATTTCAGACATAGATCTTTTCCCAGCATACACAACATTCTGAAAAGGGAGGCCAGCTGGAACATAAACATGCCTTTTCTCTTCTCAGCAACTGACAGACATGCTATATAGTTCCAACACAGTTTCTTTATGAGGTTTTTGAAGGAGTTATTTTGATGTTAACTGGGCATAGATGGTAAAGAGGCAGTTATCAGCAAGAAATTATTGTGCTGGACCAAAATTTCATTTTCTTGGCAGATTCTGATTTTTAAAACTTTTTCACTAATTCCTTTGCTGCCGGGTCACATCTACATTGTTGTTTGGTCATTGTATACCCAGATGCAGTTTACACAGTACATATTTAAACCATATTCGACCTCGGACCTTCGGGTGATCGTTCTCCAAGGCGGACTTCGGGACAGGCAGCAGCAAAACGTGGCCGAGCAGAGGCTGATAGCTAAGTTCCATACCCATAGGGAGGGCCTCAAGCGGGATCTTGGGTTCATGTCACACTACAGGTGACCACCATTGCACTACACACACACACACACAGAGACACTCAGGCATTCCTATACACACGGACACACATATACACAGACCCGCACACAGACACTCACATACCCTTACAGACACACACACTCACATATGCATCCTCTCAGAGACTTAGACCACTTTACACTCATGCACACACATTTACACTCTCTCACAGACACTCACAACCCCAGATACACACACGCACCCCCTCAGACTTAAGACACTTTACACTCACTACACACACACATGTATACACTCTCTCTCACACTCACCACCCCCAACCCAGACAGACACATGCACACACAGAGACAGACACAAAGACCCACATGCATACATTTTGTGAGATGAATTTGTACTTGCAGAGTTAGTGTGCTTTGCTCAAAAACTGCATGAATTTATGTAAAACTCTTATCTCACTTTTTAGATTAGAATCCATCTAAACATCATGACACAGACAGCGAACACGGAGGGCCAACACCTTCAACATATTGTCTAGCTAACACCAATTGTTACAGTTAACCTGAGAATCCAACTTTTTAAAAAAAGGTTTTGTGATTTACACATGAAAGAAGTGAAACTATCATGATATTCCAACAAATGAAAGACTAAACAATCAAGGTATTTTTCAATGTATAATTTTGTTACATCAAACTGTAAAGTTTTGCTATAAATTCTGTGCCTAACAGAATGGAGTCCTCCACAATCACCAAATGAAGGAGCGGCGCTCCGAAAGCTAGTGTGCTTCCAATTAAACCTGTTGGATTATAACCTGGCGTTGCGTGATTTTTTAACTTTGTACACACCAGTCCAATGCCAGCATCTCCAAATCATATTTAAACCAGATGTTTAACTTAAGTCAGAAATTACCTATCCAGTAACAAATACAGCTCCAGGGACCAGACTTCAATTCCACCCTTGTGTGATTGTGTCGAGTTTGCACGTTCTCCCCATTTCTGCATGGATTTCTGCCGGGGACTCTAATTTCTTCCCACAGTCGAGATGTGCAGGTTAGGTGGATTGGCCATGCTAAAAATTGGCCCATCGTGTTAAGGGATGGGCAGGATTGGTGGTTTAGCCATGGTAGGAAAAAACAAGGACTGTAGATGCTGGAAACCAGATTCTAGATTATAGTGGTGCTGGAAAAGCACAGTAGTACAGGCAGCATCCAAGGAGCAGGAAAATTGACGTTTCAGGCAAAAGCCCTTCATCATAATAACAGATATTAAAAGAAATTGCTTGCTCATCCCATGGTCTAAAGACGTTGCCCTGTCCAGAATGGGGATGGGGTTGCGCAGGATAACAGGTACTAGTTTTTATTCAGTTCAGTGCTATGCTAAAGCTCCTGCTCTTCGGATGCTGCCTGAACTGCTGCGGTTTAGCCATGGTAAAAAAAAACCCATGCGGGATTACAGAGAATGTAGGGGAGGGGATGCTGGTTGAATAAGATGCTCTTTGGCGGGTCATGCAGAAAGAGGCCATTTGGTCTGTGGGAATTCTGATTCTATGAACTCTATTGGACTGCATTTAGACAAAAAGCTACCATTAAAAAATGGACAGACGGAACGATAGATATGATCTTATTCTGATGCATCACATCTTTGACAAAAAAACTCTAATGCACCAAAACAAACATTTACATGGTAAGACGATTGCTGTGCAAATAACAGATATTAAAAGAAATTGTTTGCTCATCCCATGGCCTAAAGACATTGCCCTGTCCAGAATGGGAATGCGCAGGATAGCAGGTACGTTTTATTCAGTTCTGTGCTATGTTAAAGCTCCTTGAATATTTGCTAAAAGTGGTGTAGTACTCAGACGTCATTGTTTTGTACTGTTTCGTTACCAAATGCTGTCACTGTGTAGGGCAAAGAGAATTAGCAGTTTGAGAAAGACAACAGAAATGGAGTCATAAGCTTTAAGTCACACAACACAGAAACAGACCCTTCAGTCCAGCTCATCCATGCCAAACAAAATTCCCAAACTAAACTAGCCCAACTTGCCTTTATTTGGCCCATACCCCTCTAAACTGTTCCTTTTCATGAACCTTCCCAAATGTCTTTTAAATATTGTAACTATACCTGCATCTACCACTTCCGATGGCAGTTCATTCCACATACAACTTCTGTCTGAAAATGTTGCCCCTCAGATCCCTTTTAAATCTTTCTCCTCTCACCTTAAAAATATGCCACCGAGTTTCGAAATCCCTTACCCTAGGGAAAAGACCTTTGGTATTCACCTTATTTATGCCCCTCATGGGTTTTATAAATTTCTATAAGGTTACTTCTCAACCTTCCACAATCCAGTTGGTATCACTAGCTATGGCTACTGGATCAGTTGCTGTTTATTGGGTGTGAAATGAACCAGGTCAGCCAGCAATGCATTTGACAAATTAAGTTTGATAGTGAGAGGGGTCTCATGAAAATTAGCCGCTCCCAATTCTTAACATTAAAGACAGCAACGCAGCTTCACACTTTCACTTTTAACCAGCAGTCACTAAAAGTTCGCAAAATGCAGAAAACCAGGTCGTTGCTACTATCGGAACAATAAAGGCAGATTTATTTCCATTGCAGCCAATGGTAAGAGAGCAGTGCACATTTCCATCAGCAATACTCTTTCAGCCTTCTTCAATTGGCCTGAACTACAGTTCAGATGTTAAAATTGTAATTGTTGATAGACAGGAAGCTGTGTAAAGAGAAAGATGGAAATTATATTTTGTTAAGTTGATGGCAAGGAGGGGTATAAAGGTGGAGACTGATAAAAGCTGTAGATAAAACTGCTGTAAATGAAAAAGAAAATGATGTCATTAGAACAAACTGCATGCAACAAGCCTGAGCAGGCTCTACAATGGTGAAAAACATCAAAGTAGTTAACCCTGTGAATGCTGGATCAACAAAAAAAAGTTTAAGTAAAACATTTATTCAAAATACAATACAAAGACATTTTCTGTGCATTCTTTTAAATTCTCTGTTTGCAGATAATTGATTATAAATTTGTGGCAGGTGACACCAGCTACACAAATTAAACATCTGGACAGATTGCTAGTGGCTAAACTTTAATTAAACATCAAGCTAGAATATTTACAAGGAAAATTTTAATCTTAATTCAACTGTTCATTCTTTGTTGCAATCACAAGGTTCATGATATTGTGATGCTTTAGGACTGCAAATTTTGATTTATAAAGATTGTAGCATTTTGGAACTGTAGCTTTAAATTTAAACTGCTCTGCAGTCTGTCTGGCAGTAAGCCACAGTGGTTTTATTGTTAGAGATCAAAGGAGGCACAGATAGCTTTACTGAGAGAAAGGTGCAAATTTGGAGACAATGACCACAGTCACTGATTATATCACAAATAGATATTCAGTCTTCAAGTCCCAGAAAGGTGTTATAGGTATTGAGTTCTAAATGTATTTTCTTATATGTGCTGATGCCGCTGAGATTGATTAGATTAGATTACTTACAGTGTGGAAACAGGCCCTTCGGCCCAACAAGTCCACACCGACCCGCCGAAGCGCAACCCACCCATACCCTTACATATACCCCTTACCTAACACTACGGGCAATTTAGCATGGCCAATTCACCTGACCCACACATCTTTGGACTGTGGGAGGAAACCGGAGCACCCGGAGGAAACCCACGCAGACACGGGGAGAACGTGCAAACTCCACACAGTCAGTCGCCTGAGGAGGGAATCGAACCCAGGTCCCTGGCGCTGTGAGGCAGCAGTGCTAGCCACTGTGCCACCGTGCCGCCCAAACAGTGTGGAAACAGGCCCTTCGGCCCACACTGACCCTCTGAAGAGTAACCCACCCAGACTAATTTCCCTCTGTCTAATGCACCGAACACTATGGGGCAATTTAGCATGGCCAATTCACCCTGACCTGCACATCTTTTGACTGTGAGAGGAAACCCACACAGACACGGGGAGGATGTGCAAACTCCACACAGACAGTCTCCCGAGGCTGGAATCGAACCCGGGCCCCTGGTGCTGTGAGGCAGCAGTGCTAACCACTGAGCTATCCTGCACCCTGGTTCTCAACCACATATGATGTGAAGCTGCTGGTGATGAATTGAGGTAGACAAAGTTAAAAGTCACACAACACCAGGTTGTGTTACCTGTTGGGACTATAACCTGGAGTTCTGTGATTTTAACTTTCTTAAAAATCACACAACACCAGGTTATAGTCGTACAGGTTTATTTGGAAGGACTCGCTTTTGGAGCATTGCTCCTTCATCAGGTGGTTGTGGAGTGTAAGACCATCCCCCAAGGCAGACTTTGAAAGGGGCGACAACGCCAAGTTCAGAAACCATGGGATGGCCTCAACCAGGACCTTGGATTCATGTCACACTACAGGTCACCCCACTGCACTACACACACACACACTTCTATAGACCCAGACACTCACGCAGACCCTCCCTCATACGCTCACACATTGACACACCTCTCTTCCCCCACACTCTCATTCACCCTCTCACAGACTTATACTCCTTTACACACACTCTCATGGACACTCACACCTTCTCTCTGCTTCGGACCCCCCCCCCCCCACCACCCCACACACACACACAAGCATTCCCCCTATGAATTTGTACTTAATGAATTACCTTTTATTTTGCTCAAAACCTACAGGAATCTATGTAAGATTCTGTAAATCCCTTTTTAGAAAGAGAATCAATCTGAACATTGGGGCACAGATAGACATTAACCTCACACCTTCAATGCATTATCTGAGCTGACATAGCACCTATTGTTAAAGTTCACTTGAGAATGTACCTTTTAAAAAGTTCTGGGATTTACACATGAAAGAACTGAAATCAACATGGTCATTCTAAAAGATGAGAGATGTAACAAACAATCCAGGTCTTTTTCAATATATCATTTCAGTTGCATCACACTGTAAACTTCTGCTAGAAAGCTAGTGCTTCCAAATAAACCTGCTGGACTATAACCTGGTGTTGCGTGATTCTTAACTTCGTACACCCCAGTCCAACACCGGCATCTCCAAATCAATTTCAACTTTCTCAACCACCTAGCCAGAGGAAATAGCCTTTTGGCATGATTCTAGCATCTGCCCTGTCAAGCTATGCAAGAATTTGATAAACTTCAAGTGGATGGCCTCTTACTGAGTCTATATTCTTTAGAGCTTAGAGTCCTCGATCTCTGTTTGTAGGATAATTTTGCCAAACAAAGATGCTTACTTCACTCCACCTCCAGCAAGTACATCCTTCCATCACCGAGGTGCAATACAATTGAATTAAATGAACATTACTCCTGTAATTAAAACTATTAACAGGGACACCCAGGTTCTTGTCTTCGAAATGGGAGAAGATTTTAGAAATCTGAAGCATAAAGGGACTTAGGAGACCTAGTTTAAGATTATTTTAAAGATTAAGTTGGCAGGTAAGGCAGTAAATACAATGCTAGCATTCATTATCAGTGTGGCATAGTGGCTCAGTAGTTAGCACTGCTGCCTCATAGGGATAAGGACCCAGGATCAATTCCAGCCTCAGGTAACTGAGTGGAGTCTGCTCTTTCTCTCAGTGTCTGCATGGGTTTCCTCCAGGTGCAGCAGTTTCCTCCCATATAAGGTGAATTGGCAATGCTAAATTGCCCATAGTGTCCAGGGATGTGCAGATTAGGTGGATTAGCCATGGGAAATTGTAAGCAGTCCTCATTTTCTCCTCAAAGCTTACAGGGATAGGCTAGGGGGCCGGTGTGGACTCAGTGGACTGAATGGCCTGCTTCCCGCACTATGTGATGATTCTAGGATTATGATAAGGCTAGAATACAGAAGCAGAAATATACTGGTAAGGCTCTGATCAGACCGCATTTTGGAATATCATGAACAGCTTCAGGCTATATCTAAGTAAAGATGAGCTGACCTTGGAGGGAGTCTACAGGAGGTTTACAAGAATGATCCCAGTGATGAAGGGTTTGTCATGAGGGGTGGATGAGGACTGTGGGTCTGCACTCATTGAAGTTTAGAAGGATGAGGGGGGATCTCATTGAAACTTGTAGAATTTGGATAAGCCTGATAGTGTGATGTGGAGAAGATGCTCCTTCTTGTTGGAGAGACTAGGTCTTAAGGGCACAATCTCAGAGCGAAGACATGACCCTTTCGAACTGAGATGAGGAGGAATTTATTCAGCCAGGGTGGCTTATCCGTGGAACTCACTGCCAGAGAAGGTTGTGCATGCCAAGTGATTGAGTGCATTTAAGATAGGAAAAGAAGAAACAGTATAAAAAATCTCAATTCTCATTTTAAAACTGAGATTAGTTGCTCAAAAGCACAAACTTGTGGCATGATATACTGTAGTGTTACATTTAGTACTGAAACAGCCGTCCTTCATAAAGAACAATACACTGGAGAAGTTCAGCAGGTCTGGCAGCAGCTTTGTTGAGAGAAATAGTTAACATTTCAAGATCAATGATTCTTATTCATAGAACATAGAAAATAGGAACAGGGATAGGCCAGTCAGCCTTCAAACCAATACTGTGACAAATAATTCCATAGGCTGACCACTTTCTGGATGAAGTAACCTCAATCATCAATGGCCTATGCCATATCTTTAAACTATGACCCCTGATTCTGGACTCCATGGTCATCGAAAATATTTTTCCTAATTTTACCTTGCCTAGTCTTGTTAGAATTTTATAGGTTTCTTTGAGATCACCCCTCATTCATATAAACTCCAGTGAATACAGACCTAACTGATCAAGTCTCTCATCATATATCACTCCTGCCATACTGGGAATCAGTCTGGTAAATCTTTGTTGCAGTCCTTCCATAGCCAAAGCATCCTTCCTCAGGCAAGGAAGCCAAAACTGCACACAATGCTCTCGGTGTGATCTCACCAAGGCCATGTACAAGTGCAAAAAGACTTGTACACAATTCAAAAGACTTCTGCACAATTCAAATCCTTTTATTTTGAAGGCTAACATGCCATTTGTCTTCTTCACCACCTGCTGCACCTCCACATTAAATTTTAGCAACTGGTGTGCAAGGACAACCAGGTCTCATTGCACCAACTCCTTTCCCAAACTATTGCCATTCATACAATAACCTGCCTTTCTGATTTTTGGTAACCAAAGGTGGATGACCTCACATTTAGCCACATTATACTTTATCTGCTATGTATCTGCCCACTTATATCTTATTTAAATCATCTCTGCAGCCTCCTCACAGTTCAGCTTCCCACCCATTGTCACCTGCAGATATTGGAGATATTACATTTATTTCTTTCATCTAAATTAGTAACATATATTGTGAATTTTTGGGGAGTAAGCGCTGATCCCTGTGGTACTGACTAGTCATTGCCTGCCACTCAGAAAAAGACTTGTTTATCATTAGTCTTTGTTTGCCAAATAGTTCCATTTCAATACACTACCATCAATTCCACGTGCTTTAATTTTACACATAATGTCTTATATGGGACTTTATTGAAAGCCTTCTGAAGGAAAACCATATTCACTGGCTCCCCTTTATCAAATCTACCAGTCACATCCTTAAAAATTCCAGCAGATTTGACAAACCTGCCTCAATTGCACAGTAACTAACAAACCCCCTCTGCAAGGGCATATCATCATCAATTGAAGTTGGTATTTGCATAGATTTACATAGAAAGTACAACACAGAAACAGGGCATTTTTACATAGTGACTTCACACCCTCAGGACACTCCAAAGCACTAAGCATGAATTATTTTTGAACCATAATGTTGAATGTTTGGCAGTCAATTTGTGCACAACCATATTCCAAAAGTAACAAACAAGTAAACAACCAGTTAATCAGTTTTCAAAGGGGTAAATATTAGCCATGACACCAAACATTTTGTGGGCTCTTTTACTCCAGCTGAACAGGTAGAGAAGGACTCGGTTTAAAATACCATCAAAAGAGTGACAAGTTCCATCACCTAAATTATGTCCTCAAGTCTCTGCAGTGGGTTTGAAGCCACTTAGGCCCCAGAGTGCTGCCATTGGGCTAAGTTCATACTCAAATACGCTATTTGCTTACCACCATGTTTTGCATCTCGGTTTCAACACAGGGCCATTTCATGAGTCAGGAAAAAGTGGAAAGGCAAGTTTTTTTGAGGGGGAGGAATAGTTAATTTGATTAATCCTCATTTTGATTATGTTATGTTTTTTGACTAAACTTCTGCTGTTAAGCAACGTCCTTTCTTGGCTGTGTGATGGTGCAGAGTCGAAGAGGGTGGTGCTGGAATAGCACAGCTGGTCAGGCAGTATCCGAGGAGCAGGAGAGTCAATGTTTCGAGCATAAGCTCTTCATCAGGAATGAGAGGTGGCCCAAGGAGGCTGAGAGATAAATTGGGCTTGGGGGGGGGGGGGGGGTGAGGGGTTGCTGATAGATTGGAGGGGAGGGTGGAGTGGACAGGCAGGAAGGAAGATGGAGAGGCAGGGCACTTCAAAAGGGCAGTGCCGAGTTGAAAGTTGCATCTGGGATAAGGTGGGGGGAGGGGTAACGAGGAAACTGGTGAAATCCACATTGATCCCGTGTGGTTGGAGGATCCCAAGATGGAAGAGCAGGTGCTCTTCCTCCAGGCGTCAGGTGGCAAGAACTTGGTGGTGGAGGGGGCCCAGGACTTGCATGTCCTTGGTGGTGTGGGAGGGGGAATTAAAGTGTTCAGCCACGAGTTGGTGGGGCTGTTTAGTGCAGGTGTCCCAGAGATGTTCGGTGAAACATTCCGCTAGTTGGTGTCCTGTCTCTCCAATGTAGAGGAGACCACATAGAGGGCAATGAACACAATAGATGACATGTGTGGAAATACAGGCAAGTCCTGTCGGATATGGAAGGATCCTTTGGGGCCTTGGAGGAAGGGGAGGACAGAGATGTAGGCGCAGGTTTTACACTTCTTGTGATGGCAGGAGAAGGTGCCAGGAGTGGAGGGGGGTTAGAGGGGGGCATAGTCCTAACAAGGGAGTTGTGGACGGAATGGTCTCTGTGGAATGCAGCTAGGATAGGGAGGGAAACATATCCCTGGTAGTGCAGTCTGTTTGTAGGTGGCATAAATGACGGAGAGTGATGTGTTGTATCTGGAGATTGGTGGGGTGGCAGGTGAGGACCGGGATGGGGGGTGGTGGTTCTGTCCTTATTGCGATTGGAGGGGTGGGGTTCAAGGGCAGAGGTGTCGGAAGTGGAGGAGATGTGCTGTAGGGGACCATAGGGGTGGGGAATTTGCAGTCCTTGAAGGTGGTGACTATCTGGGATGCTCTGTGGTGGAATTGGTCCTCCTGGGAGCAGATGCGGTAGAGGCAGAGGAATTGGGAGTAACAGAGGAATTGGGAGTAGCATTTTTACAGGAGGCAGGGTGGGAGGAGGAGTAGTACCAGCAGCTATGGGAGTCAGTGGGTTTGAAGTAGACGTCTGTGTTGAATCGGTCACCAGAAACAGAGATGAAGAGGTCCAAGAAGGGGAAGCAGGCGTCCGAGATGGTCCAGATGAACTTGAGATCAGGGTGGAAGGTGTTAATGAAGTTGATGAATTGTTCAACCTCCACATGAGAGCGCAAAGTGATAGTCATCAATGTAGTGGAGCAAAAGGTACAAAACAGTGCTAGTGCAGCTGCGGAAGATGGGCTGTTCCACATACCTGACAGAGGCATTTCCAGCTACATTCCCCCCAGCCTATCCGACATATCAACCTTCCTTACCACTTATCTGCTCCACCCTCTTCTCCAAGCTCAGCATCACCCCCTCCTTTCATCTACTTATCACATTCCCAGCTACCTTCTCCACAGCCCCCCATTTATCTCTCAGCCCCCTTTGGCTACCCCCTCATTCCTGATGAAGAGCTCATGCTCAAATTGCCAACTCACCTATTCCTGTGTGAGCATTTGTGAGTGCGAGTGAGCGTGAGTGTGTGTGTTTGCACGTGCATGCTTGGTAAAGTGTGTGACAATGTATTGGAGTATAAGCCTGAGAGGGTGTATGCATGGATGAGAGTGTGGAGGGGTGAGAGTGTGGGGTGTGTGTGTGTCACACGCAAACACATTCACATGCGCACACAAATACACACACTCTCTCTCTCTCTCTCATGTACGCACACAAAAGTCAATGGGGTGAATTTGCATTTGCAGAATTATATTTGCAGATACATTCTATTTTGCTCAAAAAGTACTCAATCTGCAGGCAGTCAATGCAGGCATAAATCCATGTAATAATTTATAAATTCCTACTTTGGAAATAGAACCACTCTGATTCATGATGTGATACAGACAGACTCTAACCTTTAATGCATGGTCTGAGCTGAGATGTCACCTTTTTTAATATAAAATCTTAAGTTATCTTGAGAATGTGATTTAAAAGTAGTTCTGGGTATACATATTAATGAATTGAAACCTGCAACCTATTCTAAAAGATGAAAGACTTAACAGAAATCTAGGTTTGTTCAATATATCATTTCAGTTGCATGACACTGCAAGCTTTTGCTATAAATTCTGTATCTCATGATCCTGCTCCACAGCTACCAGAGGAAGGAGCAGCACTCCAAAAGCTAGTGCTTCCAAATAAACATGTTGGACTATAACCTGGTGTTGTGTGATTTTTAACTTTGTCCACCCCAGTCCAACACTGACTCCTCCACATCATGACTCCAGAAAGACATATCTTACATCAGCATAGCACCTTTCAGAATCCCTCCCGTCTACTTAAATGCTTTACAGTCAATTAAACATTTTTGACGTATAGTCATTGTTGTACCTAGATGAAGGCAATAATTAATTTGTACATAGAAAATCTTTTCCCTGGGGTGGGGAAGTCCAGAACTAGAAGACATAGGTTTAGGGTGAGAGGGGAAAAATATAAAACAAGAGACCTAACGGGCAACTTTTTCACTCACAGGGTGGTACGTGTATGGAATGAGCTGCCAGAGGAAGTGGTGGAAGATAGTACAATTGCTATATTTAAAAGGCATCTGGATGGGTACATGAATAGAAAGCGTTTAGAGAGATAAGGGCTGGGTACTGGCAGGTGAGACTAGATTGGGTTGGGATATCTGGTCGTCATGGACAAATTGGACCGAATGGTCTGTTTCTGTGCTGTACATCTTTATGACTCCGACTTTATGAGCAGATAATCTGGTTTAGTGTGTATTAAATATTTAAGGACATTGTTCAGAGAAAAGTCGTGCAATTCTCCCAGAGTGTGCTCCAAATACAAAGAAGGCCACTGCTACCTACATGCAGTTGACATCAGTTACTCTGTGTCAGATTTGCCTAGGCTGTTAACCAGCAATAAGATTTTGGCAATTTGCAGCAATTAAGAAGGGTGACCTTGGCCACAATAAAGAAAGCTTTGGATAACAGCAGGGTTGATTGTCGAAATTCTGGTCCCAAAAGAGGTTCAGTATCAAGGTCTGGAGAAAGATGCAGTGGTCGTTGTCAAAGTTTGTTCCGAGCAGCTCTGTGAAGCAGGGCTCTGCGCTTTGTAGGCTGTTCCCAGAAATGCACACACAGACAAATTTCATCTGCTCCTGGAGGATCATCAACTCAGTGAAACACGCTCCTTCATTTGCCTAAAACTTGTGGGTCTTCCAGTGTAAAGGGTTGACCTTGATCAAGTGTTGCCGACTGGAACATTCCAAAGTCCAGGACTACACGCTGAGTGATGAACTAAAACTTGGGGCAGCTGCCACTAAGGGCCAGTGGGGCAAAACCACCATTAAGAACTTTCTGCCAAAATAAAATGAGGGTCCATTCAGTTATCAGACCCTCTTGTCGCCTCAAAATAGCGTCATCCGTGAATAGGAAATGTAGTTGTTTGCAACTGCAGCGAAGCCCTGAGAAATGTCAAATTCTAACGCGTTTGGTTATATTTCCCCTGAAAAGACTGTACAGAACTGTTTTGTATCTTGTGAATGTACATAAAGATATTTTTTGTGAATAAAGAATACTTTTGCAATAAAAGAATCAGAAAGCTGAAGAAAGGCTCAAATTGTTAATAACTAAACGGAAGGGAAAATAGCAAAGAAGGTGAAGAAACCAACACACATGAAACAATTAATGAAGAAATCCACAGCCAAACAATAAAAGTTGCAAGCATAACATTCTGGAGCCATAGTAGAACCCACAGAAATCAACTGGTGTCCCGCAGTCAATATTATCCTCAATAAAGATCATTTCAAATTGCACAATTTGTTGAATTTTGTTTGAATTTAACATTTGTTAAATCTCCATGCTCTTTACTATAATAGAAAGGCATTGAGCACGTTATTTCACTTGATCCATTTGCGCATGCATGTCTTTGTACCATTTAGAGGTGGTGGTCATATAAATCAGACTTCTTTGAACACTCCCAGAGAATCTTTTATGAAAAACCACTGATGGCAAACAGGGCCTCATCTCAACAAAAAGGCAGTACTGACATATCAGCTAACAGATCTCAAATATGCAACATAAAAACACCAGTTGAAAAATAATCTTCAATTTCTTAATTTTGCCATGTGCTAGGATTCAGATTATTGTCTGTTGCAATCATTGCTGAGAAACAGTATCACTCTTATGCAATCAATACTCATATCAAGCACTCCTGAGCAAACATCCAAGCTCAGGCAGGCTCAATGTGAAGTCAAACGATTTCTATATGGAACTTGGATATCATCGCTATATAAAAAAACGTGACTTAGGGATGGGCAGGACTGGCAGCTCAGTACTCCAGGGTACAGATACTATAGAAAGAATGGCAAGACAGGAGGGGGTGGTGTGTTTAGTTAGGGATAACATTATACCTGTACTTAGGGACGATGTTCATGCAAGATCATCCATTACACGGATGGAACTAAAAAAAAAATAGGGATGATCACCTTGTTGAGACTATTACAGACGCCTCCAGTAGTCAGAGGAAAATTGAGAAGCAAATATGTAAGGAGATCTCAGATTTCTGTAAGAAAAATAGGGTTGTAATGTGAAGAGAATTTAAGTTTCCAGATAGAGACTGGGACTGTCATAACATTAAGGGCTTGGATGGGGAGGAATGCGTTAAGTGTGTACAAGAAAATTTTCTTATTCAATTTTTGGATGTACCGAATAGAGAAAGAGCAATTCTTGACCTCAAGTTGGGAAATAATATAGGGCAACTGGCTGAGGTGTCAGTGGGAAAGCATTTTGGGGCAAGTGATGATAATTCCATTAGTTTTAAAATAGTTATGGAAAAGGATAGAACTGCTCAAAAAGTTAAAATTTGAAATTGCAGCAAAGCTGATTTTGACAGTATTAGACAGGAATTTTCAAAAGTTGATTGGGGGAGATTGGTTGCTAATAGAAGACGGTTAGGAGGTGAGAGGCCTTTAAGAATGAGGTAACAAGTTCACATTCAGTATGCTTCTGTTAGAGTGAAGGGCAAGGTTGATAGGTGTAGGGAATGCTGGATGACTAGAGAAATTTATTCCTGAGATGCTGCCTGGCCTGCTGTGCTTTGACCAGCAACACATTTGCAGCTAGAGAAATTGAGGCTTTGGTCAAGAAAAAGGAAGAATTTATCAGGGTACAGAAAGCTGGTGCCTCATTCCTGATGAAGGGCTCTGGCCCGAAACGTCGAATTTCCTGTTCCTTGGATGCTGCCTGACCTGCTGTGCTTTAACCAGCAACACATTTTCAGCTCTGATCTCCAGCATCTGCAGACCTCACTTTTTACAGAAAGCTGGGATCAAGTGAATTCCTAGAGAAGACTTAAAGGGGTATATTTAAGAGGGTAATTAGGAGGGCAAAAAGGGGACATAAGATAGCTTTGGCAAATAAAGTTAAGGAGATTCCAAAGAGACTTTTTGTGTAAATACATTAACAGCAAAAGAATACTTGAGGATAAAATCTGGCCCCCTTAAAAATTAACAAGACCATTTGCGTGTGGAACCACAGGAGATGCGTGAGATACTAAATGAGTATTTTATACCAGTATTTACTGAAGAGAAGGTCATAGAAGGTGGACAGCTTGGGGAAATAAATAGTGAAACCTTGAAAAGTTTCCATCTTACAGAAAAGGAGGTGCTGAAGGTTTTAAACGCATAAAGACAGATAAATCCCCAGTTCCTAGTCAAGTGTTTCCAAGAACTTTGTTGGAAGTGTTAATGTACAGATTTGAGACGTTATTATATTGAGACATTACCTTTTCAATTAGGAAAAAGATTGCTAGGCCCCTTGCAGAGATACTTGCATCATCAAAAGCTACAGGAGAGGTGCCAGAAGACTGGAGGTTAGCTAATGTGGTGTCATTATCTAAGAAAGGTGGTCAGGAAAAGCCAGGGAACTATATAGACTGGTAAGCCTTAATGTCAATGGTGAGTAAGTTGCTGCAAGGGTTTCTATGGGACACGATTTACATGCATTTGGAAAGCAAGGACTGATTACAGATAATCAGCATGGCCATATGCATGTAAAAACGCCTCTCATTAACTTGATTGAGTTTTGTTGAAGAGGTGACAAAGATTAATGAAGGCAGAGAGGTGGACATTATCTATAGAGACTTCAGTAAAGTGTTTGACAAGATTCCACATGGTAGACTGGTTAGTAAGGATAGATCACATGGGATCCAGGAAAGCTAGCAAATTGGACATTAATCTGTCTTGAAGGTAGGAGACAGAGGATAGTGATGGAGGGAATGTTTTATGGCCTAGAAGCCTGTGACCAGTGGTGTACCACAAGAATCAGTGATAGGTCCACTGCTTTTCATCATTTTCAAATGATTTGGATGTGAATATCAGAGGCATGTTTAGTAAGTTTACAGATGACACCAAAATTGGTGCTATAGACGACAGTGAAGATTACCTCAAAACATGATGAAACTTTGATCAGATGGGCCAAGGAATGACACATGGAGATTAATTTCGTTAAAGTTGATGCACTGCATTTCAGTAAGGCTTGCCATGGCAGGACTCATACAGTAAACGGTAAGGCCCTAGGGAATATTGCTGAACAAAAAGACCTAGGATGCAGGTGCATAGTTCCTTGAAAGTCAAGTTTCAGGCAGGTGGTGGTGAAGGCGGCATTGGCATGCTTCCCTTTACTGGTCAGTGCACTGAGTTTAGAAGTTGGGATGTCATGTTGCAGTTGTACAGGATATTGGTGACTGTTCTTTTGGAATACTGCATACAATTCTGATCGCCCTTCTATCAGAAGGAATTTTGTTAAACTTGAGAGGGTGCAAAAAAAGTTTTCAAGGATGTTGCCAGGGTTGCAGCACTTGAAGTATACAGACAGGTTGAATAGGCTGTGTCCTGGAGCCTCAGAAACCAATGGCAACCTTTTTGAGGTTTATAAAATAATGAAGGGCATAGATAGGGTGAACAGCCAAGGAATATTTCCCAGTGTGGGGAACTCTAAAACTAGAGGATATTGGTTTAAGGTGAGGAGGAAAACATTTGAAAAAAGACCTAAAGGGTAACTTTTTCAGAAGGTGGTGCATGTATGGAATGAGCTGCCAGAGGAAGCGGTGGAGGCAGGTACAATAACAATATTTAAAAGGCGTCTTGATCGGTATATGAATAGGAAGGGTTTAGAGGGATTATGGGCCAAATGCTGGCAAATGGTATGAGATTATATTGGGATGTCTGGTCAATGCAGAAAAGTTGGACCAAAAGGTCTGTTTCCATGCTGTATAACTCTGAGTCTAACTAAACAAAGCAGGCATAATGTAAGTTGGATATGAGGAAATTCTGATTCCAAAATCTAACAATTGCCATTGCTTTGATACAAGTCACTCTTGAGTGATCCAGGAATATTCCATCATTCCTGCTGTACAGGTTCGGCAGTCAGATTTTGGTGACATATATGACAATGACTTCGCCATTGCAAATCTCTTCTGTTTTTGCTGCTGGTGACACAAAGTCTTCTTACACCTGTTCCGCTGTTGAGAACCTTTCAGGTCACACTTTATCTGATGAATCCCCCGACCTTGCTGCATGGAAGGCCTTACCAAAAACAAAGAGCTCTGACACTACCGGTTGAACGATCACTGGAGCATTTAAGCTTCAACTGTATGTCAAGATGGCAATCCATAGACTGCCCAACTATATAGAGAAAGTGACCAAGCCAAGGAAATTATTCAGAATTTCAAATCCTAATCAATAACCAGGGATCCCTGATTATCCCACCCCTGAATAACTAGTGAAGAAGCACAAAGTCAATGTGTAAGACACTGAATGACTGCATATGGGTAACATCGCGACAAGAATCTGAGCCACAGAGCCAGACCATAAAAGATGAACACTATGGGATAGAAGACATACTATATAACTAAAAATTTGCTTAAGGTGATGGTTATGCATAAAGACAATTGCACAAAGCACAACTGGTGAATTAAACTATGAAATAACTAATTTTGGGGATTATTTCACTTTCTGCCTCACGTATTAAAGTTTAAATACAGAAACAATTATTTTAGCCAACCTTTCACAACCATGCAAGTACAGGGGAGATTGAAACTGTAATTGTAGAAACAATCAACCATGCTTGGCTTCCAGCATTATTTATAACCTGCGTGACACAGCTGCTGAACTTTGACGTTCTGGACCAGATCCACTTCAGGGATTGGTTTCCTATCAGCAATGACACTAACATGTCCACACATCATATTCTCTGAATGTTGATTTAAACACAAAGATACGACTACTCTCAGACTTACCCATTAATATAACTTTACTGGGGTGAATGCAGGCAACAAAGGAAACAGTTCTAAATTAACTGCATAATTAAAACTGGGCCATCTCTGCTAATCCATGCACATATACTGAGCCCAGATAATGACACTGGGTTTTAACAGTCCGTAGTAGTAAAGACATTTTCTAACACCTTCCACCCCATCTTGCTGCTAAATGCAACATCTGCTTAGTACCTAAAAAAACGAACACACCATTCTCTCTCATATTGAATTTCATCACCGAACATTACCTTTTGTTCGGGCTACTCTCTAACAAACCTCAAGTCGCCAATAGAGTAGTTTTACCCAATTGTCTGTGTCCACATTTTCTTAGGCCCTCGGCCATTACATTACCACATGGACCTGACATTTACTTCTGAAAATGAAAACCAAAGAGGATCAGGGATAGAAATACACAACAAAGGATAATAACATCAGAGGTGGGGGTGGGTAATCCATAGAAAATAATGAGTTCAGAGAAGTTCTGTTAAACATGTCACGAGTGGGGGGTGGGAACAGGGTGGGGAGACGGGCTGGAGGAGATGGTGGGGGGGGGGAAGAGATGGTGGGGGGGGGGGAAGAGATGGTGGGGGGGGGGGGAAGAGATGGTGGGGGGGGGGAAGAGATGGTGGGGGGGGGGAGAGATGGGGGGGGGAGAGAGATGGGGGGGGGAGAGAGATGGTGGGGGGGCGGAGAGAGATGGTGGGGGGGCGGGGAGAGATGGTGGGGGGGCGGGGAGAGATGGTGGGGGGGAGAGATGGTGGCGGGGAGAGATGGTGGGGGGATGGGGGGATGGAGGGGGGGAGAGGGGAGAGGAGAGAGGGAGGGGGGGAGAGAGGGAGGGGGGGAGAGGAGAGAGGGAGGGGGGGAGAGGAGAGAGGGAGGGGGGGGAGAGGAGAGAGGGAGGGGGGGGGGGGAGAGGAGAGAGGGAGGGGGGGGAGAGGAGAGAGGGAGGGGGGGGAGAGGAGAGAGGGAGGGGGGTGAGGAGAGAGGGAGGGGGGGTGAGGAGAGAGGGAGGGGGGGGTGAGGAGAGAGGGAGGGGGGGTGAGGAGAGAGGGAGGGGGGGTGAGGAGAGGGGGAGGGGGTGGAGAGGAGGGGGAGGGGGTGGAGAGGAGGGAAGGGGAGGAGAAGGAGAGGAGGGGGAGAGGAGTGGGAGGGGGAGAGGAGTGGGTGGGGGAGAGGAGTGGGTGGGGGGAGAGGGGGCGAAGATTGGCGAGGGGTGGAGTTTGGACGAGTTGTTAAGGAAGAAGGAAGGGTGAATGGGGCGGGTTACTTGTGGTTGGGGCGTGCGGAGGGGAGGGGGAGAAGGCTGTGCGTGTTGGCGGGGTCCGCGATGGGGGTCGGGAGGATGCGCGAGGGGTGAGCGCGCGGAGGGGGCGGGGCACTGATCACACGAACGCCCAGGCCTCGCGCCCCGCCAGGAGCTAACGGTTCCCGCGGGGACCTGCGCGTTGCATCCTATGACTCGTAGTTCGTTCCTCGCGGCTCTCCACTTCGCAAGGCCGCCGGGAAACTACAAGTCCCAGAAGCCACCGCTTCCCGATGGCATGCGCACTGGCATCAAATGAAAAAAAATCCTCGCTCCAACGGGACTATGTCCCTCACCAGACATCTACTTCTGTCGAATTGTAATTGAGCGTAACATTTCCGTAAGATACTGTAAATTCATCAAGAATCCCAGCACTTACCCCATTAACCAATCCATATGCGCTGCACCTCCTCGTGGCCTCCAATTTTTTTTAAAAAGACCTCTTCTTCAAAGGTAGGCAGATCGTTCAGTTTTATTCAGCGATTACAGGAGTTACACGGCTGTGATTTGTTCTAAATGATTTAGATTAGGAGGCTTATCGTGGGCTCAAATCTGTCATTTCATCGGAGTTTTTTCCCAACTGACCGGAAGTAAACACAGCAGCGTGACGTCACTGGGTGGTGCTTTTATGGGTGTCGTCATCACGCATCGTACGCGTGGTCACGTGATCACGTCACACCCTCTCCCACGTGGAATACACAGAAGCAGCAATGGGTTTAGCTCAGTGGCTCATAGAGCCATGTGATGCTAACAGTTCAAGTCCCATCACTGGTTTGAGGTTACAATGAGGACTTTCTTTCTCAACCTCTTCCTTGTGCTTTGTTGGCCCTCGGTTTAAATCACCACCAGTCGCTTCTCCCTAATGAGAGAGCAGCCCCCATGGTCTGGCCAAACTATGGTGGTGAGACCAACGCAGCCACCAGGTGTCTAAGACCCAACCTGCTTCATTTCCTTCACCAAGGAGTTCCTCAGAAGTTTGGGTGCATTTCAGCCCCACACTCCTGAAATCTGCAGAGCCCATGCAAGGAAGGTGGGAGAGGTCAGTGGGCCTTTTTTCAGGTCTACTCCTGGACCTGTCCAAAATGGCCATTAATATGGTCAGACAGCAGGCCACAGAGGGGGCCGTTGTTACTGTCTGACTAACCGTCTGCCCCTCTTGCACCGTTACATCCATGCTTGAATGTCCTTAGTCATGATTTGGAGATGCTGGTGTTGGACTGGGGTGTACACAGTTAAAAATCACACAACACCAGATTATAGACCAACAGATGTGCTTCCAATTAAACCTGTTGGACTATAACCTGGTGTCATGTGATTTTTAACTGAATGTCCTTGGGGAAGGCCCATACTGCACTAACTGGCACGAGAGGGGCTTTTAGAGACTGGTGGGTACTGCAAGAGTTGGGTGTATTATCACACTGGAAAATGTTATTTTAGCCTACTATTTCATTTTATAAGATTCTGAGAAGCTTCCCTCCATCTTGACCTCAGAACTGGGTGTGATACCTGATGATTTCATGGTGTTCGCATTGTTTGCGACTCTTCGGATGTTGAAGCATCCCATGTCCAAGGGTGGCAAAATGCAGACAATGTTTGGATTTTGGGTCAGGTATCAACTGACAGTGGCCATCTCTGACTGAGAGACTTCAATAAGTGTCACGCTACATTCAGTGGCATTGCCATTACTGAATCCCCTCACTGCCAACAAGACAGATTATAACAGCATGAGAACGAGGAGCAGGAGTAGGCAAATTCAACCCATTGAGCCTCCTCTGCCATTTAATATAATCATAACTGATCTCATTTCAGCCTCAAATCCACTTTTCTGCACACTCCACATAACTCTTCGACCCATTAATAATTTTAAAATCTCATCCTTAAATTTACTCAATGTCTCAACATCTGCCACAGCCTGGGGTAATGGGCTTCACCAATTCATTCCACTTTGAGAGAAGTGGTTTCTCCTCCTCTATGGTTTAAGCCTGCTACCCTTTTGCCTAGAGCTATGACTGCTTGTTCTAGATTGCCCCATGTGATGAAATATCCTCTCCACATTTATACCTCAATTAGATCTCCTTCCATTCTTCTAAACTTCCAACTAGTCTTCTAACTTATAACTTCTGAAGGTTGACATTCAATGGCAATATCATTGCTGGATCCTTCCACTAACAACATCCTGGGGGTTCCCATTAATCGGAAATTGAAACTGAGCCAGCCATTCAAATACTGTGAATACAAGAGCAGGTTGGAGGCTGGAAATTGTTTGGTGAATAACTTGCCTCCTAGCTCCTCAAACCTGTTCACCATCTACAAGGCAGAAGTCATGATTTTAATGGAACAATGTCCGTTTGCCTGGATAATTGCAGTCCAACAAACCTCAAGAAGCTCAACAGCATCTAAGACAAAGCAACAGTCTGATTGGCATGCCATGTAATGTTTTCAATGTTCTCTCCTTCCACCATCAACACAAAAGTGGCAGTAGTGGTTAAATCCACAAGATGCACCAACTCAGCATGGCTTCTTCAGCAGCAGTTTCCAAATCTGCAATGTCAATCATCTAGAAGAATAAGAACAGCAGAAACATGGGAACACCACCAACCTGCAAGTTCCCCTCCAAGCCACACACTATCTTGATTTGAAACTATATTGACATTCCTACACTGATATGGTCAAAATCTGGAACTCCCGAACCTACTCCTGCCCTCCTGTCTCCCTTCAGTTTTCCATTCAACCTCGTGCCCCCCTCATAATTTTGCCATTAAGAGGAAAGAAGTTTCAATTCTGTCTCATGTTACTTTTCACCTCCATAGCAGCAGAGACTGGAACATTCAGAACCATTCCGAATCATCCAGTGGTTCAAAGTTGTGGTCTGCAATTCTGATTATTCCTTCCTGTTGCTTACAGTACTGGCTTTCTTAAAGCTCTCTAATCATAAAAATGTCAGTTGCTCACTTCAACACTGTGTTGGCTTTAAATGTCTTCTCTCTCCAAATCTTACAGTGGTCATATATATGTTGAAAATCATAGTGTACAGTGTACTTACACAGCCTTTTTCCGAACAGATTCCATGACCAAACAAGTCAAAATATTGCTTCTGTTGCGTGGATTTCTGACGTTTTAAGGTCATTTTAGAGGTTATACATGAGCAGGTTAGTATTTACATAGACACATGGATCACAAGATAAAGCATGTACAGGAAATAATGAGAAAGGCAAACTGAATACTGCTCTTTAATGTAAGATAATGTATTGTTCTGTTGCCCTGCTATAGGAAGGACATTATTAAATTGGAAAGGATGCAGAAAATATTTACAAGGATGTTACCAGGACTGTAGAGTTCCAGTGAGAAGGAGAGGCTGAATAAGCTGAGACTTTTTTTTCACTGGAGGGTAAGAGGTTGAAGGATGACCTTACAGAGATTATAAAACCATGAGGGGCACAGATAAGAAATAGCAAAGGGTTGAGGAGTTCAAAACTACAGGACACAATTTTAAGGTGGGAGGAGAAAGATATAAAAGGATCCTGAGTGGGACCATTTTCACACAGAGTGTGATTCGTTTGTGGAATGAGCTCCCATTAGAAGTTACAACATTTAAAAGAAATTTGGACAGGTACCTGAATAGGAAAAGTTTAAAGGAACATGGTGAAAGTGAGGACTGCAGTTGCTGGAGATCAGAGTCAAGATTAGAGTGGTGCTGGAAAAGCACAGCAGGTCAGGCAGCATCCAAGAACCAGGGAAATCGACGTTTTGGGCAAAAGCCCTTCATCAGGAATGAGTTGCATTCCTGATGAAGGGCTCCTGCCCGAAGTGTTGATTTTCCTGCTGTTTAGAGGAATATGGGTTGAACACCAGCAAGTAGGCCTACTTTAGTTTGGGAATCTTGGTCGGCGTGGATGAATTGGACTGAAGGATTTGTTTCCGTCCTGCATAACTCTATGACTCTATAGAAGGGGTATGAAAAGTGGGAACTCTTCCTCCTAATGCAGGGTATTGGTGAGACCACACCTAGAGTACTATTTGTAGCTTTTGGTCTCTTTATTTAAGGAAGAGCTTACTCGCATTGGCAGCAGTTTAGAGAAGATTATTAGGCTGATTCCTGAAATTGAGAGGCTATCTTCGGAGGAGATTAGGCTTGTACTATGGTTTAGAAGAGTAGGTGAGCTTATTAAAACATATGATGGAGTTTGACCAGGAGGAGGACTGCAGAGCTTAAATCTGATCCACTGATGTGGAATTGTTCAGTCCTGTCTATCACTTACTGCTCATGCAGTTTGTCTCAGAGGTAGTCCTGTTCTTTAGATACACCATTTAACAATGTTATTGTTAAATATGCCTGGTGCTGCTCTGAGCATCTCCTGTACTGTTCATTGAGCCAGGGTTGATTGTTTGGCTTGATGGTAAAGGTAGAGTTGAGGATATGCTGGGCTGTAGGTTTGCAGATTGTGTTTTTGAGTACCATTCCTCTGCTGCAGCAGACGTAGCAGAGTGGGATATGGTATTCGACAGGTTTGCTTGTCCGTGTTTGGTCTGATGCCATGAGATCTCAATGTTGAGGGACTCCCATTGGCAAATCTCTCCTTTTGAAAACCAATTTGTCACCACCTCTACTGAGTCTGCCCTGTCAGTGACATCATTAAGACTTCTAATTCCGGATTTTCTGAATTCAAATTCCAACATCTGTCACAACAGGATTCATTTTGGATAAACAAAGCATTATCCAGGTCTCTGGATTTCAATCCTGCAACAATACTACTACACAATTGCCTTCACTTCCCATTGAATTTTTGCAATTAATTTGCCTGTGACAAAGGTCCCCTGACTATTCATCCTTGGCTTCATTGATAGAACAGACCTATCTTGTATATGATCTGAATATTGAATTTAAAATCTTTATCCTCATCTCCTGATTACTTGGACTATTCATCCTGGAAACTTTGATAATATTATGCTCCCTACCTTGCACTCCTTGTGCCCCCTCCTACCAGACAGACAATCTTCCATCCATCTATTTGGATCTCACTCCCTAAAATCCTTTGCCATCAAGTCCACATGACCCATTGAAGAGCCACTTACCCAAACCCACCCCATCCCTGTAACCCTCCATTTCCCATGGCTAATCTAAGTAGACACCACGGGGTAAATTAGCACGGCCAATCCACCTAACCTGCACATTTTTGGACTCCGAGAGGAAACCAGAGCACCCAAAAGAAACCCACGCAGAGACACAGAGAAGGTGCAAACTCCACACAGTCGCACAAGGATAGAATCGAACCCGGCTCTCTGGCGCTCTGAGGCAGCAGAGCTACCGCTGAGCCGCCCAAAGACTTTAAGTTGCCCAACCCTCTGTGACTGCCTGGGGTACATCCCTAATGACTGGGGCAGCAGTGGGATTCAAACACAACCTGATTGAGTTTGGAGCTTAAGTCTAGTGTCTTAGACCAGTTGTCCAGAGTACCAGGTTTAAGAGCTTACAATTGGTTTCCAGCTATCAGGCAATTCAACGCACGGTCACCGATGCCCATGGTCCTACGTTTACAAAATCAGAAGATTTGCTTTTACACAATGCCTTTAGTAGCCCCAAGGACACCTAACAGCAGTTTGAAGTCAGTGTTGCAGTAGAGAAAATGCAGGAGCTGATTTGCACACAACGAGCTCTCAGCAGCAGATATCCTACAGTGATCAGAAAACCTGTTTTTGTTAAAGTTAAAAATCACACAACACCAGGTTATAGTCCAACAGGTTTAATTGGAAGCACACTAGCTTTCGGAGCGACGCTCCTTCATCAGGTGATAGTCTATCACCTGATGAAGGAGCATCGCTCCGAAGGCTAGTGTGCTTCCAATTAAACCTTTTTTTTAGATTAGATTACTTACAGTGTGGAAACAGGCCCTTCGGCCCAACAAGTCCACACCGACCCGCCGAAGCGCAACCCACCGATACCCCTACATATACCCCTTACCTAACACTACGGGCAATTTAGCATGGCCAATTCACCTGACCCGCACATCTTTGGACTGTGGGAGGAAACCGGAGCACCCGGAGGAAACCCACGCAGACACGGGGAGAATGTGCAAACTCCACACAGTCAGTCGCCTGAGGCGGGAATTGAACCCAGGTCCCTGGCGCTGTGAGGCAGCAGTGCTAACCACTGTGCCACCTGTTGGACTATAACCTGGTGTTGTGTGATTTTTAACTTTGTACACCCCAGGCCAACACCGGCATCTCCAAATCATGTTTTTTTAAAAGTGATGTTGATTGAGGAATGAATGTTGTTGAGGACACGGGGGAACATCACCCCTGCAATGATCCCACTGAACTTAGTGATTTCAGGGCAGGGTAAGGAATACTGAAATTTAGAATACTATGAAAAACAAACTGACTGCTTATGTTTTACAGGGAGCATTGTAATTGTATCTCATTCCAAGTTTTTAAAAAAACTTTTCCTTATGTCTAAGAGGGCTTCAGTTAATTCCTTGTCTGGAAGGTTAGCACCTCAATTATGCAGCACTCGCTCAGTAGTGCATTGAGGGTCAGCTTAGGTTCCACACTGAAGTCTCCAGAGTGAGATTTGAACCTGTGATCTTCAGACCTCTGGCTGCTCCTCTGAGCTATGACAGGATGACTGTAAACCTTCAAAATTGTACACTCTTCTTAAATATAGAGCGCACTGAAAGAAATGCAAATCAACAACAGGGTATTTTTGAAATTGCAGAGATATACCCTCACTCTACCTTCTTCCTGTTCATACTTCTTGCCTACATTATCCATTATTAATTCCAATACTCTCATTTGCATTAGAAACTTCCTATGTAGTTATCATATAGTAGAAAATCACACAACACCAGGTTATAGTCCAACAGGTTTATTTGGAAACACTAGCTTTCAGAGCACTGTTCCTTCAACAGGCGGTTGTGAAGCACAGCTGCACAGTTACCTGATGAACGAACAGTGCTCTGAGAGGTAGTGTTTCCAAATAAACCTGTTGGATTATAACCTGGTGTTGTGTGATTTTTAACTTTGTTCCAACACCAGCTCGGAGAAAGTGAGGACTGCAGATGCTGGAGATCAGAGCTTAAAAATGTGTTGCTGGAAAAGCGCAGCAGGTCAGGCAGCAACAAAGGAGCAGGAGAATCGACGTTTCGGGCATAAGTCCTTCTTCAGGAATGAGGAGGGTGTGCCAAGCAAGCTAAGATAAAATGTAGGAAGGAGGCACTTGGGGGGGGGGGGGGCGTTGGGAATACGATAGGTGGAAGGAGGTTAAGGTGAGGGTAATAGGCCGGAGAGGTGGTGGGGGGGGGGGGGCGGAGAGATCGGGAAGAAGATTGCAGGTCAAGAAGGCGGTGCTGAGTCTGAGGGTTGGGACTGAGATAAGGTGGGGGGAGGAGAAATGAGGAAGCTGGAGAAATCTGCATTCATCCCGTGTGATTGGACGGTTCCTAGGCGGAAGATGAGGCACTCTTCCTCCAGGCGTCATGTTGCTATGGTCTGGTGATGGAGGAGGCCAAGGACCTGCATATCCTTGGCGGAGTGGGAGGGGGAGTTAAAGTGTTCAGCCACGGGGTGGTTGGGTTGGTTGCTGCGGGTGTCCCAGAGGTGTTCTCTGAAACGTTCCGCAAGTAGGCGGCCTGTCTCCCCAATGTATAGGAGGCCACATCGGGTAGAGCAGATGCAGTAAATGATGTGTGTGGAGGTGCAGGTGAATTTCTGACGGATATGGAAGGATCCCTTGGGGCCTTGGAGGGAAGTGAGGGGGGAGGTGTGAACGCAAGTTTTGCATTTCTTGCAGTTGCAGGGGAAGGTGCCAGGAGTGGAGGTTGGGTTGGTGGGGGGTGTGGATCTGACAAGGGAGACACGGAGGGAGTGGTCTTTCCGGAATGCTGATAGGGGTGGGGAGGGAAATATATCCTTGGTGGTGGGGTCTGTTTGGAAGTGGCGGAAATGACGAAGGATGATACGATGTATCCGGAGGTTGGTGGGGTGGTAGGTGAGGACCAGTGGGGTTCTGTCCTGGTGGTGATTGGAGGGGCGGGGTTCAAGGGCAGAGGAGCGGGAAGTAGAGGAGATGCGGTGGAGAGCATCGTCAACCATGTCTGAGGGGAAATTACGGTTTTTGAAGAAGGAGGCCATCTGGGTTGTTCGGTATTGGAATTGGTCCTCCTGGGAGCAGATGTGGCGAAGGCGAAGGAATTGGGAATATGGGATGGCGTTTTTACAGGGAGCAGGGTGGGAGGAGGTGTAGTCCAGGTAGCTGTGGGAGTCAGTCGGTTTATAGTAGATGTCTGTGTTGAGTCGGTCGTCCGAGATAGAAATGGAGCGGTCTAGGAAGGGGAGGGAGGAGTCTGAGACAGTCCAGGTGAATTTGAGGTCTGGGTGGAAGGTATTAGTAAAGTGGATGAACTGTTCAACCTCCTCGTGGGAGCACGAGGTAGCGCCGATACAGTCATCGATGTAGCAGAGGAAAAGGTGGGGGGTGGTGCCAGTGTAGCTGTGGAAGATGGACTGTTCCACATATCCAACGAAGAGGCAGGCATAGCTGGGGCCCATGCGGGTGCCCATGGCTACTCCTTTGGTTTGGAGGAAGTGGGAGGATTGGAAAGAGAAGTTATTCAGGGTGAGGACCAGTTCAGTCAGTCGAAGGAGGGTGTCAGTGGAAGGGTACTGGTCGGTTCGGCGGGAAAGGAAGAAGCGGAGGGCTTTGAGGCCTTCGTGATGGGGGATGGAGGTGTACAGGGACTGGATGTCCACGGTGAAGATAAGGCGTTTGGGGCCGGGGAAGCGAAAATCATGGAGGAGGTGGAGGGCGTGGGTGGTGTCCCGAACGTAGGTGGGGAGTTCTTGGACTAAGGGGGACAGGACTGTGTCGAGGTATGCAGAGATGAGTTCGGTGGGGCAGGAGCAGGCTGACGGAATGGGTCGGCCGGGGCAGTCAGGTTTATGGATTTTGGGCAGGAGGTAGAAACGGGCGGTGCGGGGTTGTGGGACTATGAGGTTGGAGGCGGTGGATGGGAGATCCCCTGAGGTGATGAGGTTATGGATGGTCTGGGAGGTGATGGTTTGGTGGTGGGAGGTGGGGTCATGGTCAAGGGGGCAGTAGGAGGAGGTGTCCACGAGCTGGCGTTTGGCCTCAGCAATGTAAAGATCGGTGCGCCAAATCTCCACTGCGCCTCCCTTGTCTGCGGGTTTGATGGTGAGGTTGGGGTTGGAGCGGAGGGAGTGGAGGGCTGCACGTTGCGAGGGTGAGAAGTTGGAGTGGGTGAGAGGGGTGGACAGGTTGAGGTGGTCAATGTCGCGGTGGCAGTTGGCTATGAAGAGATCGAGGGCGGGTAAGAGGCCAGCATGGGGTGTCCAGGTGGATGGGGTGTGTTGGAGCCGGGAGAAGGGGTCGTCAGAGGGTGGGCGGGAGTGCTTGTTGAAGAAGTAGGCACGGAGGTGAAGGCGGCGGAAGAAATGCTCGATGTCTTGCCGCGTGTTGAATTCGTTAATCCTGGAGTGTAGGGGGATGAAGGTGAGGCCTCTGCTGAGGACTGATCTTTCATCCTCAGAGTGGGGAAGGTCTGGAGGGATGGTGAAAATATGGCAGGGCTAGGAGCTAGGACCTGATGTGGGACTGGAGCTGGGTGTAAGGGCGGGGTTAGGGGTGGGGGCGGAGATCGGCGTGGGGGCGGGGCTAGGGGTGGGGGCGGAGATCGGCGTGGGGGCGGGGATCGGCATGGGGGTGGGGTTAGGGGTGGGGGCGGGGCTAGGCATGGGGGCGGGGATCGGCGTGGGGGTGGGGACGCGTGCGGCGCAGTCGTTGTGCAGGCGAGTCACGTCACTGGGGGGCGGAAGTAGATGCGGCGACGGCAACTCCGGGGGTGAACGTGGCTGCGGCGAATGGAGAAACGATGTTGTTCCCGGTGGTTGTGGACCCCGTGGAGGCCGCGAATCTGTCGGCGATGGACTTCCTAGCCATCGTGGAGGCAGTTGTCTGGGCGGCGATCGCGGAGGCTGCATGGTTGGTGGGGGTGGAAGTGACGTAATGATTCGCGGCGGCGGTTGCTGCAGCGGCCGCGTGGTTAATGGCACCCGAGCGCTTCCGGAGGCCGATGGAACATTCTGGAACGGTTGAGGAATCCGGAGTGTGGGGGTAAGTACATGAAAGTTTTTGGTACTTACTATCTTTAATTTTCGATATGGCTAGGAAGAACTGTTTGTTTAGTGTATGGATTCTTCAGTGGATGAAGAAGAGTAGAAGCCATTTACAGGTCTGTGAGAGTGTTGTCCTGAGCTGGGGTAGGGCTGACTGCAGGGAATGTAGGTAGCGGCGCATGGCTGCAAGCGTGGATCGGAGGATCCGGAGGGTGGTCTGTTGTTGGAGTCTTCGGATTTGTTGTCGGTAATGGTTGTCCTGGTTGGGTCCAAATTTTGTTGGTCTGAACATAGTCCGGAGCCCATGCGGGGTCAGTCGGTTCTGTAGACAAGTGCTGAGGAAGGAGATGTGGCTGTGGTTGCGAGTCTGTTTGAGGACATGGCTGAAGAGCTTCAGGGCAGAGGAGATGATGTGGGAGGGGGGGTGCAGTGAGAGAGGGACTCACTGAGATCCTTGTAGAGGGAGGAAGAAAGCTTCTTCAAGGAAGGCATCCTTGCAAGAGGATTCGCAGTAGGTTAAAATCAACAAGGAGAAAGTGAGGACTGCAGATGCTGGAGATCAGAGCTTAAAAATGTGTTGCTGTAAAAGCGCAGCAGGTCAGGCAGCATCAAAGGAACAGGAGAATCGACGTTTCGGGCATAAGCTCTTCTTCAGGAATGAGGAGGGTGTACCAAGCAGGCTAAGATAAAAGGTATGGAGGAGGGACTTGGGGAAGAGGCGTTGGGAATACAATAGATGGAAGGAGGTTAAGGTGAGGGTGATAGGCTGGAGAGGGGGTGTGGGCGGAGAGGTTGGGAAGAAGATTGCAGGTCAAGAAGGTGTTGCTGAGTTTGAGGGTTGGGACTGAGAAAAGGCAGGGGGAGGGGAAATGAGAAAGCTGGAGAAATCTGCATTCATCCCTTGTGGTTGGAGGGTTCCTAGGCGGAAGATGAGGCGTTCTTCCTCCAGGCGTCGTGTTGCTATGGTCTGGCGATGGAGGAGGCCAAGGACCTGCATGACGTTTACTATAAACCGACTTTCTCCCACAGGTACCTAGATTACACCTCCTCCCACCCTGCCCCCTGTAAAAACGCCATTCCATATTCTCAATTCCTTCACCTTCGCCGCATCTGCTCCCAGGAGGACCAATTCCAATACCGAACAACCCAGATGGCCTCCTTCTTCAAAGACCGTAATTTCCCCTCAGATGCGGTTGATGATGCTCTCCACCACATCTCCTCTACTTCCCGCTCCTCTGCCCTTGAACCCCACCCCTCCAGTCACCACCAGGACAGAACCCCACTGGTCCTCACCTACCACCCCACCAACCTCCAGATACATCGTATCATCCTTCGTCATTTCCGCCACCTCCAAACAGACCCCACTACCAAGGATATATTTCCCTCCCCACCCCTATCAGCATTCCGGAAAGACCACTCCCTCCGCGTCTCCCTCGTCAGATCCACACCTCCCACCAACCCAACCTCCACTCCTGGCACCTTCCCCTGCAACCGCAAGAAATGCAAAACTTGCGCCCACACCTCCCCCCTCACTTCCCTCCAAGGCCCCAAGGGATCCTTCCATATCCGTCAGAAATTCACCTGCACTTCCACACACATCATTTACTGCATCCGCTGCACCCGATGAAACCTCCTATACATTGGGGAGACAGGCCGCCTAATTGCGGAACGTTTCAGAGAACACCTCTGGGATACCCGCACCAACCAACCCAACCGCCCCGTGGCTGAACAGTTTAACTCCCCCTCCCACTCCACCAAGGACATGCAGGTCCTTGGCCTCCTCCATCACCAGACCATGGCAACACGACGGCTGGAGGAAGAGCGCCTCATCTTCCGCCTAGGAACCCTCCAACCATAAGGGATGAACGCAGATTTCTCCAGCTTTCTCATTTCCCCTCCCCCCGCCTTGTCTCAGTCCCAACCCTCGGACTCAGCACCGCCTTCCTAACCTGCAATCTTCTACCCGATCTCTCCGCCCCCACCCCACTCCGGCCTATCACCCTCACCTTGACCTATCGTATTCCCAACGCCCCTCCCCCAAGTGCCTCCTCCCTACCTTTTATCTCAGCCTGCTTGGCACACCCTCCTCATTCCTGAAGAAGGGCTTATGCCCGAAACGTCGACTCTCCTGCTCCTATGATGCTGCCTGACCTGCTGCGCTTTTCCAGCAACACATTTTTAACCACCACCAACTCTTCCATATCCTATAGTGACCAGACGGGTTTGCAGCGCCACCACCTGGTGCGAGGATGTAATTACCAAGGCCCAATGGAACTAGGGGGATGCAGCTTGAAAGTCAGTGAGCAAGTTATCACCATGTAAGCACCACTTGTAGAGCTGTTGATGAATCCTTTCTAGCACTTTGATACTGGTAAGGGTTAGGCTAGGGAAATATTGAACTTTTCATATGTTTATTGTGGAGGGTCATTGATGAGCAATTCTTCACGTTATGTGTGTGTCCCATGTGTCAACTGGGGTGAATGATAGAATCTCCACAACCTGGAAGCAGGCCATTCAGCCCATTGAGTCCACACTGACCTTCTGGACATCATCCCACTCAACCCATCCCTGTAACTCAGCATGGCTAATCCACCTAACCTAAACATCCCTGGACCGTATGAAAAATTTAGCATGGCCCAATCCACCTATTCTGCATATTTTTGGACTGTGGGATGAAATCGGAGCTCCCAGAGGAAACCTGGATAGACACACGGAGAATGTGCAAACTCCACATAGTCAGTCACCTGAGCATGGAATCGAACCTGGGCCCCTGACGCTGTGAGGTAGCTTGCCGCCCCGTGGAATATGGATTATGAAGATAACAACACAAATTCAACCAAGTCCACTTTATTTTAATAATCTTTAAATAGAAGTTAGTAAAAAGTTATTGGTATCCTTCAATGCCAAATACAAATTCTCAACAACGAAAAAACACATGCTGCACTAAGAGGATAAGTCTCAGAGATTTTTAATCAAATGTCAAACATTTATCTAATGAAGAAACATGGATTTTTTTTTGAGTAAGAAACTGGGGTGGATTGGATGGATCAAATGGCCTCCCTTCCTGTTGTAATAACTCGAATGGCTCACAGTGCAGCACCCCCAGCAGGGTTTGAAACAACGAGGAGAGAAGATGGAAAAGCTCAACAAGTTGGGAGATGTGAGGTTTGTTTTTAAAAGAAAAGCCTGCAGAAGCAAGGGATGCTTAAGGGTGCAAAGCATTCCTCAGGCTGGACGTTTTGGGAAAGGACTGAATTGGAACAGCCAATGGTGCGGCGAGTGTTAAGATGTGTAGGAGTGGAAGAAGGAAGAACAAGTAGGATTTGGAGATTACAAAGATCAAGCGAGGAAAATTGAGAGCAGTATTAACTACAGTTTGTTGGTAGTGAATATGTCATTGATAATAAAGGATATTTTTCCTTACATTATCAGTGAAAGTGGAGAAAACATGAAGGAACAGGTTCAATAAACTAAGAGGAAGGAGTTTTACTGCCATCATTTTCATTCAAGTGTGTAAATTCCAAACACAAGAACACACATTCATATTAAACAAGAATATCTTTAATCAACATTGTGGTAAGAAACCTTGACAACAATTTTCATGCAAAAGAAAGCACACAGGCCTGCTAACATGCCGCTCCACAACATCGTAGCATTGCTGAAAAAGCAGGAGAAAGCTCAATCTATACTGAACCAGGAAACATTCTCAGGCCACGCACTGTGTCAGTGGGATACAAAGTAAAGGTCCCTCTGCACTGCCATGATCTTTCCAGCAAGGTGAGCAGTGTGACTTTTCCTTTCCCCTTCCCAGGCATCCTCTTAGATCCTTGAGCAAAGCTGACTGTTCTTATTTGATAGCATTTTTGTAGTGAGGGACGAACACCATTCATTTCACTTGTCACGACCCTGGTCTAAATTCGAATTGACTCCAGATTTGAGAAGTGACACAATTGTCTTTTAACCCAGTACATGTCTAATTACCATGGGCTTAATTTCAAGCAATGCAGACGGTTAAGTCTTTTTATGTATATGGTGTGGCCTGCTTTTGTGGTACTCTGTGACATTACAGCTTAAAATTGTTCTTCGACACTAATAGCTATAATTGTCAGCTGTCGCTCAGCTGATAATTTCAAACCACTGAGTCAGATGATTGTGAGTTCAAATCCCACTCCTGAGACCTGAACACGGCATCTAGATACTCGAGTGCAGTATTGCTGGGCTGCTGCACTGTTAGGGTACCATCTCAGAGTTGAGCCATTAAGCCGAAGCCCAATGTGTCCCCTTGGGTCTTGGGTTTAGATTGAAATATGGGTGGTCAACCACCACACAAGCTTGTGTGTTAAGAATGAAACAAATGTGTTTTTCTCTCCCCATTCCAATCATGTCATCTAATCTGCCCAATGTCCCCTGACTTTTGGCACTTTAGCTTGAAGCTAGGTTGTGTTGACATGTCAGGTGAGGTTGGAACCTCTGAATGTGAGCTGAAAAATGTGTTGCTGGAAAAGCGCAGCAGTTCAGGCAGCATTCAAGGAGCAAGAGAATCGACATTTCGGGCATAAGCTCTTCTTCAGGAATCTTCTTCAGGCTTATGCCCGAAATGTTGATTCTCCTGCTCCTTGGATGCTGCCTGACCTGCTGCGCTTTTCCAGCAACACATTTTTCAGCTCTGATCTCCAGCATCTGCAGTCCTCACTTTCACCTCTGACTGTGAGGCTGAGATTCTCCACTGAAAGGGCTACATGTCTGTCTCAATATGAAAACAATATGGACTGGGACTGAATCCTACTGGCACCAAGGCCTCTCAGTCGGAATGTTAGAATCATTTCACAGACCTATCTCTCCAAACCGTGGAAAAACCCCTCATAATAAATATCTGGTCCCATGACCTTTGAGATAAGCCAGGGGCACTGGTTGGGAGTTTTACATCTTTCTGTTGAGGCTGATGGATTTTTCATACTGAAGGTCAGTGCTCTAATTGTTTATATCAAAGACAAATGCAGAGGACTGTTGTACAGACACTTAAAAGAATAGTTGGATCTATTAGGAGAACACAACTAGTCTATCAAGAGCTTCTGTGGTCATTTGCAGTTACTGCATAAGGTAATGTTTCTGAAAGAGTTAATGCTGTTTCTCCATCCAGTGACTGTGTGATATCATTGGATTGGGTGGAGTTCAGAATAGGTCAAAAATGAACTCTTTCAAAACCATTACCTTTTACAGCAGTGTAGTCTTCATTGCCCTGGGCAGTTATCTCTCTGCTCATATTCTACCTGAAGTACAATGCTACATTTAGGAATGTGGCCGCTCAGCCCTCACCTGTTCTCTCAGTCCAAGGCATGCGATGATAGACACAATCGGTGTAAATGCCGCAGGAGGAAGGCTGGAATCTAACCTAACACAACAACACGAGTCACTCAACATCAAACCCAACAGACATCAGCTGTGGCTCCCTCAGGAAGAAGACAAAACTGAAAGTTACTACAACCTCCCTCCCACCCCACCCCCCCAACCCCTATATAAAAACATTAGAAAAACAGGAAATCAGAAGAGACCCATTGGTCTATCAAGCCTGTTCCCTCCAAAGAACATATGCAACCTAACCTACTATGGACCGCAACCACTTTATTTAGATCTGGAGGGGGCAAAGCAGGAAAGTTTTCTTCCCAACTCTTTCTCTCCACAACACACACACACACACACACACACAATCCTATAAAACTCAGGGAGGAATACCCATCTTCATGTTCCCTCTTGGCAACTCCAATTCAACACAGAACATTCCCATGGCCTTAGCAGCATCATGTCTCCTTCAGGATTACTGGCATCCACACATACCCCGGCAAACCCTTCGCAATTAATAAACCCCTCGCACCATGATCCTTAATTTAACATCAATCAGTAAGGACCAGCAAAATAATTTTACTTTTAAATTATTTCTCTAAGAAATTCGGTCTTAATCCCAAGTTAGTCTTTTGCTCCCCATTGTCAAATTTCAATTTGAGGGACAAAGGTGCGTCCAATCATTCAAGTTCTCTTAAACATATGTTCGTTATTTTCCCGTGGACACTGTTTTTGCAGAGATGTTCGCCTTTTGACTGTGTTCAGTTGCTAACAATGTCTCAACAGATTAAAGAATGGCCTTAAATCAGTAAAAGGCCTGAGAAATATGACGTGGGGGCCTTAGCAATGGTAATGATTAAGCGATTCTAGGCCTACTGCAGAGGGCATGTGTGGTCAAAGAGAGGAAGAACAGGCTAAAAGTTCAAAGGGTAGTTCTTTGGCCTGTCTACCCTTCCTCTTAGAAGGGGCGAATCCAATCTAAACAGATCACGGGACATGTTTGTTTATTTTCACAACAAGGTTTAGGATTTCACCACATTGTCAGCGTAGAGGCCCACGTTCCTCGTGATGTGATCGGGTGTGATGGCCTTGCAATCTGTGGGGCCACTGTAAGGGTGTTCAAACAGGGATAACTGTGTCCTCTTGCCATGCACTGTTATGAGGCAGCTGCTATAATCAAGCAGTGGCGATGATGGTTGTCTGGCAGCGGGCAAGCTCAGTGTCACTCTTGTGGTGGGATCATTCTGACCACTGTCCTTTTGGCGAGTCACACAAGGTGAACGCATTGGTCCTTGGTCGGCTCCAATGACAGGGGAAGGATTCTCGAGACAGCTACATTTCTCCTGGGCTTTCGAAACCTGCGTGGCTCCATGAGGCACGTTGCTGTCTTTCCCACGGCCTTTCCTGGCGTTGCCGAACAAGAGGGTGAATGGGTTGAAGGTGCTGGTGACCAACTTGCTCTGAAAGCCCAGCAGCTTTGGAACAGGGCCAGTCTCCGCTGGCTGCGCGGCCTGAAAGCATCCGACATGCGGGGCTGAAGAGTAGACAGACTTCACGTCCAGGGAGAAAGAGCGCTTCAAGCAGCTGGTGTGGGATATCTGCTCTGGCGAGAGGCGGAGCTCGGAGAACCCTTGCTGAAAGGCTGTCACGTCTGGAGCCACTTTCCCAAAGTCTCTGGGATTGCTACCCGCATCATTGCCAGATCCTTTACCTTTACCCGAACAGTCCATGCGCTGTGCTGGAATGTGCAAGGTGGGAAAATGAGGGGCGAGTATTGCTGCGTCTTCATCGGGGTCTTCACAAGTGTCCGGCTGGTTGGCCTCTTCCTGCGTTGGGCTGTTCTGAGGATGAAGGAGGCTTTGTGCTGTGTGGGCCGAAGCCTGGATCTGAAGGATGGTCTTTTCATACTCCACTAACTGGCCCAGGAAGTTGAAGTTCGGCGATATTGAGGGTCTTCGGTCTTTCACAAACCTGATCAAGGCAAGCAATAATTATTCTTCATGAGATAGTTGCAAGCAAAAACGGATGTTAAAAACAATTAGCTTCAGTAGTTAGAACTCCCCCTTCTCCTCCCTTTAGAGGAGGTTGTGATGGTCATAGTTCTATCACTAAACTAGTATTTCAGAAGTCCACGTTGATGTTCTGAGAGTGGGCTTCCAATCCCACCACAATAGCCTGGCCGAAAATAAATGAAAGGAGAAGAAATATGAAGCCGGTCTCAGTAATGACTAGGATGATTATAATTGATTGTTGTTAAACACCGATCTGGTTTACTGATGTGCCATCTGCCTTTCTTACCTGGGCTAGCTTCACTAGTGACTCCAGGGCCACAACAGTGTGGTTGAATCTTAATTGCACTCTGAAATGTCCCAAGCAAGCTACTCAGTTCATGGGCAGTTAATGGCAGGCAACAAATGCTGGCCTTGATGACATTGCTGTGTCAATGATGCCCACAGTTCATGCAAGATAAAGAAGAAAGAAAAGTGCCCTTTCATCCAAGTGATCTGGTGAATTAAGTGTTGGCAGGTTTCTCAAACAGCAAGGCTCGAAGCAGCTAGGGCTCCTACAATTGAACCCTACTAGTTGGTGCAACATAGAATTCCAAGGTGCAGAAAGAGGCCATTCAGCCCACCAATGCTGCACTGATCCTCTGAAGAGCACCTGAACTAGACCCTATTCAATGCCTGTAACCCTACATCTCCCACGGTTAATCCACCTAGTCTACACATACCTGGAGACCACTCACCTAACCTGCACATCTTTGGACTGTGGGAGGAAACCAGAGCACACAGAGGAAACCTGCACAGAGACGGGAAGTACCCCACACAAACAGTCGCCCAAGGCTGGAATCGAACCTGGGTCCCTGGCGCTGTGAAGCAGCAGTGCTAACCACCGAGTCACAGCACTGTGGATTTTGGACAGGGGCAGGAGTTAGCTTGGCTGCGATATCCTTCACTAAAGCAGCCAGGGTCCCTTACAAAGATGAGATAATGGGAATAACATACAGTCACACCACGACACACTTTAGCATTTTGAGAAAAGAATGCTGAATGTTCGGGAGCAAGATGCTATTCGGCCCACAAGCCTACCACTAGAAGCAATAAAAACAGGGCAAGGCCATTCAGCGTCTTGGGCCTGTTCTATCGTTCAATTACATAGTGGGTGACCAGCACTTGCAATCCTATTGCCCCTTTCACTATTGATACCCTGACTGAACAAAAAACCCATCATACTCAGTTATGTTTCAACTGATCTACCATCTATCTAATAAGAGAGAGAACTTAGGTATCTGCAATTCAACTGTGAAAAAGTGCATCCCTCATAATTGCCTTTTTTCTCACTTGTTTCTCCATGTCTCTCAATATTCTGCCTGTAGTTTCTCCTCACTATATGTCACTCTATCTGTCTCTCTTTTCTTGTGTTTTCATCCTGGCAAGCTATCTGTATCCATTTGTCTTTCTCTCTTCTCACTCAGTTTCCCCTTCTCTGCCTCTTGGTCTTGTCTCTCTCCCTCTCTTGATCACTGTCTCCACATCTCTCACCTCTGAAATACTTGAAAATAGTTGGGGAAGCTCATAACATGTCCCACTAAGGCTCACTGGAAATGACATATATTCAAATTCAGGGACCTTTCTCTGCAAATTAATGGAGCATGTCCAAACCTTTTTGAACTACACGGGAATTTTCTATTATTTTCTCCAAGGTAATGTCCTGATTAATCAAGGCCAGCTTGGCAGCGAATCAGTGCTCTTTTCACATGGAGTATAAGTTGTTCTGATTGCTTGAAATTTGGCATTCTTGCATTTGTCCTGATGAGTGTAAGATGAAAAACTCCAGCAACTTATCTCTCTTTTCAGTGATATTCGGGTTTACCAACTGATATTAGTGTTCTGTTGCAATTTACGGTCAATGAATCACTCAAAAATCTGACTTGAACTAGCTTCACACTGTCAACACTCAACACTTTGTCCCAAAGCCTTGTTCGTCTCTCTCAGAATCTGCATCCATGTTTTACTGCTTCTGTTTTACAAATCCCCAGAAGATACACTGTCATACCTATAAGCATCGTCCAAAGAGAAATCCATTGTCCTCATGACGTAAGCAATAGCAATTGCTGCAGACCGCGAGATCCCAGCCAAGCAGTGAACCAAAACCCGAGACTTCATTGACCGCACTGTGTCTGTGTGAAACAGTAAATACCAAGAACATTGTTAAGAAAGGAAGAACCAACTTGCCTTTATTTAACAACTTCCAGATTGTTAAGATGTTCCAGACTGCTTGAGATCCAACAAAGTACTTCCACATATAGTCACAGTTAAACCTTGGGAAGTCCAACAGCTAGTCTGTACCCTGCGAGTGTTCACAAACAGCTATAAGACAAACGACTGCTGCTTGTTGATGGAAAGACGTTCAACATGTACCCTACTCATCTTTGGAAAGTGTCAGGGGATCTTTCCAATGCATCAGGTCACTGGGTGGATGTAAAATCTTTCACTGGAAAGAGGTTTGTCCCTTAGTCTTATTGCTTCCTAGTGTGATACTGAACCCTACATTCAGGTGTTTCCTGGTCTGATCTCAATGGGAGCAATGACAAATCTGCAAGAATTGACCACATCGCTGTTTAGCACAGACGGGAGAATGTTTCTGCTAGCACACAGCTCTGATATTGTTGAACATGTAGTTGAGACTCATTATCCAGGGCCAGACATGAAGAACTTCCAACTGGACAAAGCATAGGATGACAACTGGGTATGTGTGAAAAGGAGTCTGCTCCTTGAGAAAGTGTGTTGGGGTTTGGAGGGGATGTGCAAAGTAAGGACAACGTTTATCTTATAATGCCTTTTATGTAGTAAACCATCTCAAAGTGCTTCACAAGACAGTTATCAGAGAAAAATTGACATGAATCCCATAAAGGAATATTAGGACTGGTGACCAAAAGCTCGATCAAATAGAAATTTTAAAGGAATATCTTAAATCAGGACAAGTTTAAAGAAGGGAGTCCAGAGCTCAGGATTTAGGAATTAAAGGCACAACTACTTATGGTGGAGTTATGGAAGTCACATTGCACATGAAGCCAGAATTGGAGGAAAAACAAAAACAGAAGATGCTGGAAAAGCTCAGCAGTTCTGGCATTATCTGTGAAGAGGAATCAAAATTAAAGTTTCAGGTTGGGTGACCCTTCCTCAGCATTGTTGGAATTCTGAATTCTTAGAGAGTTGCAGAGCTGGAGTAAGTTACAGAGATGGCAAAGCCAGAGGGAAGTTTGAACATAATTATAAAGGATTTAAATCTGAGCCATTGATAGACCAGGAGCCAACGTAGGTCAGTGAAAATAGGAGTGATAGGCAAACAGTTTGGTGCGAGCTAGGCCACAAAACTGTGCTTTATGATATTTACAGGCTGAATTACTGATTGTATCCATGCTCCCCCCATCTACTAGTCCACGTTTCACTGTTTAACTTCATACCTATGAATTCCACAGACTTGTTCAGCCAAGGTAAGAGACTCTCACAGTAGCTGTCGTTGACTGGGATCCTCAGGAAATGGCTGTCCGGGATAAATGTGGGCTTTGGGCAGTTACTGCTCACATTCAAAATGTGGGTTATCCCATTCTGAGTCATCAACTCCTGCAAGAGAAAGTCACAGAGCAATTAAAATCAATTCGCTTTCTTGCACTACTTTCTTCCTTTTTTTTGTGCCATCATCATGTTGATATGAAGATGGATTTCCTGCTCAACTCCCATTCTTTCCTGAAGCAGAGAACACTCTCAATGTTGCTTTCCTCATCTAATTTACTGCCTTTAAACAACCCATCTCCTTTTCATGAAAATGATAAGAGACTAAGAAGTTTTTTTTTAGATTAGATTCCCTACAGTGTGGAAACAGGCCCTTCGGCCCAACAAGTCCACACCGACCCTCCGAAGAGCAACCCACCCAGACCCATTCCCCTACATTTATCCCTTCACCTAACACTACGAGCAATTTAGCATGGCCAATTCAGCTGACCTGCACATTTTTGGACTGTGGGTGGAATCCGGAACTCCACACAGACAGTCGCCTGAGGCAGGAATTGAACCTGGATCTCTGGTGCTATGAGGCAGCAGTGCTACCATGCCATTAAAAGTCACACAACACCAGGTTGTAGACCAACAGGCTTAATTGGAAGCACTAGCTTTCGGAGCGCCGCTCCTTCATCAGGTGGTTGTGGCGGGAGAGGGGAAGTCAGTCCTCATTTCATCCAATGCATTGCTGCATCCAACGATACCCAGTGAAACAATTTAAACCAGGATAAGCCACATTTTCCTTGAACTGTTTTTGTGATGGACTGAGTAAGGTAAGTAAGATACGAATTATTCAAATGGCTTTGTGCTTATATCTACCTTTATAACTTTCAGTGCCACCGCTTGCCAGATAATCATATCTTCTTCAAAACACAATAACTTCAAAGCAAGTCCTGCTGCTGTGTCACTGACCCTAGTGGAATAATGAATGAAGCTTGCGTTTCCTCCAGTCTCACCATCAAAGCTGAAGCTGCCTCTGCAGTCTCCTGCACAGTCCACTCCAGTTTCCTGTGTCTCCCCCAAACCTACCACCTTCCACAGACCCCGCGCAACCGAACCTCACACACACTCTTGTGCCACAGCTTAAACCGCTCCGGGAAAATTCTCGGCAATGGCTCCTTTCATTCTCAAAAGTGATTGAACAAAAATCCCAAGATCTCCATTATCCAGCTTCAATCCCATTCCTAATTGGTGGTTTCCATTCGATGTCCCACAGCAAACAACTGGCAGAATTCCTAGAGAAATGGTACAAACACCCATCTTTGCCATTTCTCCAAGAATTCCACCAATCCTCTGCTGAAGTTCTGGGAGAATCCCATGGAGTTTCTTTGAAGCTGGGGGTAGGGTTGATCCTGGACCCAGGTTTCAATCAAAACTGGTTGTTGTAGGCCTGTATCCTTTAGCCCTGCGCCTTACACACCTTATTCAGAACATCATTCTGAGAGCCCAGGTAGAAGTAGGGGAGGATCTGAGTGGGTCCCATGTCACACATGGAGAGACACGGCTGTGAGAAGCTGCTGGGCAGTGAATTGGTTGACTTCCCTTCACACAGGCTGGGAAAACACGAGGAAAACTCCAGAAATCCCCCTGGAAAGAAGGAAATGGTATGGCATTAGAGGGGACCAGACAGAAAGGATAAGAACATTTCAACATTCTTAAAGCTCTTCAACAGGCCTTCCCCTCTATTCCTGATGAAGGGCTTTTGCCCGAAACGTCGATTTTCCTGCTCCTCAGATGCTGCCTGAACTGCTGTGCATTTCCACCACCACTCTAATCTAGAATCTGGTTTCCAGCATCTGCAGTCATTGTTTTTACTTTCCCTATTAAAGCCAAACCTCCCCCTACCCCCCTCAACCAAACCCACAACCAAGAACCAAAGCTCTTTCCTAGTCATAGTATTAAAATGACCATCTCAAATATGTCGCCAAAGATGCGGGTTGTTCTCTGGGCTAGAGTTCAATGAGAAGCCTGTTACCCAACTGCATCCTTCCTGACGAGAGGGACTGAATTGTGTAATTTCTGCTCCTAGCTCAATCTGAATGGCCATCCACTCTTTAACTCTTTCATGAGATATGGGTATCAGTGGCAAGGCCAGCATTTGGTGACTATCCCTAAAGTGCCCTTGAATCAAATGACTTGCTAGGGCCATTTCAGAGGGCAGGAAAAAGTCAGTCATGTTGCAGTGGGTCTGGAGTTACATGTAGGCCTGACCAGGCAGAGATAGCAGATATCCTTCCCTGAAAGGCTTCAGTGAACAACATGGGAATCAATAGGTGTCATGCCATCAGACTAACTTTATATTCAAGATTTATTAGCTGAATTTAAATTCCACTAGCTGCCGTGGTGGACTTTGAACCTATGTCCTCGAGACAATTAGTCTCGGCCTCTGGAATGCCAGTCTGGTGATGTAACCACAATGAGACCATCACATCATTAAAGTGCAATTACCATCCCAAATTTGCCCCAAAGAATTGGCTACTTGCTGGGGTATTGTTCATTGGGTGCCATTCTGTCTGGCTACATCTCCTTTAGGCTAGTCACTCTTTTTTGAGCCTATAGCAAGTGGCCAGAGGCTGTTTCTGCTAGGGCAGGCCTCACAGCCAACGCTGTCTTCAGCTGGCGTCCAAAGACAGGCAATATCAATCACTGGTCGGGATTGAGTGTCATGGTTGATTATTCTCTTCTTGCTCAAGATCACTGAAGCCATTGGAGAATGTCGTTACAAAAGAAAGGTTAACATTTTATCATACTAGGGTGGTTGTAAGTGGTGCCTGTTAACTTTGACACTTGATGAAAAGGGATTCAACCATTGTCCATCTCTTAATCAACACCCAGTGAAACCTGCACCGGGCAGTGGAATTCTCCAAGCTAAAACAGATTGCCTATCGTTACTCTCTGGACTTACAGTGGGAGGATAGATAGCCAAGGTGTTGTGGACTTAACTGCCTCCTTTTATTTGCAGCCCAGTGACATCCATCAGGAGACAATGGGACAACCATAGAAGGTATGGGTGAAAATGAATACAAAACCCAGTCTGGAACATTTTCTTTTCATTCATTCACAAGAGGTAGCCATCTGTGGCAAGGTTAGCATTTACCGTACATCCCTGATTGCCCTTGAGAAGGTAGTGGTGAGTCACGTTAAATATAACTGAGTGGCTTCCTAGGCCAATTCAGAAGGCAGTTAAGTATCAACCACATTGGTGTGAATCTGGAGTCCCGTATGGGTCAGATTGGGAAAGGATGGCAGATTTCCTCCCTTAATAGATATTAGAGAAGAGGATGGGATTTTCCATTAGATTCATGGTCACCACAACTGATGCAAGCTCTTTAATATGACATTGTTCAATTAACTGAATTTACCAGAGGGGGGTGGTACGGGTATGGAATGAGCTGCCAGAGGAAGTGGTGGAGGCTGGTGCAATTGCAACATGTAAGAGGCATGTGGGTGGGTATATGAATAGGAAGGGTTTGGAGGGATATGGGCCGGGTGCTGGCAGGTGGGACTAGATTGGGTTGAGATATCTGCTTGGCATGGACGGGTTGGACTGAAGGGTCTGTTTCCATGCTGTACATCTCTATGACTCTACGTCTGCCAGCAGTCACAATGGGGTTCAAACTCATATCTCTGGATCTATTAGCCATGGATTACCAGTACATTGACATTGCCAGCTTGCTACTGGACCCATGGAACTTTAATGAGAAAAGTATACCAACAGTGAGATTTTCCCTTTAAATTATAGACTGTACCTTTAAGAAAATATACATTGTTGAATTGCTTCTCCAGTTTTCGCAGGAGGATTGTGATGATGTCGCTGGCTGGAGGACATTTTGCATCCTTTGTTTCTTGGTCATATAGCACCAACTCCTTTGCTTCTAGGTCCTTTGTCTGAGGAGACAATTAATAGGATCACAATAAAGATCTTCTCCTCTAATAACTTCTCAACTTTCTTTCTAATTCTTTCATGGGATGTTGGCAACATTGACAAATCTTGAGCTTGTTTCCCTTCCCTGACCACTTTAGAGGAGCAATTAAGAGCCAACAACACTGCTGTCCACCTGAGGTCTCATGTAGACCAGAGCAAGTAAAGGCAGCAGATTTCCTTCCTTTAAAAACCGGACCTTTTATTTAAACAATCGGCGATAATTGACAATGGTCACCATTGCTGAGACTGATGTAACATTGCACATTTTATTAACTGGGATGTAAATTCCACCAGTTACTATGGTAGGAATTGAACTCACGTCCCTAGAGCATTAGTCACAACTTTAGCCTTCCAGTGTCAGCTTAATCACTGCTCCAGCCCACTCCCATTAAGATTGGTCATACGTATTGCTGGACATTTCTTCACATGATCTCATGCCTCCAATTGCCCCACCCCACACCATCATTAGTCACTCTGTTATTAGTTAATTGTCACAGTGCCAACCGTCCCATGGTCAATCAGAAAACAAGCAGATTCTGTGCCAAGGTCTCTAAGTTTGGACATAAAGAGGAAGTTGTTCCGTTGGTGGCATGATCCAGAATTGAAGGACACTATTTAATGGTGATTGGCACAAGAAGCTATGGTGGTGTTAGGGAAAACATTTTTAAACAAGAAGGTGGTTGGATCAGTGTGACACAGGCAGAGTCAATCAAAGAGGCACTGGATAAGAATCTTAGGAGACAATGTTTGCTGGACAATGGGAAAAAGGCTGTACTATAGGATTTGTAAGTTTCTGTTGCAGAGGGCAGGTTATGGACTCAATGGGCAGAATGCTCCCTTTATTTGCAGTAACCCATTCACTGCATGACTGGGTGTGTATTGCTGACAAAAAGAGACATAACAGTAAAATGTAGGGATTGAAGCAGGCCATTCAGCCCATTGAATCTGCTCTGCCATTCGATAAGATCATGGCTGATCTGATTATCTCCAACCCCATTCTCCTTCCTTATACCCATAATCAGAGATTCCTTTTACTGATTACAAATCTTTCCAACTCAGTCTTGAATACTCTTAGCGATCCAGCCTCTGCATTAGAGAATTCCACACATTCTCCTAAAAAGTGGACCCCTTGTTTTGAGATTGTGCCCTCTGGTCTTAGACTCCCCAAAAAGAGGAACCAACCTCTCTAAATTTATCCTGTCAAGTTCCCCAACAATGCTGTATATTTCAATAAGATTGTCTCTTATTCTTCTAAATTCCAATGAGTAAAGGCAGAATCTATTCAAGGTCTTCCCATAAGACAGACCCTCCATACCTGGGATCTCCCACAAAGGGAAACAGTCTTTCTACATCTAACCTGTCTTGTCCCCTAAGAAATATATGTTTCAACAAGGTCGCTTCTCACTTCTGAACTCCAATGAGTACAGACCCAGCCTTTACCATGTCTCCACTCTCTGGGGAGATTGCGGTTAAGTGGAGTTGAAATGCCCATCAGTCATGTTTAAATGGCGGAGTGGACTTGATGGGCCGAATGGCCTTACTTCCACTCCAATGTCTTATGGTCTTATAAAACAGTCCCTCATGCCTTCTCTGGACCACCTCCAAAGCCAGTATGTCTTTCCTTAGACAAGGTGCCCATTCTGTTCACAGTACTCCAGCTGTGGTCTGACTTGTGTACCATCAGAAACAGCTCCTTATTTTTATACTCCATTCCCTTTGAAGTAAAGACCAAACTCCATTTGCTTTCCTGATTACCTGAACTTGTAAGCAAGCTGAAGTAACAGCAGTATCCCATCACCAAGTCCCCTTTATTTACATGTGCACGGTACATGGACTCTAACTACCAGAATGCTAAATCTCGAAGACAGTAACAATTTCTCCTGCATGAGGAGAAAAGGTGCCGGCCAATTGGCAAGTCAACGTTGCTAAAACCTAAATATATTTAAATGCAAGGGCCTTCAGACCAAAGGCACATATTCAAACATTGCTCCTTATTTGAATGAAACCAAAGTGTGGGGGTCACTGGTTCCCTGGTGTATCCTTCATGGCTATGCTTTGACCAGTCAGGATCAATACCCTTTTCTCATCTAATATACATTGAGATTTGGCAGTCTTGCACTTTTGTCCTGGTGAGTGCAAGGTGAAAAGCTTCAACAGTGTATCACGTTTTTTTCAGCAATACTCAAGTTAGGATGTTCCCTGTCTGTCACTCCCAAGTTGTTGTAACTGAGACATGAAAGTGCACAGAGTGAAGGTAAATGTTTCTTTAATGTTGCTGAAAGCAGTGAATCTTCACTGTCTGCTCATTCTGGAGGACTGAAGGACGGGCTGAAGCTTGGGGCAGCTGCCGCCAAGGCGCGGTGGGGAAAGACGACTGTGTAACATCTGCCTGTCTCAAAGAACAAGGGGCCAATGCAGTCATTTGGGCTCTGCTGATGCCTCAGCTAAATATATGGACATATGATTGAAAAATGTACAGACCTGTATATAAAAAATGATAAATTCTGATCTCTGTATGTAAATGTTTACATATGTATGGCACGACCAACTGTACGGACCATCAAATTATTTTATGAATAATATTTTATATTTTTGAAATAAAAAAAACCTCTAATGATTACAAACATCTTGCTCCATGCAGAAAGCAGCCTCATCAGAAATCAGACAGGAAGAAAAGAACAAAAGAGAGTGAGCAAAATGACCAGAACAAACCATCATTGTTGGGCTTGGCTGCAGGAGTTCAGTGAGCAACTCCCTCTCAGGCGTGACCTTTGAGGCACAGATATTGACGGCGTTTAGCACGTGTAGGATGTGGTAGTCAGCATTAGGACGACAATCAATGACCAGCATCTCTTTCTGGCCTTCCAACATTGCAGCTAGCTGATTGGCCCTGATGCCCTTCACTGGCTTCTTGTCCCCTGCCATTTGATTCTGGAGAAGAAGAAAGTTTCTTTTTAAAAGTCACATTTTTTTAAATCATCATTTAAATTCACACATCGAAAATTTCTCTCCTTTCATCGCATGTCAGCACTGGAGTAAAGCCAACTTCTGTTGGTCCGCCCCTAATTACCCTTGAACTGCGTGTCATGCTTTTCCAGTTCAGGGGGCAGTAATGAGTCAACCGAATTTTTAAAAATATCGCAGAAGCTAGAAACAAGAAACAAAACCAGTTCTCAGAAAGAGTCACCGGACTTGAAATGTTAACTCTGATTTCTCTTCACAAACCTGCTGAGCTTGTTCAGCAACCTCTGTTTTTGTTGCTGTTGGTTGAAGAAACTCAGTAGGTCTGACAGCATCTGTCAAGAGAGACACAGCGATAATGTTCAACGTCTAATAGGACTCTTCTATGCATCAAACTTGAAACGCTAACACTGTTTCTCTCTCCACAGATGCTGTCAGACCTGCTGAGTTTCTCCAGCACTTTATGTCTTTCTTAAGAGAGTGGCAACACTACACAATACTTTTCACTATATTTTTGGAACAAGGTACATGTGATAATAAATAAGTCAAATCAAATCAAGTGTCAACCACATTGTTGTAGATCAAGAGTCACATGTAATCCAGACCAGATAAAGATGGCAGATTTCCTTCCCTAAAGGACGTTAGTGACCCAGATGGGCTTTATAAAATGATAATCAACAGTGTTACATAGTCAACATAAGGCAAGCTTTTAATTTCAAATTTTATTGAATTCAAATGTCACCATGTACCACTGTTTGTTTTGAACCCACATCAATAAGTTATTGGTCTCTGGATGACTAGTAACAATATCAATATACCATGATCTCCCTCATCCTCGCCTGAAGACCTTAACTCACCTTAGGGAGCTCCTGCTGTATTCATCGTGTGTGACTTGACCTTAAGCATTGACAGGCTAATTGACTGTGGGTCAATTGAGCTGTTCTGTTTTCACTGGAGTATCAGTCTGTCCCCAACACTATCCAGTGACCCCTATGGGAAGGCATGCTGACATTTCTATTGGAGCTAAAAGGAAGAGTGTGGGTTGTCTGGTGACTACACAGTTGCCTCCCATACCCCCTCTCATTTTGGGTCCATGTTCAGGGATACTGGACAAGCCAATCATTCTATTGTATTTTAAATCAAATCTCCTGAACCCTACAATGCCCTGAAATCTCTGCATTCTGCCAGCTCTGGCCTCTTGAACATCCCCCAGTTTTTTATGGTTCCAACAACATCAGGCCTCGCCTTCAGTCTTTAAACTCTGGAATTCTCTCCCTAAACCTCAACCTGCGATTTTGTCTTTTGAGATGTTGCTTTTCCCAAGCCTTTGATGATCTATCTTAATAACTTCTTATTTTCCGTACGTCAAAGTTTGCTCCCTTGGAACACCTTGGGGTGTCTCACTGCACAAAAGGTGCTACACAAATGCAGCTTGGTGCTGTCTTGACGATTCAGTGACTGTCCGGGGATGAGCTGCAAGTTGCCAGTCACGTTGCCATGTTGCCGATGGGGAAACACTCCCAGCTGGGATGGTGACACTGATTGATAGGGACAACGCCATCTGGGCCACTGCTGACACAGACTGTTCTCAGAGAGATACTTCCAACCCAGTGCCCCCTTGTGGCTCCCTCACACTAGTGACAAAGTGGAACAATGAGAATAACTCGGATTAAAGCCTCGTTCTATCGTTTAGCTCCAGTTGAGAACTGCAAATGCTGGCAAAACTGCAGACCCATGAAATCACAGCTCCCTGCCTGTCCACAATGGAATCGTGTCTTTTTGACTAAAGTAAGTGAACGCCAAAACAAATCCCATCAGAATTGAGCCCTCCAGTAATGGAGACATTTGCATTACCAAGGATGGGTCACTCGCCTGTACATTGTGTGAGCACTCCCGAATGTACATTGGGCTGTGATGAACATGGTTCAATGGGTTACATGTCCAGAAGCTGACGTGGTCAGGTCCCATTCCAAATTGGGAATGACAACTCCTCATGCAAGGGAGCGCTGCACTGTTGGAGGTGCTAACTTTTCAGATGAGATTTTAGCTATTGCCACTCTCCATAGTGGAGATCATAGATCCCTTGACATTGTGTTGAAACAGATGAATTTATTCCGAGTCTTTAAAACAAACCATGTAATGTACAGGGATGGCAGTAACATCAATATGTATACAACATCTTAGCAATGTGTTGTTCTGCATGGAATAGCTTGGCCTGGGTTAGACAGTGTTATATTCCAGAAACCACTGAACCACAGTGTCCCCATTTATTGCTTTTTCTCTCTGTTGACCTGCTCCCATTTCTCTGCAACTCAAATCTCCTCAGAGAACACATTCCTCTGCTGCCTAGCTCTGTCCAAGATAAACACTTTTATCGAAAGATTTTTAATTAAATAAGTCAATTAATTAATCAGAGACTGGCCTGGATTTTTTTTAACATATCACCAGAACATACTAATCAGGAGCGGGAGGCCATTCTGCCCCTGAACCCTTTTCTTTCCCGTTCCCCAGTCCGTGTTTCCTCTCCAAATGTTTGCCCCCTAAGAGCTCTTTGATCAGGAGCTCACTTGCTCCATATTTATAAACAGAAAATGTTATTTCATTGACAAGCATAGGGCATGCCCAAGCATTTTGCAGCCAATGAGAAAAGGAACCTTAGCAAGTAATTTGCACAGAGCAAGCTCCCGCGATGTGATCATCGGTGCCAGTGATATTACTTGAAGGCTAAATATCAACAATGACCCTGAATAGAAACATCACCAGTTCACTGCTCTTCGACAGAATAGTGACTTTTACATCCTGAGAGGGCTCCAGAGTTTAACATCTCATCTGAGAGAATCGGTGCCCCCTCAGCACTGCACTAAACCATCAGTCTGGATTATGCAGCCAAGTGATGTTCTGCATAAGAAAACATTCTAAATCTCGCCCCCCCCCACCTTTTCCACTGTGTTTGTGGCACTAATATCAAGCCCCTTCAGCATTTACCTTGACAAGCCTCCCGTGTGATTTTGAAAACTTCAATTACATTTCCCCTTGGTGTGTGAATACAGCCCTTTGTATGTTAAAGCTGGCAATTTACCACATCCTGGTGTCCCTGGTATTACCCTAGGCATTGTGTCATTTACCTCTTCCTCAGTCCTTTGTACTGTAGGGTCCTCAATTCTAGCAGGCAGGTTTGGAACAATACTCCAACGAATGAATGTCTTGGATGGATACACCATCACCTCTTCGCTTCTGTATTCATTTCCCTTTCCCCCATTATAAACAAAACAAAAATCCACCACTGTACTTTGTAATTGCTTATTCGATTGAAAGTGGAAAATGCTGAAAGCTGCCCCTTGCATCTGATCTGAACTGGAAGGAGCTACAATCTTAAAACAGGCTCTTTAAAAATCTAGTTCTCACCCATCGCCTCGAGGCACCTTAGATGTCGAGGTAAATCATATCAAAATCGATTAAATATTTAAGAGGCGGAAATTTACTGCAGAGCTGATTTTCACAATTGTAAATAAAGCTTAATACGTTTAAGTTTCTTAACGACTGTTTTACATTAAAGAGCATTGACATGATAGTAACATAATAAAGCATATTTTACATGCAGCCACAATATTGCATGCTTGCATCTGACATTAAGAAATTCGCTCGCAATGCAATATCATTGCAATCCCTAATATTATTTCTCAGCTTCATGTCACGATTACACAATTCCCTCGAGTTAACCCTCTCTATTGTTTCGGATGCATTTGCATACTTGTCATCACAATGCAAGGGAATTAATTTTTTCTTCTTGTTTGCAAAGATACACTTACCAAAAAAAAACGAAAATAACCTTTCTCTCGTTGCAATTCTTGTTGACGGCGGCAGCTGTTTTGATGTTTATTTCAGACGACTGCAGGTGAAAGAGGGTCGTTGCACCAGGCATGTAGGATGCACACACACATACATACACACACTCTCTCTCTCTGTGTCTCTCTGTAACTCAGTGAAATAGCTTGAATTCCCCCCTCCCTCTCCACACAATGAGGTAATGCGGTTAAAAATAGTTCAGGTACAGCAAATATGTCATCTCTGACCAATGACAGACTTTCCCCTTGTGTTGTTTTTTTTCTAACTGATGTCAGGAGTTTTTATATGCCGAATGCTCTCTGGGATATGCACAAAGACATAGATTTAAAAGACAATCCATCAGCTTGACAATCAGAGAGAGAGAAAAAAGCAGAGAATGAAATTAGCACATCTCGTGTATTTTCCCTGCATCATCTATTTAATATCAACCTCGCTGCTGATTGACTGGTGGCCCCTCTATTGTTTAATCGGTTTATTGAATTCTAAAGCATTGTTCTTTCCTTTCATTGTTCCTGTATGTGAATGGTCTCCTCAGTATTATTTAAATCATCAGAACAGGACTGTGTCAGGAACACGTATTACTCCAAAATACGTTGAGGTGAATGAAGCATTTTGTTGTTGTTGTTGTTGTTGATACAGCCAAATTATACACAGTGAGATCCCACAAGATGTGATAGTGACCAGATGATCAGTTTTTTTTTAAGATGCTGGTTGATTGATAAATATTGATCGCAACATCAGGAGGACTTTCCCCTGCTCCTCTTCGATGACCAGCCGGTGATCTGAGGGAGCTCTCATTTTAACTTCTCATCCCAAAATACAGCACCTCACACGGGCAGCATCCCCAGTCTGTGCTCAAAGATCTGGTGTTGGATTTCACATCCACTGTGCTCAAGGAGCCATGAAGGGCATCAATACTCAAATAACTCCACAGAGGCTGGCATCCCGTCACCCTTTATTGAGATGTACTTGACACTGATCCAGCTCCCTCAGAACCAGCTCTCAGAGTGAACAGAACCTCTGACGCTCCTGTTTGTATCTGTCAGCCAGGGCTCCCTGATTGGACCAGGTTAACAGCCCCAATCAGGGAACTCATATTCTATAAGGTCCACCCAGCCGACCTCGTTACAATCACGACAATTTCTGATGTAATTTCTCTCTTCTTCCTTGTCGAATTCAGAAGACTAATGGCTATCACTTTGTTTAATGTGCCGTAATAACTGAACTAGGTAACCATATAAATGTAAATTTACAGGGTTATGGGGAAAGAGCAGGGCAAGTCAGGTCAATGTGAACTAATGTCCAGGAGTTGTGATGCTCTGTCACAAGTTCATGAAAATACTCTCTTATTTAATGTAAATTTTGGGCAAAGGATTCCAGTAATAAATTATCAGGGACAGAGTGAACTGAACAATTGAACAAGTCTGTGCTGATCAATGTGGATATCTGCACAATAGATCAACAGTGGCTCAGTGGTTAACACTGCTGGCTTACAGCACCAAGAACTCGGGTTCAATTCCAGCCTCGGACTGCCTGTGTGGAGTTTACACGTTCTCCCTGTGGGTGTCCTTCAGGTGCTCTGGTTTCTTCCCACAGTCCAAAAATGTGCAGATTAGGTAAATTGCCCATACTGAGTAGTGGGATATGTAGATTAGCTGTATTGGTCAGGGGTAAATGTAGGATAATAGGGTAGCAGAATGGGTCTGGGTGGGTCAGTGTGGACTTATTGGGCTGAAGGGCCTGTTTCCACACTGTAGGGATTCTATGAATTGGAAATCTTTACAAAGAGTGGCTAATAGGACTCCCACTGTGCCATATGAATCTTTAACTGTCTCCAGTCCATATAAGGTGTCATCAGTCCTCCATGGCTTATACCTACTTTCAGTTGAGACTGAAGATGAGATTGATCTGTCACAGCACACAATGTGCACCATCTACAAGGTTCACTACAGTAAATGACCAAGGCTCCAGTGCTTGCAGCTTCCAAACCTAAACCCTCGTCACCTAGAAGGACAAGGGCAGCAGATACATGGGAACACAACCGCCTGGAAATTCCTTACCCCGACCTTGACGGGGCAGTTGTTTCACTGTTGGTGACAGCATTAAAACTCTGGCCTTCCCTCCCCAACTGAACCATGGCGGTACCTGTCCTCCATCCCAGTGTTCAAGAAGGCAACACACCAATATCTTGGAGAGACATGGCGATTTTATAGCTTGGAAAGAGGTCATAGAGTCATACAGCACAGAAACAGGCCCTTCAGCCCATTGTGTCCATGCCAATCTCCAGGGCAATAAAAGGCAGTGGATACCCATAATGCCACGAATGTTTTTTTTAAAAAAGCTAAACATTATTCTGCTATTAACACCTCCTCTTGACCATCATCTCTTCCACTATTACTATTCCCTTTGCCTCTTGTTCTATGGCAATATAGATCTCCAACATCCCTTACCCTTTGGGGCAGCACAGTGGCTCAGTGGTTAGCACTGCTGCCTCACAGCGCCAAGGACCTGGGTTTGATTCCAGCCTCGAGTGACTGTCTGTGTGGAGTTTGCAAATTCTCCCCATGTCTGCTTGGATTTCCTCTAGGTGCCCTGGTTTCCTCCCACAGTCACAAAGATGTGCAGGTTAGGGTGGATTGGCAATGGGAAATTGTCCATAGTGTTAGGTGCATTAGTCAAGGGTAAATATAGGTGGGTGGGTTACTATTTGGAAGGTCAGCGTGGACTTGTTGGGCCGAAGGGTCTGTTTCCATACTGTAAAGAATCTAATCTTGAGCGTTTCCCTAACTTCCCCTTTTGCTCTTTTCAGCTGAATAAAACCCAATATTTTCCTACCCCTTTTCAGTTCCAAAGAAGTGTCCTTTTGGACTCAAAAAACATTTTAAATTTCAAAAATTTACTTTATTTATAAAAAATCATGCATACATACATAGTCCCTAAAGCAGATGAGTTCTGTACAGTACCATATACTGGGGTGACACGGTGGCTCAGTGGTTAGCACTGTTACCTCACAGCACCAGGGTCCCAGGTTCGATTCCAGCCTTGGATGACTGTGTGGAGTTTGCACATCCTTCCAGTGTAGGATAATAGGGTAGAGGAATGGGTCTGGGTCGGTCAGTGTGGAGTTGTGGGGATTCTATGAATTGGAAATCTTTACAAAGAATGGCTAATAGGACAAATGGACTCCCACTGTGTCATATGAATCTTTAACTGTTTCCAGTCCATATAAGGTGTCATCAGTCCTCCATGGCTTCACCTACTTTCAGTTGAGATGAGATTGATCTGTCACAGCATACAATGTGCACCATCTACAAGGTTCACTACAGTAAATGACCAAGGCTCCAGTGCAAAAGCTCTTCTGCCTGAAACATTGGTTTTCCTGCTCCTCAGCTGCTGCCTGACCTGCTGTGCTTTTCCAGCGCCACTCTAATCTAGACTCTGATCTCCTGCATCTGCAGTCCTCCCTTTTCCCTGCATATCTCCCTCCCTACCACTCACCTGAAATGCTGAGGTTAGTAGAAGCTCAGGGCAAGATCCATTGGAGTTACAAGGCAGGCTAAGACTTAGAATTCTGGTAGACAGTATCAGAGGGAGGGAGGTCAATTTTAGCCAAGCCTTTGTAAAATTGGCGATGAACAATTTAACTCAGTCAGGATCCTTAAACACCGCTGTTGAAATTCTCTGAAATAATAAAAAAAAATTGCTATAAAAACTCAGCAGGTCGAGAAATCTGTTCTCTCAACAGAAACAGTGTAAACGCTGAGGTCAATAACCTTTTTTTAAATCAGAACTGTTTCTTTCTCCACAAATGCTGCCTGACCTGCTGAGTTTCTCCATTTCTTTAATTGCAATTCCAGACTGCTGCCTGACAACACTACCCCGCTCTGTGTGGTTTCAGTACAAGGGATTGGTGCCTTTACCCAGTGGACCTTGTAGGGAGTATTTTGAGAGTGATTCCTCAGTTGCTGTTGTGTAATTTACTATGAAAAGTATCCTGGTAATATATCGTGCATGTCATATCCCTGAGGTCCTATCTCATGCGGTGTTGTCAAGAAAACAGAAAAACTAGGTCATTGAGTAAATCACCAACTCACAATTAACAGGCTGCTTTCACAAGTAATATTCTGTAGAATGATGTCAGATCCCTCAGGCTGTTTACACACAGCAAGGCACATTGTAATCTCTGGCTAGTATCAAAATGCCTCCAGTCAGGTCGCACATATGACAGTGTGCTGGGATTGTGAAGGAGACAGTGTGCTGGGATTGTGAAGGGGACACTGTGCTGGGATTGTGAAGGGGATAGTGTATGGGATTGTGAAGGGGACCCTGTGCTGGGATTGTGAAGGGGGTTTTGTGCTGGGATTATGAATGGGATAGCGTGCTGGGATAGTGAAGGGGGCTTTGTGCTGGGATTGTAATCTCTGGCTAGTATCAAAATGCTCCAGTCAGTTCACACATATGACAGTGTGGTGGGATTGTGAAGGGTCACTGTGCTGGGGTTGTGAAAGGGGCTGTGTACTGGGATTGTGAAAGGGGCACTATTCTGGGATGTGAAAGGGGCACTGTGCTGGGACTGTGAAGGGGGCACTGTGCTGGGGATGTGAAGGGGGCTTTGTGCTGGGATTATGAATGGGATAGCGTGCTAGGATTGTGAAGGATGTACTGTGCTGGGATTGTGGACCTGGCACTCTGCTGGGATTGTGAGGAGGGCATTGTGCTGGTATTGTGGAGGGGACTGTGTGCTGGGATTGTGAAAGGGGACAGTATGCTGGGGATGTGAAGGGAGCAGGGTGCCGGGATTGTGAAGGAGGCAATGTACTGGGATTGTGAAGGGAGCACTGTGCTGGGGATGTGAAGGGGGCTTTGTGCTGGGATTATGAATGGGATAGCGTGCTGGGATAGTGAAGGGGGCTTTGTGCTGGGATTGTAATCTCTGGCTAGTATCAAAATGCTCCAGTCAGGTCACACACATGACAGTGTGCTGGGATTGTGAAGGGGACACTGTGCTGGGGTTGTGAAGGGGGCTTTGTGCTGGGATTGTGAATGGGATAACGTGCTAGGATTGTGAAAGAGGTACTGTGCTGGAATTGTGGAGATGTCACTCTATTGGGATTGTGAGGAAGGCATTGTGCTGGGATTGTGAAGGGGACTGTGTTCTGGGATTGTGAAGATGGCACTGTGCTGGGATTGTAAAAGGGGACAGTGTGCTGGGATTGTGGAGGAGGTACTGTGCTGGGATTGTAAAGGGGGCACTGTGCTGGGATTGTGAAGATAGTACTGTGCTGGCATTGTGAAGAGGACAGTGTGCTGGGGATGTGAAGGGGGCAGGATGCCAGGATTGTGAAGGGGACAGTGTGCTGGGATTGTGAAGGAGGTACTGTGCTGGGATTGTGAAGATAGTACTATGCTGGCATTGTGAAGATAGTACTGTGCTGGCATTGTGAAGAGGACAGTGTGCTGGGATTGTGAAGGGGGCACTGTGCTGGGATTGTGAAGATGGCACTGTACTGAGATTATGAAGAGGACAGTGTGCTGGGATTGTGAAGATAGTACTGTGCTGGCATTGTGAAAGGGACAGTGTGCTGGGATTGTGAAGATGGCAGTGTGCTGGGATTGTGAAGGGGGCAGTGTGCTGGGATTGTGAAGGGGGCAGTGTGCAGGAATTGTCAAGGAACGCTGTGCTGGGATTTTGAAGGGTCAGTATGCTGGCCTTGTGAAGGAAGGTATGTGAAGGAGGCACTCTGCTGGGGATGTGAAAAGGGCACTGTGCTGGGATTGAGAAAGGAGCAGTGTGCTAGGATTTTAAACCTTAAGACATAGGAGCAGAAATTAGTCCATTCAGCCCATTGAGTCTGCTCCGCTATTAAATCATGGCCAATAAGTTTCTCAGGAGAAAGTGAGGACTGCAGATGCTGGAGGTCAGAGCTTAAAAATGTGTTGCTGGAAAAGCGCAGCAGGTCAGGTGGCATCGAAGGAGCAGGAGAATCGACGTTTCGGTCATAAGCCCTTCTTCAGGAATGAGGAAGGTGTGCCAAGCAGGCTAAGAGAAAGGCTCTCCTCCCTACCCTTTATCTTAGCCTGCTTGGCACACCTTCCTCATTCCTGAGAAAGGGCTTATGCCCAAAACGTCAATTCTCCTGCTCCTTCGATAAGTTTCTCAACCCTGTTTTCCCACTTTCTCCCCCTAACCCTTGATCCCATTGACAATCAAGAACCTATCTATCTCGGATTTAAATAGACTCACTGACCTGGCCTCCACAGCCTTCTGTGGCAGTGAATTCATTAGATTCCCCACTCTCTGGCTGAAGAAGGTTCTCCTTAGCTCCATTCTAAAAAGTCTTCCCTTGACTCTAACATTTTGAAGGGGACGGTGTGCTGGGATTGTGAAGGGAGCAGTCTGCTCCTACAACCACGTGGCATCAACATTGACTTCACCAGTTTTCATATCTCCCCAGACCCCACTTCATCCAACCCTCCAACTCGATATTGCCTTCTTGATCTGTCCTACCTGCCCATCTTGCTTCCCACCTATCTGCTCCACCCTCCCCACTGACCCATCACAATCAACCCCCCACCTGTATTCACATATCACCATCCCACCTACCTACCCTCCAGCCCCACCCCCACCCTCCTATTTATCTCCAAGTCACCTTCCCCCCAACATTCCTGATGAATGGCTTATGCTTGAAATGTTGACTCTCCTGCTCCTCAGATGCTTCCTTACCTGCTGTGCTTTTTCCAGTGCCACACATTTTGACCCTTCCTATTCATGGACCCTTCCAGATGCCTTTTAACTATTGTAATCATACCAGCCTCTACACTTCCACTCGCAACTCATTCCATTCACGCAACACCCTCTGTGTGAAAAAGTTGCCCCTTAAGTCCCTTTTATATTTTTCCCCTCACCTTACACTTATGCTCTCTAGTTCTGGAGTCCCCCACCCTGAGAAAAGGACCTTGTCTGTTTATCCTATCCATGCTCCTCATGATTTTATAAACATCTGTAAGGTCACCCCTCAGTCTCCTACACTCCAGGGAAAAACGTCCCAGCCTATTTAGTCTCTCCCCATTGCTCAGACTCTCCACCTCTGGCAACATCCTTGTGAGTTTTTTCTGCATCTTTCAAATTTAACAACATCTTGCTCTATCGCAGATTATCTTTGATCTGTGACCTGTAACTCCATCAAACCTCTTCAATACCAATTGGTTGAATCAATTCCAGATTTAAAATTAACAATCATTATAGAATCAGTTACCAGTAGCAGCAGACATGTCATATCTAAGACAAATGGGTATATTTATGCATGTGAGGAAAATAAAGAGGATATTTGAATTGGGATATTATAAGGAATTCTATATTCTGCGCTGGAGACACGATTGGTTGATGGTTTGACCTACCTTCATAAGCTCACCTGCATTATGATGTATCCTCATGAATTCTGCCTGTTGTGAGATCTGAGTGTCAGGGATTAGTCCTGCAGTGTTGGGGCTGTTCCTGTTGACGCGGGACTCCGTGCTCTAAGGTCTATTCCCCGGGACGCACACTGAGACGAACATCAACTGTGCCTGGAGGATCATCAACTCGGTGAAGGACGCTCTCTGGGTGGTCCAAAACGCGTTGATCTTCCAGCTGAAGGAGTTGACCCTGACTGAGTGTTGCAGACTGGCACATTCCAAGGTCCAGGACTACGTGTTGAGGGATGCCCTGAAGCTTGGGGCAGCTGGGGAAAGACCACCGGGTAACATCTGCCTGTCTGAGAACAACAGGGGGCCCACGCAGTCATTTGGGTTCCATTGACAGCTCAGCAGAAGAGCTGGATAATAAATGTACAGATTTGTATATAGGAAAAATAAATTTTGATGTCTGTATGTAAAGTAATGTAAAGTAATGTAATGTGTGCACAAGAATGGCATGATCAATTGTACAGGTTTCGGACAGAGCAAAGAGCGTCTTTCACCAAGTTGATGATCCTCCAGGCACAGTTGATGTTTGTCTCGGTGTGCGTCCTGGGGAACAGGCCATATAGCAGGGAGTTCCGCATCACAGAACTGCTCAGGACGAATCTCGACAAACACCACTGCATTCCTCTCCAAACTTCCTTTGCATAGGCACATTCCAGAAGGAGGTGTGTGACAGTCTCATTCCCCCCCGCAGCCGCTTTGAGGGCAGGGTGCGGTGCGGTAGAGAGTCCGGGCGTGCATAAAGGATCTCACAGGCAGAGCCCTTCTCACCACCAGCCAAGCCATGTCTTGGTGCTTGTTGGAAAGTTCTGGCGCTGAGGCATTCTGCCAAATGGTTTTGACAGTCTGCTCAGGGAACCGCTCGATAGGATCCGCCCTCTCCTTCCCTGAAGGGTCTCTGGTCTGTCCGAAACCCGTTGATCTTCCAGCTGAAGGAGTTGACCCTGACTGAGTGTTGCAGACTGGCACATTCCAAGGTCCAGGACTACGTGTTGAGGGACGTGCTGAAGCTTGGGGCAGCTGTCACCAAGGCACGGTGGGGAAAGACCACCGTGTAAGGACTGCCTGTTTGAGAAAAACAGGGGGCCCACACAGTTATTGGGCCCCGCTGACACCTCAGCTAAATATCTGGATGGTCAATGCACAGACTTGTACATACAAATGATTAATTCTGATCTCTGTATGTAAAGAAATGCAATTGTATAGATATGATATCAAAATAATTTTATGAATAAAGTATATTTTTGAAAGAAAAAAAATGCCTGTAAGTGGGTCTGCTGTAACTCTGCTGTAACAATGTATGTTGTCTGTCTCTCAGCTGGTCCAACATACTCTTTAATATATATTCTGGTTACAGAATATTGCCTTTTATCGTCTCATTCAGCTCTTCCATTCTCCCCTTTATGGAGTCTCAATTGCATGTGACTGTTTGTCACAGTTACATCATCCTACACATAAATATATTATTATCACATATTATTAACATATGTATCCCATTATACCACAGTTCGTGTAGAGTAATTGATTAAAAACAGAAGCAATACTGTCAGAGTCAGATGGCGAGTTGTTGGAGAGATCTGGAACGCAGAAGAAGCAGCTGAGAGAGTCCAATGTATGCACATAATTTAGCTGAAAATAAGGGGTTCTTGCAAACAAAACCACGGATGCCAGCAGAGTACATGTTGGGAGGCTAGGTAGTCCCAAGTGCACAACAACACTGTTTTTGGAGATCCAGAAAAAAGTGCTTTTGTCAGGCAGAGAATTCAAAGACAATTTGGAATTCAGGGTCTTGGAAGGATAAAAAAGAAACCTGAAAAATGAGGAAAGTAAGGTACTAATTGTGGGAATGTGGGGTCAATGTGGGAATGTGTGCCACAAAACTGTGGCATAGTTGAGGGCATAAAGGGATTTGATAAATTCCCTCCCCAAAATTCTCTGTCTTCCTGTAAGATATTGCTCCAAATCTACTCTTTCATCATTGTTTACTCATCTTTCCTAACGTCTCCTTATGTGTCTCAATGACTGAGGGTTGGAGGATTTGAGCTACAGGGAGAGGCTGAACAGCCTAGGGCTGTTTTCCCTGGAGCATCGGAGGCTGAGGGGTGACCGTATAAAGGTTTACAAAATTATGAGGAGTATGTATAGGGTAAATAGGCAAAGTCTTTTCCCTGGGGTCGGGGAGACAAGAACTAGTGGGCATAGGTTTAGGGTGAGAGGGGAAAGATATAAAAAATATGTATGGGGCAACGTTTTCACGCAGAGGGTGGTATGGATATGGAATGAGCTGCCAGAGGATGTGGTGGAGGTTAGTACAGTTGCAACATTTAAAAGGCATTTGGATTGGTATATGAGTAGGAAGGGTTTGGAGGGATATAGGCTGGGTGCTGACAGGTGGGACTAGATTGGGTTGGGCTATCTGGTTGGCATGGATGGGTTGGACCGAAGAGTCTGTTTCCGTGCTGTACATCTCGGTGACTCTATGACTGAGTTCAGAGCATTAAGAACATTCGGGTTATTTATTATGGTAAAGGTGCTATAACAACTTAAGTTATTGTTGGTGATGCCAGTTCTGCAATTAAAGATGGAAGACTTAGCAGGTTAGGCTACATGGGTCCATGGTTGTCTATCTGTCATATTATCATTTACTTTGTTGCATTGAGAGTTAATCACATGAACCAAGGATAAAGTACTTTTTTTTCAATTGTTTTTGGGATGTGGACATTATTGACACTCCCAGCATTTACTGTCCACCCAAATTTTCTTTATTTGTCATATTTGCCATCAAAAACATTGCATAAACATTTTAACTTGAACCTTACAGGACTTGCAAACAAAGCAAAATCACCTTTTAGAGTTTTAACAGTCTTTGTATTGAACAAATACAACCCCACATCAGGCACCCGGTTTGAAGGCAAGACATTTCAAAGTGCAACAAAAACCAAAATTGCTGGAAAAACTCAACTGGTCTGACAGTGTCTGCCGAGAGATAGCAGGGTTAACATTTTGGGTTCACTGACACTTTTTCCGAACTGTTCTGAACTAATTTTGCTTTCTCTCCACAGATGGGCGGCACGGTGGCACAGTGGTTAGCACTGCTGTCTCACAGCGCCTGAGACCCAGGTTCAATTACAGACTCAGGCGACAGACTGTGTGGGGTTTGCATGTTCCCCCCGTGTCTGCGTGGGTTTCCTCCGGGTGCTCCGGTTTCCTCCAACAGTCCAAAGATGTGCGGGTCAGGTGAATTGGCCATGCTAAATTACCCATAGTGTTAGGTAAGGGGTAAATGTAGGGGGTATGGGTGGGTTGCGCTTCGGCGGGTCGGTGTGGACTTGTTGGGCCGAAGGGCCTGTTTCCACACTGTAAGTAATCTAATCTAAAGATGCTGACAAACCTGCTGAGTTTTTCCAGCAATTTCAGTTTTTGTTTCTAATTTCCAGCATTCCTTTTTGTTTTAAAATACAATTAGTGCAATTGATACAAAGTTCTCTTGTCTCTGGGAGGTGTGTCATTTCATTTCCAGTACTCATGATTTACAACATCCATTCCTTAAGGCACACAACCTGAGAGTGTTACAGTTCCCAGTCTGTCGGTGTACTGTGGCTAAAAGGCCTCAGGCAGCAACTATTTCCCTGCCCCAAGCTTCGGTACATCCCTCAGAACATAGTCACGCATCTTGGAATGTGCCAGTCCACAACACTTGCTTGAGGACAACTCCTTGTCCAAGTAAACCAGGAAGTTTGAGACAGACTAAAGAGGATCTGTCCCGGAACTGAGGATCCTCCAGGCACAGTCAATGTTTGTCTTGGTATCCAGGAGCTGCTCAGGATGAACCTTGACAAAACTATTGCGTCTCTTTCCAGACCTTCTTTGCAAAAGCATATTCCACGAGAAGGTGGACAATTGGCTGCTCCACCACATAGCCATCGCCAGGACAATGTCTCAGACTTTGGACAAGTTGGAAGTATCTGATAGACATGGCCTTTCCCATCACTAGTCAAACTATATCTTGGTTTGTAAATGAGATCTCGCCCTTTCCTAACTGACCTTGAACTGAGTGGCTTGCTCGGCCATATCAGTGGCATTGATAGTTTTATATCAGAGCGTGCCTGTTCCCTCCTTCCCTCTGGAATATACTGGGCGTCATCCCAAAGGCCAGATGATGATGTGGTGTAATATTGCTAAGTTAGTAATTGAAAGGTCTGCAGGCTAATACTGTAAGACACAAGGCTCAAATTTTGCCAGACCGGTGAAAATTTAATTCTATTTGTAAATCTGAAATATGAAGAAGTAATGGTACCATCCTTAAATAATCCGCCGACCTTACCTAGTCTGTCCTGCATGTGGCTCCAGACCTACTGTAATGTAGCTGACCCTTACCTGTCATCTAAAATGATCTGGCCAGCTACTCAGTTAGGCACGGGCAACAAATACTGGCCTTGCCAGTGTTCAAACGAAAGAATAAAGAAAACAAAAGTTGCCCTTTTCCTCAAGTGATCTGCTCAGTGAGTGCTGGCAGCCTTCTCCAGTGGGGGGAGAAGGTGGGCATTGTTCAGTTCAACACTACCTAATTGATGCCGACTCATACTTCTTTCAGATTTGTACTTGAGATGTGAGCATCACTGGCTGGGCCAGCATTTGTACCACATCTCTAATTGCCCTTGAGAAGATGGTAATGAGCTGCCTTCTTGAACCGCTACCGTCCATTTGGTATGCACACCCACAGTACTGTTAGGAAGGGTGTTCTAGGATTTTGCCTCAGTGACAGTGAAGGAATGGTGGTATAATTGCAAATCAGGATGGTATGGTGAAATGCCAGGCTGTGACTTTCACATACACCTGCTGCCCTTATTCATCCAGGTGACAGAGGATGTGGGTTTTGGAAAGGGCTGTGATTTTCCCATACACCTGCTGCCCTTATTCATCCAAGTGATACAGGATGTGGGTTTTGGAAAGTGCTCTCGAAAACGTTTCGGTGAGTTTGCTTCTTCTAGATCGTACTAGGGGAGTGGCGGTTGGGCAGTGGTGAGCTTCTTGAGTATTCTTGGAGCTGCATCCACCCAGCTGAAAGGGCAGCATTCTACCTCACTCCTGACTTGTACCTTGGGAGACTTTGAGGACCTAGCAGGTGAGCTCATCACAATGGGTCCGTCAGGTCAGGCTACCAAGAATCAAAACAGAAAATGCCTGAAATATTCCAGATATAAGGCAGCATCTGTGGAGAGTGAAACAGAGATATCATTTCAGGTCAATGATTGTGAATAGAACTGGAAAAAAATCCCAACATTTGATTTTTTTTTGCGAGGATTGGAACTGTAAATCCAATAATATCTTATTGCAAATCTGAATGAGCAGAAGGCAACTCAGGTACTTTCAAAGCATTCAAGACTGTTGTTGTTTTTATAACATATTTAAGATGAATATTCCCCCAAAATTTACACTCTGGTTGTAATATTTCACCCATGGCATCGGATTTGCTGTTGGTTAACATCCTACTCTTCAATGCATTTGTGCTTTTACCACTTAATAATTTACATAACATTCAGAAAATATCCCCCACATTAAATTGCAAAGTTTCTGGGATTTTTCTGTTACTCTTGTATGGCCTGTTGGCATAACTGGCCAAGCCAGAATGAGTCACCCATCCCTAGTTGCCCTTAAATGATTGGCTGTCTCCCCTATTTCAGAGGTAGTTTGGATCTCCAAGCCAGATCAGGAAAAGAGGACAATCTTTGTTCCTCAAGTCATAGAGTCATAAAGTCATAGAATCATAGAGTCATACAATCATAGAGATGTACAGCACGGAAATAAACCCTTCGGTCCAACCCGTCCATGCCGACCAGATATCCCAACCCAATCTAGTCCCACCTGCCAGAACCCGGCCCATATCCCTCCAAACCCTTCCTATTCATATACCCATCCAAATGCCTTTTAAATGTTGCAATTGTACCAGCCTCCACCACTTCCTCTGGCTGTTCATTCCATACACGTACCACTCTCTGTGTGAAAAAGTTGCCCCGTAGGTCTCTTTTATATCTTTCCCCTCTCACCCTAAACCTATGCCGATTAGTTCTGGACTCCCCAACCCCAGGGAAAAGACTTTGTCTATTTATCCTATTCATGCCCCTCATGATTTTGTAAACTTCTATAAGGTCACCCCTCAGCCTCCGATGCTTCAGGGAAAATATCTCCAGCCTGTTCAGCCTCTCCCTATAGCTCAAATCCTCCAACCCTGGCAACATCCTGGTAAATCTTTTCTGAACCCTTTCAAGTTTCACAAAGTCAGAGGTGAATTGGAATACTCTCCATTTGTGTGGAAGTGTGAAAGTTCAGAAACACAACATCATTCCGAATAAAACAGCCCTCTTGATTAATGTCAAAAGTGTGCTGCTGGAAAAGCAAGCAGGTCAGGCAGCATCCGAGGAGCAGGAAAATCGATGTTTCGGGCCCTGATGAAGTGCTTTGGCCTGAAACATCGATTTTCCTGCTCCTCGGATGCTGCCTGACCTGCTGTGCTTTTCCAGCACCACTCTAATCTAGACTCTAATCTCCAGCATCTGCAGTCCTCACTTTCGCCTCTTGATTAATGGCCCTTCCATTTCTTTTCACATTCATTCGTCTTATCACCAAAGCTCAGTAGCAGCAGTGTGTACTGTCTACAAAATGTACTGCAGAATTCATCAAAGATCCTCAGACAGCTCCTTTCAAACCCCATAACCGCTTCCATCCAGAAGGACATGGGCGGCAGATACATGGGAACACCACACACCTTCAAGTTCCCCTCCAAGCCCCTCACCATCCTGACTTGGAAATATATCATCTTTCCTTCAGTGTTACTGGGTTAAAATCCTGGAATTCGCTCCCTCAGAGCATTGTGGGTCTACCTACAGCACATGGACTGCAGTAGTTCATGAAAGCAGCCATCACCACCTTCTCAAGGGGCAACTTGGCATGGACAACAAATGCAAGCAAAGACCACATCCCATGAGTGAATAAAAACAACTCAGGAACAGCAGCATGTCTGATCTACAAGACGGGCTGCAACAATTCACCAAAGGTCCTCAGACAGCACCTTCTAAACCCTAAAACTTCCATCACCTAGAAGGACAAAGGCACATGGGAAAATTATAGCAGATTGTCTCTCCTAAAGGACATTAGTAAAGCACTTGGTATTTTACAATGGTTACACAGCTCTTTAATTCTGGATTTTCATTCAATTCACTGTCTGCCAGGGAGGGATTTGAATCTATGTCCTCTTTGGTCATTGCTTTGAGTAGAGGAGTTGGGAGGTCATGTCGCGGCTATACAGGACATTGGATAGGCCACTTTTGGAACACTGTGTTCAATTCGGGTCTCCCAGCCAGAGGAAAGATGTTGTTAAACTTGGAACGGTTCAGGAAAGATTTACAAGGATGTTGCCAGGCCTGAGCTCCAGAGTTGAATAGGCTGGGGATTTTTTACCTGTAGCTTCAGAGGCTGAGGGATGACATTATAGAGGTTTATAAAATCATGAGGGACATGAATAGGTTGAATAGCCTAGATCTTTTCCACAGGGTATGGGAGTCTGGAACTAGAGGGCATAGGCTTAAGGTGAGAGGTGAAAAATATAACAGGAACCTAAAGCGTGACGTTTTCGCAAAGAGGGTGGTGTGTGTATGGAACGAGCTGCCAAAGGAAGTGGTGGACGCTTGTACAATTCCAACATTTAAAGGACATCTGGATGGGTATAGGAATAAGAAGGATTGAGAGGGATATGAGCCAAGGGTGCTGGCAAGTGGAACTAGATTCAGCTGGATAGAGCTCTCAAAGATAGTGGAATCAAGGGTTATGGAGATAAGGCAGGAAGTGGATACTGATTAGGAATGATCAGCCATGATCATATTGAATGGCGGTGCAGGCTCGAAGGGCTGAATGGCCTACTCCTGCACCTATTGTCTATTGTCTATTCATTTACGATATCTGGTTGGCATGGATGAGTTGGACCAAAGGGTCTGTTTCCATGCTGTACATCTCCAAGTCTCTATGACTGTATAACACGAGCCTAGGGCTCTGGAATATTAACCCAGTGAAATTATCACCACCTTGCAAACTTATGGCAAAAGGAGGCCATTTGGCCTATCCTATCTGTTCTGGTTCTTTGAGAGAACAGTCATGCTTAGGCTGACACTCCCACTTCTGCACTGGCTCTTCAAATCAGCATAGCCTAATGTCAATCTCCAGCGTACTCTCCCTGCCCTCTACTTCTATCCAAATAATCATCCAATGCCATCTGAAATGGCTCAGTTGAAGCAGCCTCCACCATACTTACAGGCAGTGTATTGTCCTGGAGACTCCAGAAAAATCCTGGAGGGTTGGCATCACTTATTCATGCCCATGCTGCTGGACTTGAGTCTGAGCTGGCATTTCAATACAGTGGCAAAGGCGTTGCTGCATTGTTGGAGATGCTGGTTCTCAGCTGAGTGAGGTTGACGCAGATCATAAAGGACATTCAGAGACTAACATGAAGAGTGGCCTGGTGGTTCACTGGTTAGCACTGCTGTCTCACAGCTCCAGGGACCTGGGTTTGATTCCACCCTCGGGCAACTGTCTGTGTGGAGTCTGAACATAATCCCAGTGTCTGCATCGGTTTCCTCCCACAGTCCAAAGATGTGCAGGTTAGGTGGACTGGCCATGCTAAAATGCCCATACTGCTCAGGGATTTATAGGTTAGGTGCATTAGTCAGGGATAAATGTAGAGTAACAGGGGAATGGGTTTGGGTGGGACACTCTTCCAAGGGTTGGTGTGGACTTGTTGGGCCAAAGGGCCTGTTTCCACACAATGGAGATACTGTGATTCTGTAGAGATTCTAAAGCATTTGACACAGATTAATGGGAGGCATGGTGGCTCAGTGGTTAGCACTGCTGCCTCACAGCGCCAGGGACCCGGGATTGATTCCAGCCTCGAGAGAATGTGTTTGTGAGTTTGCACATTCTCCCCGTGTCTGCATGGGTTTCCTCCGGGTGCTCAGGTTTCCTCCCACAATCCAAAGATGTGCAGGTCAGGTGGACTGGCCATGTTAAATTGCCCAGGGATGTGTAGGTTAGGTGCATTAGTCAGGGCTAAGTGTAGAGTAACAGGGGAATGGACCTGGATTGGTCACTCTTCGGAGGGTTGGTGTGGACTGGTTGGGCCAAATGGCCTGTTTCCACACTTTAAGGATTCTATGATCAGTGAATTGAAGTTAAACTTCCTCCTTCAGCCACTAATGGACTGTTGGATCACCATTGGCAAGTCGAAAATCAATGCTTCATTTAATTCAGTAACGAGAGTGAGTGCATCCACCTCCCTCTGTGTTACACAAAAAGCAAAACTCTCTGATAGGAGAAACACTTCTGTTCAGATTCATCCCTGTGACATTAATCAGAGATTTTTAAAAATTTCATTAATGGATGGGCGGGGTATCGTTGCTGATCCCAGCATTTAATTGCTGGCGAAGAAGGTGGTGGAGAGCTGCTTTCTTGAACCATTGTAGTTCCTAGGATTTAGGGAAACACATGCTGATGTTAGAGAGGGAGTTCCTGGATTTCGACCCAGAGACAGTTTAAGGAACTGTGACATTGTCCCAAGTCAAATTGCAGTTCCAATATCAAAATGGAGGCTAAGCCAGAAGTTCTCATGGTTGATCATTACTCTCAAGATTTGTGACACTGTTTAGATCCCCAAGGATGCATTCCTGATTATACCTCTCTTCCTCTTTGCTAATAGCTTCCCAGGCGTCAGTGCATCAATTCTCATTGGATGAGAGAAGTCTGAAAGTGAGTGTGATCTCAGATGTTTCATAGAGTGGACAGCAAGCACCAACTCCTCTCAATGGAGAAAGTCAGAGGTCACATGACACCAGGTTATAGTCCTGATTTGGACGTCCTGGTGTTGGACTGGGGTGGACAAAGTTAACTTGGTTTGAAATTGCAAGCTTTCCAAGTGCTGTCCCTTCACCAGGTGCAGAACTAATTGCAAACATTGTCTTGCAACACAGAGGCTGCCAGTAAATATACTTTAATATTAAATGAGTGCATTAATTGGCAAATGTGCAATCTTCTCAACAGCTACTTTAATTTCAAACATACACTTTATTCATAAACGTTGTCTAAGAACATTGCATAACTTGCCCAGTTTGACATTACCTAAAGTGCAGTCCAGTGTAATTTTTGGCAGAGCATATGTTGACGGGGCAGCGCTCCGAAAGCTACCAATTTCAAATAAACCTGCCAGGCTCTAACCTGGTGTCGTGTGACTTCTGACTTCCTCCACCCCTGTTCAACACCGGCATCGCCACATCTCAGTGGGGAGGTGACTAACCAGAGGACATAGATTACAAATCATTTAGTACAAGAATTAGGGAGGAGTTATGAAAAAATCCTTTTCATGGGGCAGCACGGTGGCTCAGTGGTTAGCATTGCTGCCTCACAGCACCAGGGACCCAGGTTCAATTCCAGCCTGAGGCGACTGTCTGTATAGAGTTTGCACATTCTCCCCGTGTCTGCGTGGGTTTCCTCTGGGTGCTCTGGTTTTCTCCCACAGTCCAAAGATGTGCCGGTCAGGGTGAATGTTCTATGCTAAATTACCCTTAGTGTTAGGTGTATTAGTCAGAGGGAAAAGGGTCTGGGTGGGTTATTCTTCAGAGGGTCGGTGTGGACATGTTGGGCCGGAAGGCCTGTTTCCACACTGTAGGAAATCTAATCTAATCTAATCCAGAGGACAGTGGAAGTTTGGAACTCACTGTCTGAAAGGGTTGTCAACACCAAAACCTCAAATGCATTTGAGGATCTCTCCGTTATGCACTTGAGCTTTAACTTACTGGGACTAAGGGCTGGAAAGTAGGATGAGGCTGGTGGCACAGTGGTTAGCACTGCTGCCTCACAGCGCCTGAGATCTGGGTTCAATTCCTGACTCAGGCGACTGACTGTGTGGAGTTTGCACGTTCTCCCCATGTCTGCGTGGGTTTCTTCCGGGTGCTCTGGTTTCCTCCCACAGTCCAAAGATGTGTGGGTCAGGTGAATTGGCCATGCTAAATTGCCTGCGGTGTTAGGTAAGGGGTATGGGTGGGTTGTGCTTTGGTGGGTCAGTGTGGACTTGTTGGGCTGAAGGGCCTGTTTCCACACTGTAAGGAATCTAATCTTTATTTACCAACACAGAAACAGTGGGCTGAATGGCCTCCTACACCAAAATATTCCAAGGTTCATAACTCATCCAAATGACTATACTCCACTTGTGACTGTGGGCAGTGAATATCAAGGGGCTATTTAACTGGGTATGGCGTCATGATCCTGGGACAAATTTGTCCCTGTCTATTGTCATCAGAAATATCTGGAAGGAATTTCCAGTCGCTAGTTAAGAGCAGGATCCAATCTTTCCATAATGCAGGATTTCTGAGGTGAATGGTTACAACATTTTTTCTTAGTCAGCCTGTATAAATTTCACTGGGCCGCACTCAGGTGATCCACCGACTCACCCTTTAATCCATTTCACTCCCTCCCTGTGGTTCTTCTCTATTTGACCTGAAGGTGTCTCGATTCCTGCCCAACGCTGTGTAGTAATCTCCCTCCACCATCAGAGGGTGCCAGTTTACCACCGTCGGCTCCATATATGCTCTTGGTGCTTCTTCAAAGACATTAACAGCTCCCTAGACACTAATTGCAAACATTGTCTTGCAACACAGAGGTTACAAGTAAATATACTTTAATATCACATCAGTATATTAGTTGGCAAATGTGCAGTCCTCTCAACAGCCACCTTAGTTTCAAACAATGCACTTTATTCGTAAAAGTTGTCTAAGAACATTGCATAACTTGCCGAGTTTGACATTACATAAGGTGCAATCCAGTTTAATTTTTGTCAACACAGTACATGTCACTCTGAGATGTTTCAGTGCAATGCAGTTACAATGATACCACCTGATGAAGGAGTGGCGCATGGAAGCTAGTGCTTCCAATTAAACCTGTTGGACTATAACCTGGATTTGTGTGATTTTTTAACTTTGTACACCCCAGTCCAACACTGGCACCTCCAAATCATGACTATCATCGACACCACTAACCGCCGGCTTAAAGTGGAGAGGATCGCCAAGAAGATCGCTCATATCGACACAGACATCAAGTTTCTACAGGAATGCAGGAAGCAGGAAATTTCCAAAAAGATTATGGATCACGAACCCACTCAAGTTGACCTACAACACAGACTACGCAGAGAGACATTGCCACCGCACCTCTCGTAAACTCCTCAATCATTTCGTGCACCAACTCTATAACAGGCGCCACAGCCTGGAAATACAGATGGAGTCCACACTCACAGCCTGCACACAGGGAACATCAATACAATTATGTGACATTGACAAACAGACAAGGTGACAAAACTACACCACGTACATGCACACCAAGAACAAAAAACTGGAGAAGTTTGGCATTCTCACCTGTAATAGCAAAGCCCGCCCGGGAACCACAGCAGACAACATTATCACCGCGGGGAAGTCTATTGTCAACTTATCGGACCACACCCTTCGATGGGAAGAGATTGAAGTCCTGAGCAGGGGTCCCAACCACCAAAATGGACCCGTTGGTTCTTGCAGCAGACACGGAGGAGTTCATCAGACGAATGAAACTCCGGGAATTCTTTCAAGGTGCCAGCAGTGATCCCAACGAGCCCACCGAGGAACCGGAACAGTCATCACGGATCTATAGAGGAGCGACAGTCAACTTGGACCCCACCAGAGGGCCACTGCCCTGGGCTTGACATGTATGCTGATGTGGCCTCCTCTACATTGGGGAGACGGGCCGCTTACTTGCAGAACGTTTCAGAGAACACCTCAGGGACGCCCGGACCAACCAACCCAACCACCCCGTGGATAAACACTTTAACTCTCCCTCCCACTCCACCAAGGACATGCAGGTCCTTGGACTCCTCCACCGGCAGAACATAACAACACGACGGCTGGAGGAGGAGCGCCTCATCTTCCACCTGGGAACCCTCCAACCACAAGGGATGAACTCAGATTTCTCCAGTTTCCTCATTTCCCCTCCCCCCACCTTGTCTCAGTCGGTTCCCTCAACTCAGCACTGCCCTCCTAACCTGCAATCTTCTTCCTAACCTCTCCACCCCCACCCCACTCTGGCCTATCACCCTCACCTTGACCTCCTTCCACCTATCACATCTCCATCGCCCCTCCCCCAAGTCCTTCCTCCCTACCTTTTATCTTAGCCTGCTTGGCACACTCTTCTCATTCCTGATGAAGGGCTTATGCCCGAAACGTCGAATTTCCTATTCCTTGGATGCTGCCTAACCTGCTGTGCTTTAACCAGCAACACATTTTCAAACGTATGCTGAAACCGTCAGGAAATAAATAAATGCCAGATTCGTCAGCTGCACCCACAAGGTAGAGCAAAACATCACCCGTTCACAACATAATGCCATCCAAACTCTCAAAACCAATGACAACATTGTCATCAAACCAGCAGATAATGGAGGAACCATTGTCATTCAGAATAGAACAGATTACTGCAAGAAAGTGTACCGACAGCTGAACAACCAGGAACACTACAGGCAACTACCAGCTGATCCGACCAAAGAACACACCCGAGAATTAAACACACTGATCAGGACTTTGGATCCACTTCTTCAGAGTCCCCTACGCTCCCTTATCCCACGTACTGCTCGTGTCGGTGACTTCTGCTGCCTTCCTAAGGTACACAAAGCCTATCGGGCTTTGTATCTGGCAATGGGACCCTGTGTGAGAATCTCTCCGGCTATGTGGAAGGCATCTTGAAACATATTGTACAGGAGATCCACAGCTTCTGTTGCGACACTACAGATTTCTTACAGAAACTCAGCACTCACGGATCAGTTGAACCGGGAACATTCCTCGTCACAATGGACGTTTCCGCACTCTACACCAGTATCCCTCACAATGACAGCATCGCGGCAACAGCCTCAGTACTCAACACCAACAACTTCCAATCTCCTAACACTGTCCTACAATTCATCCGTTTTATCCTCGATCACAACGTCTTCATCTTAGACAACGACTTCTTCATCCAGACACATGGAACAGCCATGGGGACCAAATTTGCCCCCCAATATGCCAACATTTTCATGCACAGGTTCGAACAAGACTTCTTCTCTACGCAGGATCTTCAACCAACACTATACACAAGGTACATTGATGACATTTTCTTCCTCTGGACCATGGCGAAGAGTCACTGAAACAACTACACAGAGATTTCAATGAGTTTAATCCCACCAAACTTACCATGGACTACTCTCTACTATCTGTCTCATTCTTGGACGTGCATCTCCATCAAGGATGGAGACCTCAGCACCTCCCTCTCCCGCAAATCCATAGACAACCTCACAATGCTACACTTCTCCAGCTTCCACCCAAAACATATTAAAACAGCCATCCCCTATGGACAAGCCCTACGTGTACACCGGATTTGCTCAGATGAGGAGGAACGTGACAGGCACCTGGAAGTACTCAGGAATGCCCTCATAAAAATGGCTACGATGCTCAACTCATCGACCACAGTTCCAACGTGCCACAGTAAGGAACCATAATGACGTCCTCAGGAGACAGACACGTGCTGCAACCGACAGGATACCCTTCGTTGTTCAGTATTTCCCAGGAGCTGAAAAATTATGCCATGTTCTTCGTGACCTGCAACACAGTATCAATGAGGATGAGCACCTCACCAAGACCTTCCCCACACCTCCACTACTTGCCTTTAAACAACCGCCAAACCTCAAACAGATCATTGTTCATAGCAAGCTACCCGGCTCTCAGGACAACTCCATACAACCCTGTCACGGTAGGTGCTGCAAGGCGTGTCAGAGTGTGGATATGGATACCACCATTACGCGTGGGGACACCTCCCAACAAGTACGCGGCAGGTACTCAGCCAATGTTGTCTACATTATACGTTGCAGGCAAGGATGCCCGGAGGCATGGTACATTGGGGAAACCGAGCAAAGGTTATGGCAACGGATGAATGGGCACTGCACAACAATCGACAGACTGGAGTGTTCCCTCCCAGCTGGGGACATTTGACCTCGGACCTTCGGGTGACCATCTTCCAAGGCGGACTTCAGGACAGGCAGCAGCGAAAAGTGGCCGAGCAGAGGCTGATGGCTAAGTTTGGTCCTCATAGGGAGGGCCTCAACCGGGACCTTGGGTTCATGTCACACTATAGGTGACCACCATTGCATTATACACACACAGATACTCTTACACACACACACACACACACACACACACACACGCACGCACACACACACGCACACACACACACACACACACACACACACGGACACACATATACACAGACACGCACACAGACACTCACACACAACCCTACAGACACACACATTCCCACACTCACACATGCATCCTCTCACAGACTTAGACCACTCTACACTCACACACATACACACACATACACATTCTCTCACAGACACTCACAACCCCCCCACCCCAGACACACACACTCCAAAGACACACACTCCCACACTCATACATGCACCCCCTCACAAACTTAAGACACTCTACACTTACATACAAACACATTTACAATCTCTCTCACACTCACAACCCCCCACCCCAGACAGACAGATAGACGCCCACACACACATGCACACATATACATATATGTTTGTGGGGTGAATTTGTACTTGCAGAGTTACATTGTACTTTGCTCAAAAACTGCATACATTCATGTAAGACTCTGTTAACTCCCTTTTTACTCTAGAATCAGTCTGAACATTATGATACAGACAGCGAACAGAGGGCTAACACCTTCAACATATCGTCTAGCTAACACCAATTGTTGTAGTTAACCTGAGAATGTAACTTTGTAAAAAAAATGTTTTGTGATTTACATATGAAAGAAGTGAAACTATCATGGTATTCGAACAGATGAAAGACTCAACAAACAATCAAGGTATTTTTCAATGTATAATTTCAGTTACATCACACTGTAAACTTTTGCTATAAATTCTGTCAGTTACAATTGTGTCCTCCACAATCTCCTGATGAAGGAGCAGCGCTCCAAAAGCTAGTGCTCCAATTAAACCTGTTGGACTATAACCTGGTGTTGTGTGATTTTTAACTTTGTCCACCCCAGTCCAACACCGGCATCTCCAAATCAGTTCTACTATTTCCAATTTACATTTACATTTCACATTGAACATTCTCTTGTGCATAGAGTCCGAGGGGTTTTAAACAAAATTCCTAGAAGTACTATGGGCCTCAGTGGCTTTTTCTAATTCAGGATCTACTCAAATGGTCAGTGCATCTCTCAACATTCAGCCTCAGGCTTTCCGTTGTCACATAAAGAACAAAGAACACACACGATTTGGATGCGAGCATAAGAGGTACAGTTAGTAAGTTTGCTGGTGACACCAAAATTGGAGGTGTAGTCGACAGCAAAGAAGGTTCCCTCAGATTACAACAGGATCTTGACCAGATGGGCCAATGGGCTGAGGAGTGGCAGATGGAGTTTAATTTAGATATATGCGAGGTGCTGCATTTTGGGAAAGCAAATCTTAGCAGGACTTATACACTTAATGGTAAGGTCCTAGGGAGTGTTGCTGAACGAAGAGACCTTGGAGTGCAGGTTCATAGCTCCTTGAAAGTGGAGTCGCAGGTAGATACGATAGTGAAGCAGGCATTTGGTATGCTTTCCTTTATTGGTCAAAGTATTAAGGACAGGAGTTGGGAGGTCATGTTGTGGCTGTACAGGACGTTGTATAGGCCACTTTTGGAATATTGCGTGCCATTCTGGTCTCCTTCCTATCAAAGAAATGTTGTGAAACTTGAAAGGGTTCAGAAAAGATTAGATTAGATTCCCTTCAGTGTGGAAACAGGCCCTTGGGCCCAGCAAGTCCACACCGAATCTCCGCAGAGTAACCCACCCAGACCCATTTCCCTCTGACTAATGCAGCTGACACTATGGGCAATTTTAGCATGGCCAACTCATCTGACCAGCACATCTTTGGACTGTGGGAGGAAACCGGAGCACCCGGAGGAAACCCACACAGATACGGAGAGAACGTACCAACTCCACACAGACAGTCACCCGAGGCTGGAATCGAACCTGGGACTGTGAGGCAGCTGTGCTAACCACTGACCCACCACGCCGCCCCAAGTGTGTTGCCAGGGTTGGAGGGTTTGAGCCTTAGGGAGAGGCTGAATAGGCTGGGGCTGTTTTCCCTGGAGCACTGGAGGCTGCGGGGTGACCTTATAGAGGTTCATAAAATCATGAGGTGCATGGATAGGGTAAATAGACAAGGTTGGGGAGCCCAGAACTAGCGAGCACATAGGTTTAGGGTGAGAGGGGAAAGATATAACAGAGACTTAAGAGGCAACTTTTTCATGCAGAGGGTGGTACGTGTATGGAATGAGCTGCCAGAGGAAGTGGTGGAGGCTGGTACAATTACAGCATTTGGATGGGTATATGAATAGGAGGGATGTGACCTAAGTGCTGGCAAATAGGACTAGATTAATTTAGGCTATCTGGTCGGCATGGATGATTCGGACCAAAGAGTCTGTTTCCATGCTGTACATCTCTATGACTCTATGACTATGATAACACAGGAACAGGCCTTTCAGCTCTCCTAGCCTGCGCTGGTACATTTTGTCTTTTCTTATTAAAACTGTCTTCACATACAGGATCCACATCACTCTATTCCCTTCCTATCTTGAATGCTGTTATTGTGTCTGCTTCCACCACTCCTCTAGCAGCACGTTCCAGGCACTCACCACCCTTTGTGTGAAAAACTAGCCTTGCACATCTCTTTTAAACTTCCCCAACACATCTTGAACTTGTGTCCCCTAGTAACTGACTCTTCCACCCTGGGAAAAAAAGCCTCATACCTTCCACTCTATCCATGTCATTAAAAGCTTATAAACTTCTATCAGGTCACCACTCAACCTTCTGCATTCTTAAAGATACAAACCCAGTCTATTCAACCTTCCTTCACAGCTAAAATCCTCCATAACCAGGCGACATCCTGTTAAATCCTTTCTGTACCCTCTCCAAAGCATCCACATCCATCTAGTAGTGCGGTGACCAGAACTGTAGCAATAATCCAAGTGTGGCCTAACTAAAGTTCTATGCAGCATAACTTGTCTATCCTTATACTTCCCCTTCCAATGAAAGCAAGCTTTTTTATGACCTCATCTACCTGCACTGACATCTTCAGTGATCAAAGTTTGGGAGAAGATTTGTAGCTCGGGTACTCGTTGTTGTGGTTCTGTTCGCCGAGCTGGGAATTTGTGTTGCAGACGTTTCGTCCCCTGTCTAGGTGATATCTAGGTGACATCACCTAGACGAGGAACGAAACGTCTGCAACACAAATTCCCAGCTTGGCGAACAGAACCACAACAACCTTCAGTGATCTGTGAACCTACACAACCAGATCCCTCTGTATATCAATACTCTTTGCACCATTTTGGGGTGACTGTGCCTCACAGAAACGCAGAAACTCGCAGCAGGAGGAGGCCGTTCAGCCCTTCGAGCCTGCTCCATCCTTCAATATGAACATGGTTGATCATCCAGCTCCTTCCCTTTATTCCTACTTTGTTTTTTTTTGCTCTAAGAACTATGTCAAATTCTTCCTGAAAACATTCAATGTTTTGGTGTGAGCTGCTTTCTGTGACAGAGAATTCCACAGACTCACACTCTCTGGCTGTCGAAATTTCACCTCTACTCAGTCTGAAATGGTGTTCCCTTAGACTACGATCACCTGGGTCTGAGCTTGCCAGTCAATGGGGATATTATTCCTGCGTATACCCTGTCGTCCGGTTTAAGTTTTATAAATTTCTGTGCGATCGTCTGCTCATCCGTCTAAAATCCTGTGAATGTAGTCCTAAACGGTCTCTCTCTGTTTGTCAGCAATCATTCTGTTGAACCTTCGTAGCTCTCCCTCCGTCGGGAGAGGAGGAACGAGAATGAGACCGAGGTGGATAGAAAGAAAATCTAAAGGCAGAATACTAAGTCTGCATAATTAACACTTCTCTGAAAGATTCTGTTGGTAAAAAGAATTCCTTACCCAATGTGTGGCTAAGATTATGTTATCCCTCTTGGAGGTGGATATCATGGTACTGAAGATCCAATGGACATTTACTGCAACTAACTATTACAGGCAAACATTATATTCCTCAGCCACTGAGCTCATGTCAAGCTGTGCGGTTAGGACTGAGCAACATGCTTCCAGAAGAGTGTCATGCTTCACGTGATCAGCGGTAAGATGGAGTAATGAGACATTTGTAACTTCACGCTGTGATACATTGATGATATTATTAGCATTAGTCTTAAATGTACACTGATGTACTGACCATGGGACATAACAGAACGGGAAGGCAATTGTGCTATGATCACTAGACTGTTAATCCTGAGGCCCAGGACATGTTCTGAGGACCCAGGTTCAAATCCCACCATGGCAGATGGTGGAATTTGAATCCAATAAAAATCTGGAAGTAAGAGTCTAAAGATGGCCATGAAACAAATGTCAATTGTTGGGAAAATCCCATGTGCTTCACTAATGCCCTTTAGGGAAGAAAACTGCTATCCTTACCTGGTCTGGCCTACATGTGACTCCAGACCCACAGCATGATTCCTAATTGCCTCTGAGCAACAAACACTGGCTAAGCAAGTGTTGCCCATATCCTATGAATGTATAAAAAAGCAAGATTAGCCTTATCTTCCTTTCTCTGTCATGTACCTACCCAGCTGCCTGCATCACACAACAGGACTATGAGCTGTTACTATGTCTGTTACCAAACAAGCACACTGAATTGGGTTCATATATCTCCTTGTTTCTGTCATAAGGCCACCATAGGATCACATTCATGCACACATTGATATCAAAAATTGTTGAAGGCATGCAGGATATCTCTCTCAGTGTCCTGGGACCTGGGTTGAATCTTACAACAAAGCTGACTGAACAAGCTAGTGTCCATGATGGTGGTTACGGAATTATCATTGATTGTTGTAAAAGCCCATCTGCGTGTGAACACGTTGCTGTTTGTGAGATCTTCCTGTGCATAAACTCACTACTGGGCTTCCAAAATTATAATCTCAAAGTCACACACCATCCTGACTTGGAACTGTATCGTTGTTCCCTGAGTGTCACTGGGTCAGAATCCTGGACCTCCCTCCCTAACAGCACTATATCACTCGGATTGCAATAGCTCAAGAAGATAGCTCACTGCCAACTTTCTCCAGGCCAAAGTCCATGCCCAATTAACAAATAAATTACCGTCACTTGTCTTAGTAATCCAGAGGCCCTGGCTAATAGTCCCGGGACATGGGTATAAATCTCACCTTGGCAACTGAGAAACTTGAGTTCAATTCCTAATTCTGAAATTAAAAACTAGTCTCAATGTCATGACCATCGACTGTTTTAAAGACCTATCTGCCTCAGCTTACAAACTTCAGGGACTGCGTCCTTATGTGTTCTAGTCGACAGGTGGCTCTAGACTCATTGTACTGGTTAGCCTAGTAGGCTGGATAGCTGCTTAAATAAAGAGTGCCCCCAACAGCATGAGTTCAATTACTGCATCAGCTTTGAATGCTACCTTGTCCCTTACCTGAGATGTGATGATCCTCAGGTTATGATTTGGAGATGCTGGTGTTGGACTGGGGTTTACAAAGTTAAAAATCACACAACACCAGGTTATAGTCCAACAAGTTTATTTGGAAGCAGTAGCTTTCGGAGCGACGCTGCTTCATCAGGTAGCTGTGGGGAACCATAACCACCTGATGAAGGAGCAACGCTCCAAAAGCTAGTGCTTCCAAATAAACCTGTTGGACTATAACCAGGTGTTGTGTGAGTCTCAGGTTAAGCTTCCATTTCTCTCTTATAAGAGATGACGTTTGGTGCTTGGGATGGACAAAGTCAGAAATCTTACAAGAGAGTGGGATTAAGGTGTCTTTTCCTATCCTACCCTCCTCACGCATCCTCTGTAGCTTGCCTCCTGCCACTCTGTGACATCGTCACCCAAATATAGCCAGGGTGACCACTCTTTCTGCTGTCTCCCTTTAGAAACATTCTCTTTTCAGCACAGACCCAGTGGTGGAAATGCTGAGACTTCATTTTCTCGATGCTGCTTTTTAGGCTTGTTTATCCCTTTCGATGTTAAGTGCCTTTCAATTTTAAAGCTAGTACTTCCAAATAAACCTGTTGGACTATAATCTGGTGTTGTGTGTTTTTTAATTTTAGGTCCCTCCTTGTTTCTTTTCTTTAAATTCCAAAACTGAAAATGTGTTGCTGGAAAAGCGCAGCAGGTCAGGCAGCATCCAAGGAGCAGGAGATTCGACGTTTCGGGCATAAGCCCTTCATCAGGAATTCCTGAAGAAGGGCTTATTCCCGAAACGTTGAATCTCCTGTTCCTTGGATGCTGCCTGACCTGCTGCGCTTTTCCAGCAACACATTTTCAGCTCTGATATCCAGCATCTGCAGACCTCACGTTCTCCTCTTTAAATTCCAAAAACCTACTTTATTCATAAAAATATCTTTATATATGTATGTATATACATAATCACAAACACAGTTCGGTCCTATGCTGTAGCATTAGCAATGAAACAAAGAGACACTGGAGTTTGACTCTATCCAACAAACAAACCAAAGGCATCTCTTACTTGTGTGAGATTATATTTACATGTAATTGGTCTATCGATGGATTTGTAAGCAGATGTCTTAACATCCACATAACAAAGGCCATTATTTTCTTCCACAGATCTTTATTTAGCGCCCAAGTTTCAGGGGTAGTTGGGAAAGTGAACACAATGTAGCATCTTATCAGTTATTTTCTTTGCAAACTTAAGTTTACTTCTACACATCCTTCAACTTTACAAATTACTTCTGGTTATCTCTTATCTGTCTTCTAACTGACATTGCTAACAGTTACTGTCTTCTGTTATCAGTCGTTACAAACAGACAAACTAATCTCCTTGTTCCGCGTGAGGCCACGCACATCAAGTCTTGTTTCGTCCATTGTGATCATTCGAACTGTTATTGCTTTTGTCTTTTGAGCCTTGGGAGCCAAGCTGTAATAAGAAACACCTCTGTCCCTAGACTGGTGCCCAAGGCAGTGTCTGTAAAGGATTTTATCAAAGGTACAGGTCAGGGACACCCCACTGGTTTGATGACACAAGATGTGCTTGTTAGAGAGAGTTTAGTATGTTAAAAGAGTTTTGTTTAGAAGTAGCACCTGTCTGCTCTGCACTTTACATGAAGTTAAATGTTCAATTATCAGACCCTTCTACATTCTGTGAATGTAGTATTGGATGAGTGACAGAGGTTTTTTCGGATAGAGTCAAACTCCAATGATTGTCTGTTTCCTTGATATGCTAGTGGACAGAACCGAACTGCGTTTGTGAAAATGTATATATATAAAATATATTTTTAAAAATGAATAAAGCATATTTTTGAAATTAAAAAAAGTCTGTTGCAACAGCCACCCGTATACATTCGGAGCTGTCACAGATTAAACCAGATTACTGACTGTTCAGAGGAACTGGGCTGCTCAGCCAGGGAACTGGTTCACAGACACAAGATAAAAATCACACAACACCAGGTTATAGGACAACCACCTGATGAAGGAGCGTCGCTCCGAAAGCTAGTGCTTCAAATTAAACCTGTTGGACTATAACCTGGTGTTGTGTGACTTTTAACTTTGTCCATTCCAGTCCAACACCGGCTCCTCCAAATCTCAAGAAACCAGTGATGCTTCGGGAGAATCACCCTGTGATGATTTACACACTCCTCAGCCTGTGCTGTCAGAGGACAGTTAGCTTAGTTGGCTGAGTGCAATGCAGAGAGATGCCAGCAGCCCAGGTTTCACCAGCTGAGGTTACTGTTCAACTCCACTGTTCTTAGCTTCACCCCTTGTCTGAGGTGTGGTGACCCTCAGCTTAAGCAGCTACCATTGGTGTGTGCCTCTGATGGGAGAGTAGCCCTATGGGCTGGAAGGACTATGTTAGCTTTATTGTCATGTACAGGTCTGCAATATTCCTCTCTGAGGCTCCACCCAACCAAATACAACTCTCAGATGCTAACATAATGCACCATATTAGTTCTTGGAGCTGTTTAGCTTAAATGCATCGTAATTGGGACATAAGACCACAAGACATAGGAGTGGAAGCAAGGCCATTCGGCCCATCAAGTCCAGTCTGCCATTTAATAATGACTGATAGGCCTTTCAGTGCCACTTACCTGCACTCTCCCTGTAGCTCTTAATTCCTTGCGAGATCAAGATTTTATCAATCTCTGCCTTGAAGACATTTAACGTCCCGGCCTCCACTGCGCTCCGTGGCAATGAATTCCACAGCCCCACCGCTCTCTGGCTGAAGAAACATCTCCTCATTTCCATTCTAAATTGACTCCCTCTAATTCTAAGGCTGTGCCCATGAGTCCTAGTCTCCTCAACTAACAGAAACAACTTCCCAGCGTTCACCCTTTCTAAGCCATGCATTATCTTGTAAGTTTCTATTAGATCTCCCCTCAACCTTCGAAGCTCTAATGATTACAATCCCAGGATCCTCATCAGATCATCAGTCTTATTACTGTCTTGAGGCTGTATCAGACCATAGGCAACATTGGTGTCCAATCTGACCTTGAGATGACCTAACATAACCCTTTGTCTTCTCATCATCCACTCCCATCACTGTATCACTGCCTTTCTACTATCTTCGCCTCCCTCACTTCACTATATAGCTGCTGAAACCCCCTTTTTAACTTCTAAATGTGACTATTCCAACTTTCTGGAGCATACTGCCTGGCCAGCTGTGTTCTTCCAACACCACATTCTCGACTCAGATCTCCAGCATCGTCACTTTCTCCAATTCCAATTCTCTCCTGACCTGTCTCCTATGTTCCACACACCTCACCACATCAAGAGGTCTAATAGAAACTTACAAGACAATGCATGGCTTAGAAGGGGTGAACGCTGGGAAGTTGTTTCTATTAGGCGAGGAGACTAGGACCCGTGGGCACAGCCTTAGAATTAGAGGGAGTCAATTTAGAACAGAAATGAGGAGTCATTTCTTCAGCCAGAGAGCAGTGGGCCTGTGGAATTCATTGCCACAGAGCGCAGTGGAAGCCAGGATGTTAAATGTCTTGCAACAGATCCAAAATCACGGAGTGATCCCCTGGCACTGACCAGCATCAGCTCCCTGTTTGACTCAATTTTAAAAACTCAGCCTTGTGTTCAAACCTGTCTCCATGCCCTCTGCCCTCTCTGCCGCTGTAATATTCTGACAACAACTACTTGTGTCGACACGTTGCCTTTAACATCCCTCTCCCTGGCAACTGTCTGAGGCCAAGCCAGCCTGTTTGCAGTTTTGGGTGCTGTATTCGACCCTGAGGTGACCCTTCAGCAGCAAAACTGCGCCATCACAATGACCTTCCTAGCATTGCCCAGTTCTGCCCCCTGCCTTAGCTGAAAAGCCAACATGGCTGGTAAGGTGGTGGCTGACATCAGCATCACCAGCTCCTTGTTACATCGAGACGTCAATCTCTCCAAGATGGAGTCACGTCTCCCAATCTCCATAAACCTAACCCAATCCAAATCTCTGACACCTGTGTCCTGACTTTGCCATTTAACCATCACCCCTGAGCTTGTTGACCTACATTGGGATCCGGTTGAATAATGCCTTGGTTTTAGAATTGTCATTGCTACTTACAAACTCCCTCCCTCCCTCACCGCCCTCCCTCCCCATTCCTATGATCTCCTCTACGCATTCCTCCAATTCTGGCCTTTTAGAATATTTACTGCAAGGAGAAAGGCCCTTTGGCCCATTATATTTGCACCAGCCATCCTGCAATCCCAATTTTAATCGCTCCACCACTGGTGACCAACATCTTCAGATGGCTAGATTCTAATCTCCAGAATCCCCTCCCTCTCCCTTTCCACCTCTTTGCCTCTTGCTCTGCCTTTAAAAGCTTCTTTAAACGTATCTTTCTGACCATGTTTCTCATCACCTGGCCTAACAACTCCTTACGTGGCGAATTTTGAAAATCTTCTTGAGCCTTTACACCATTATGGGTGCTATATAAATGCTAGTTATTGTTGTTCTTTACCACAAAGCCAGATTTCCGTCAGAAATGTGGTCCCACACCTTCATGAGATGTCAGATTGACCTGATGGGCTGATCATTCCTAGATTTTGCACTGTTTTGGGAGATTGTTTACCTGTGTGTGTTGTGTGTTCAATGGCAATTCTATGTACTTTTGTGTGACAGTAGCTGTGTGCTTCTGTGTCTATTTAGGACTGGGGTGATAACTGGTAGCAGTTGGAAAATGATTAAACCTCCTGCATTTACTCTCTCCCACTTTATCTCTGTTTCTTTGTTTAATCTATCTATCTGTTCATGTGCCTCTCTCTCCTTCTGTGCGTTTCTGCTTCTCTTTACATGCTATGTATGTCTCTCCCCCTCCCTCTACATCTCTGTTCCTCTTTATTCCTCTCCCTGTCTCTCTAACTCTGTGTCTTTCCGTCTCTGCATCCGTCTCTCTTTGTATCTCTTTCTCGCTGTACCTCTCTCTCTTTATTTCTCTCTGTATTTATCTCCCTGTCTCTTTATCTGTTCGAGTCTCTCTATCTCTGTGTCTGTCTGTTTCTGTGTTTGCGAGTGTCTCTCTGTCTCACTCCCATTCACGAATCTGTTTCTCTTTATTTCCCTCTCTATGTTTATCTTTCTACCTCTTTGTCTGCACGTCTTTCTACCTCTGTGTGTCTTTCTCTGTCTGTACGTGTGTCTCCACCCCCTCTCTCTCTGCTTCTGTTTATTTCCCTCTCTCTTTGTTTATTTCTCTATCTCTTTGTCTACATGCGTCTTTCTACTTCTGCGTGTCTCTCTATTTCTGTGCATGTGTGTAAGTGTCTCTCCATTCCATCCATACCTGCTTCTCTTTAATTCTCTCGATGTTTATCTCTATCTTTGTCTGCATGCGTCTTTCTATCTCTGTGTGCCTCTCCGTTTCTGTGCGTGTGTGTGTCTCTCTCTCCACGACTCCACAACCACCTGATGAAGGAGTGTTGCTCCGAAAGCTAGTGTTTCCAAATAAACCTGTTGGACTATAACCTGCTGATGTGTAATTTTTAACTTTGTACACCCCAGTCCAACACCTGCATCTCCAAATCATGGCCTCAGTATCTGTTTTTCTTTATCTCTCTGTTTCTCTGTGTGTCTCTAATCTCACTCTCTCCCTATTGTTGGAAATCTTCCTTGTTGTTTATGTGTGTGTGATACACGTATGTTTGTATGTGTATATACATAAGATGGTGTAGACAATGCAGTTAGGACTGTCAGTTTAGTTTTGCGGCTTATCTTGTCTTTTCTCCAAAAATAAGCCATTAGCTTGCTTCGCTCTTAGTTAATGATAACTAGCCCAGAAAAGGGACCAGAATTGTAGTGAATGTATGAGGAGATAACCATATTGTACGATAAAGCTGTGCTGGCTGTTTCAGTTAACCCTGCCTGATTAAGATTTGAAATGTGAATGTTCACTTGTAGTAGTAAGTCAAATTAAAAATTACTCGGGTGACCCCCACAATGGTTGAATAGTCTGATTAGGAGACAGGGTAGTTGGGCTCAGGGCTGGTTTAATAATATCAGCTCTGAACTCGAACAACTGATAACAGGCAGAAACAAAGAAGCCCTTGACTGAAAGTTGGCTAAAAGGCCAAGGATAGAAACAAAAACACTGCAGATGAAGAAATCCAAAGGAGACAGACAGGAGGCTGGAGGAACACAACAAGCCAGGCAGCACCAGGAGGGACAGGCAGGAGGCTGGAGGAACACAGCAAGCCAGGCAGCATCAGGAGGGACAGGCAGGAGGCTGGAGGAACAAAGCAAGCCAGGCAGCATCAGGAGGGACAGGCAGGAGGCTGGGAGAACACAGCAAGCCAGGCAGCACCAGGAGGGACAGGAAGGAGGCTGGAGGAACACAACAAGCCAGGCAGCATCAGGAGGGACAGGCAGGAGGCTGGGAGAACACAACAAGCCAGGCAGCATCAAGAGGGACAGGCAGGAGGCTGGGAGAACACAGCAAGCCAGGCAGCAACAGGAGGGACAGGCAGGAGACTGGAAGAACAAACAAGCCAGGCAGCATCAGGAGGGACAGGCAGGAGGCTGGAGGAAACAGCCAGCCGGGCAGCGTCAGGAGGGACAGGCAGGAGGCTGGGAGAACACAGCAAGCCAGGCAGCAACAGGAGGGACAGGCAGGAGACTGGAAGAACAAACAAGCCAGGCAGCATCAGGAGGGACAGGCATGAGGCTGGAGGAACACAGCAAGCCAGGCAGCATCAGGAGGTGGAGAAGTCAATTATTTGGATATAACCCCTCTTCAGGTTCTACCTGAAATGGGTGGGCCATGAGTGAGATGTATAAATTTATGAGGAACATAGAAAGGGTAGACAGGAAGGAAGTTGATCCACAGAGGCCAACAGGCATAGATCTTAAAACAGGGGTGGGAGGTTTCAAAGGGATGTGAGGATTTGTTCTTTTACCCAGAGGGTAGTGGGAATCTGGGACTCACTGCCTGTAAGGATGGTTGAGACAGAAAACCTCATGATGTTTAAAAAGTATTTAGATGCGTACTTGCAATGCCAAGATATACAAGATTTTGGGCCAAGTGCTGGAAAATGGGCTTAAATCGTTGTTCTTGGCTGGCACAGACTCGATGGGCCGAACAGCCTATTTCTGTATTGTAGATCTCTGTGATGTTGGAGGCAGTCACAACAAAAGAGGTTGGTCCCTGGGATGAGAGAGTTGCTCTGTAGTACAAGATTGAGTAGATTTAGATTACTTACAGTGTGGAAACAGGCCCTTCGGCCCAACAAGTCCACACCGACCCGCCGAAGCACTACCCACCCATTCCCCTACATTTACCTAACACTATGGGCAATTTAGCATGGCCAATTCACCTGACCCGCACATCTTTGGACTGTGGGAGGAAACCCACGCAGACACGGGGAGAATGTGCAAACTCCACACAGACAGTTGCCTGAGGCGGGAATTGAACCCAGGTCTTTGGCGCTGTGAGGCAGCAGTGCTAACCACTGTGCCACCGTGCCGCCCATAATGGAGTAAATGGTGTCCAACATTCTCTGGAGTTTAGGAGAATGTGATCTTGTTGAAATGTTCAAGATTCTGAAGAGCTGAGAGCGTGGTGCTGGAAAAGCACAGCAGGTCAGGCAGCATCCGAGGAGGGGGAGGGGAATCAATGTTTCGGGCCTAGGCCCTTCATCAGGAATGAGGTTTGTCAGGAGGCTGGCAAGATTCTGAAGTGGCTCCAATAGGGTCAACACTGAGAGGTTGTTCCTGTGGCTCGGGGAATGTAGAGCATGGGGACACAGTCACCGAAAAGGCCAAAGTTATTTCAGTCCAAAATGAGGAGCCATTTCTTCAACCAGAGGATTGTGCATCTTTGGAATTTTTGAGCTGACAGCTGTGAATCCCCCATCATTGAAGATATTTCAAGCTGGGATTCATTGTTCTCTCTGGGAACCGAGGGATGGGGAAGGTGGAGCTGAAGACCAAGTGCAGCTCAGATCATTTCAAAACAAGCTCAAGGGACTGAGTGGTTTATCCTGCCCAGTGCGCGCGCGCGCGCGTGTGTGTGTGTGTGTGTGTGTGTGTTTTCTGCCTCTTCTGTGGGTCTCTCTCTTAACCAACTATCTCTTTTCATGTCTCTTGTCTCCCTTTCTTTGTCTCTCTTTCTTCTGTATTCGCTCTCTGTCTCTCCCTCTGTGCCTCTCTATGTGTCTGTCTCCTTCTATGTGTATCTCTCTGTTTGTACCTGTCTCTTTCTCTATCTGTTTCTGTGTTTCTCACTGTGTCTCCATCTCTCCATTGTTAATCTGTCTCACTTTATGTCTCTGTCTCCCTCTCTGCACTGCTATCTCTGTCTTTCTTCCTCTGTTAAAAATCACACAACACCAGGTTATAGTCCAACAGGTTTAATTGGAAGCACACTAGCTTTCGGAGCGTCGCTCCTTAATCACCTGATGAAAGCTAGTGTGCTTCCAATTAAACTTGTTGGACTATAACCTGGTGTTGTGTGATTTTTAACTTTGTACACCCCAGTCCAATACCGGCATCTCCGAATCATTTCTTCCTCTGTGCCTTCCTGCCACTTTGTGTGCATGGGTCACTGTCTCTCCCTGCCACTCAGTTTCCCTGTTTCTCTGTCTACAAACCTGTGACTCTGTTTGTCTGTCTCTCTCTGTTTCTCTTTGTCTCTATCAATTTGTATCTGTCTGTTTCTCTGTGTTTCTGTCCATCAGCCTGTGCCTCTCTGTCTCTGTCTCTATCAGTTTGTACCTATCTGTTTCTCTGTGTCTCTGTCAGTCAGCCTGTGTCTTTGGCTGTGTCTCTGTCTATCAGTTTGTGCCTCTGTGTATGTGTGAGTGAATCTGTGTGTTTGTCTCTCAGTGTGAATGTGTCTACCTCTGTCTCTGTCCCCCTGTGTATGTAAGTGTGTGTGTGTGTGTGTGAATCTGTGTGTCTGTCTCTCTGTGTGAATGGTCTCCTTCTGTCTCTGTCCCCCTGTGTGTGTGTGTGCATGTGTGTGTGTGAGTGTGAATCTGTGTGTGTGTCTCCGTGTGAATGTGTCTACCTCTGTCTCTGTCCCCCTGTGTGTGTGTAAGTGTGTGTGTGTGTGAGTGAATCTGTGTGTGTCTCCATGTGAATGTGTCTACCTCTGTCTCTGTTCCCCTGTGTGTATGTGTGAATCTGTGTCTGTCTCTCTGTGTGAATGCGTCTACCTCTGTCTCTGTCCCCCTGTGTGTGTGTAAGTGTGTGTGTGTATGTAAGTGTGTGTGTGTGTGTGTGTGTGAATCTGTGTGAATGTGTCTACCTCTGTCTCTGTCCCATGTGTGGGTGGGTGTGTGTGTGTGTGTGTGTCTGTCGGACCCTGCAGCACTTTTATGACACACAGGGATTCGTCAGCGTTCACGTCAGAGGTTGGTCTTTGATGAGAGAGCCGCTGTGTTTTTTCACGCACTGCTGAATAAATAAAGGCAGCGTACTCAGTTTGTACAAGTCCAGAGCTGGGGAGGGGAGTGGGGGGGAAACAGTAACTGCCTTCACTCGGGTCTGTGCCAGAGAGAGGGAAGGTTATCGGAATGGGAGCGGAGAATGTTCCAAACTGCTGATGCACGGAAAACAGAACTTTCTGGGAAAAGTTGTCTCACTCCTTGAACAGTTCGGAACTAGCTGTTTTATTTTTGGTTATTTTGACCGAACAACAAACATTTGAAGATTTATTTTTTGGGAAGAGGGGTTTATTTCTGTGTTTGTTGCAATGTCTCACTCGACCAGCGAGGACTCTGAGCGGACCACGCAACTCAGGCACCTGAACAAGGCAGTGTGTAGGAGTTTATTTGGGAAATTGGACCATGAGGAACTCAGGAAAGATATGAAAACTCAACTGAAGGAGATCAAAAACTCCCACTGCCAGAGGTGGAACTTCGACTTCGAGAACCACAGTCCCCTGGCTGGCAATTATGTCTGGGAGGCGTTGGACTCCAGGGATCTTCCCAGTTTCTACTGGGAATCGCCTGCTTCTCTTCCAAGCGCCGAGGGTGAGGGCAACACGGAGACACTCGAGAGCAGTGGCCGGGCAAAGAAAAACGGGAAAAGTCCCAGGAAAAGCGAGGTCAAAGCCAGTGTCAGGAGCAGAAAGAGGGAGAGCACAACCCCCATAACAGGTCGGTTGGGAGAACCAGGTTTTAAAATACTCTCCTGTCGTGTGTATATGTTTCCAATCCAGTGAGCAAACAGACCTGGGCTGCAACAGACAAGGGAGGAGCCAGTTAAATGGTCACTTGTCCATTTCAGTGTGTGTGTGTGTGTGTGGGGGGGGGGGGGGGGGGGAAATTGCCTGTAAGCCGAAATTGTTTTGTGTTTTTTTTAACAAAAACAATCGGTAGCCTACTCACTTCAAACAGAACACCAAACTAAACAAAAATCTGTCAAGTGATTCGGTGATATTTACAAAACATCTTTAGTTTACTCTTACAGCAGAATTGTGCTGCCTATTTCAGTTTGTTAAAGGGTTGTTTCTTTTAAGCTGTAGTGAATCTAATGTTGAAAAACTTGGAATGTACCCCCCAAAAAATGCCCAATTTATCTGTGGTTTGTAGATTTTGTTTGGGAGGGGGGTGGGAGAGATGTTTAGGGTGGCGGTGAAAATCTAGTTTGGCTGAAGAAACAGGGTCTTTTTTTTATTGGCAGCCCAGCAGTACTTGTTTTGATGAGTGAGTTGGAAGTTTTTTTTCTTGGGGTGGGGACTGGGCTTTACTACACTGCGTGACGCCAGATCTCAATGTTTTCTTTAAAGTTCCAGTCCACACCCTTTTAAAAGCTGCCCCTTTGCAAAATTCAAACGCTGCTTTGACTCAGCGATGTCAGATCTTCCCTTTCTACTTCTGCAGATTTCTTCCCGAGACGCAAGAGGATTGTCAGCTCCAAGTCTTTGATTCCCAGAGAGTCAACTCCACGGAAAAGATTCCGGTAAACTCAGCCAGGGCACTTGAGGGAGAGAAAGGTGAGTCTGAAATGTAAAGCCAGGATTTGGAAATCCAAAGTACTGGGGAATTCTATCAGCTCATGTGATTTTGTGATCAGAATACACACGACCATTATCAATCGTTTTCGACTGTTATGTCTGACAAGTTTGAAAAAATTCAATTTTCCCTAATAATAATTTCTATGGTAAAAACGATTTGGTGTCAGAGTTATGCAGCACGGAAACCGACTCTTCAGGTCCCACCTATTCACGCTGACCAGATATCCTAGTCTGACCATTTGCCAGCATTTGGCCCATATCCCTCTAAATTCTTCCTATTTGTATACCCATCCAGATGCCATCCAACTGTTGTAATCCCTGTATTGTTTTTTATGCATCCATGAGTTGTGGGTTCATACTTGTACTCATCCCTAATTGCCACAGAGAAGGTGGTGGCGAGCTGCATCTTTGGCCAGTTTAATCCTGGGGGTGTAATTGCACCCATAGTGCTGTTCGGGAAGAGGTCCCAGGATTTTGACCGAATGAACAGCAATATATTTCCAAGTCAAGATGGTGAGTGACTTGGAGGGGAACTTGCACGGGGTGGTGTTCCCGTGTATCAGTTCCCCTTGTCCTTCTAGATGGTAGTGGTTGTGGATTTGTTGTTGCAGTGATGAGCTGCTGTGGTCTATCTATTAGAAGGTCAAGTTTTGCAAAAGTGATTTTTGAAGTAAATAAAGTCAAATTAGAACAGTGGGGGAAATTTATGACTTAAGATAAGTGGTCACTTGAGAAGGGATGAATTCCTAACAGATATTGAGTCTGAAATGATTGACAGTGGCTCTGGGTAATCTACACAAACACCATATATACACACACACACATACTCATGTGTGTGTGTATATATAATATATATGTGTGTGTGTGTGTATATACACGCACATATATACACCCACATACAAACACACATACACACACATGTACACATATATATACATGCACATAAACAGACACAAACATGCACACACATAAATACATGCACATTTAAAAACCTATATACACACACACACACACACACACACACACACACGTATTCAAACACACACACACGTCTCCTCTCCCAGACACCCTACTTGGATTGTGGTTAAGATTCCTCACGTATCACATTATCACTGCCTTGCTCCCTCTCCCCCAAATTTCCAACCCAGCATTGTAGGAAGTAGCAGGAATGAGCAGCCTATTCCTGGGAAGGGCTGGGAGGGTAGAGAGGGTGGGGAGTGTAATGGGATTGAGTGTGACAGGGAAATGGGAGGAGTTCTTTGCAGGAGCTCCCCCTACTGTGGACTCTCCAGTGTTTGTTACTGAGATGCTCAGACTGGAGGGACCTGCTTATCATTGTTGCTAAACTCTCAGTTTACCCCAGATTTTCAATCAGTTCCTCACCCCTGTCAATGCCAGCACTCAATCTGTGAAAATAAAACAAAAGAACCACGGATGCTGGAAATCAGAAACAAAAACTGCTGGAAAAGCTCGGCAGGTCTGGCAGCATCTGTGGAGAGAAAGCAGGGTAAGCATTTCTGGTCGAAGTTCCCCAGAACTGAGGGAGGATTACTTGACCTGTAAAGGTTAACTCTGATTTCTCAATCTGTGGGTGTCATTGGCAAGGCCAGTATTTGTTGTCCACCCCTACTTGCCCTTGAAATGAGTGACTTGTCAAGCCATGTCAGAGAGCACTTAAAGATTCAAGCATTTGCTGTGGGTCTGTAGTCACACACAGGACAGATCTTTCCTCCCTAAAGCACACCAGTGAACCTGATGAGATTTTACACACTTTCTGAAGAGTGATCTGATGAAGAGTCATATTGGATTCAAAACATCAGCTCTGTTTCTCTCTCCACAGAGACCTACTGAGTTTCTCCAGCCTTTTTCACTTCGGAAAGCCAACATCTGCAGTATTTTCCTTTAATCTGAGGGTTTGTGCTACGCTTTGTGACACTTTGGGCGTATTATTTATTTAATTCCACCAAATTTCCGGTTTTGTTTCTGATTTCCAGCATCTGCGCCTCTTTTGTTTCATTTCCACCGATTGAGTGCTGGCATCGACAGGGTGAGAAACTGACGGTAACTTTTCAAATCAGGGGTAAAACGAGAGTTTAGCAACAATAATAACAATGATGGAGTTTGAAATTCTGATGATGGGCCACTGAACTGGAAGCATTAATTGTTTCCTCTTCATAGACGCAGCCAGGATTAGAGTGGTGCTAGAAAAACACAGCAGGTCAGGCAGGATCCGAGGAGCAGGAAAACTGACGTTTCATCAGAAAATACACATATATACACATACACACATATATACACACACGTATATGCATATATATGTGCATATACACATTCACACACATATAGACATACACACACACACATACACACGTATACACATATATACGCATACATATACACATACACGCATACACATATATACACATATACGCATGCATATATACACACATACATACACACACATACACACATATACAAGCCCTTCATCATTATCTTGACTCTAATCTCTAGCATTTGCAGTACCCACTTCCACCACAGACACAGCCAGACCTACTGTGGTTCTCCAGCACTTTCCGTTTTGGTTTTTATTTCAGGTGCCCACAGCATTAGCCTCAGGATTACTAATCCAGTGACTTTATCGCTACACCACATTTTGATTTGTCAAACGCAATATTTCCCATCGGCTGCTGTGAAGTGGTGTTACCCTAAACATGTGTCTGGCAACTTGTTTGGTTCAGGCAACTTGCAAAAGTCAAATTGCTCTGAACCGAGGGCTGCTGGGTCTGGTTTAAGACATTCCTGCTGCTGAGATGGTGAAAGGTAGACCACCATGGAAAGGAATCAGCAGCTGTTTCTGATCCTTCTCCCTTTCCTGTTGCCTCCACACCAATCCCAGCCTCTGATCACACCAGCATATGTTCCATATGGGGATAGGTAAAGTGGGAACATTTGCCCAAATGAACAAGAGGAGGCCACTCAGCCCTTCCAGCCTACTCAGCCGTTCAATAATGGCTGATCTCAAATCCATGATTCATCCTTCCCCTTCCCCCATCTGCACTTCAAATCCTGCAATTGTTCCTCAATTTAACAACCCCTTTCCAACTGTTTTTGTCAGGGTACAGACAGAGGGTTGGCAATAAGGTAAGAAGTGACAGCGTTCTGGCCCACACAGTTGAATAGCACACTGAGTGCCAACCTTACAGACTCTCACATGTCTGCTTGCATGAGATATGGGGGGAAGGGGGATGCAGTAAGTGGTCTCTGCTTCCCATCAAGGAGATTTTCTTTGACGTAAAAAAGGACATCTTTTTATGTCATAGATGCTCTCCCATTATCCAAGTTCCGCAATGAAACCGGATTTTAAAATGCACTTTGGGTTTTGGTTTTGAAAATTTGAGAAAGTGATTGAATTTTGCAGGAGATAGCAATGTCCCTCATTGTTCCCTCCCCAGGTCACTGCTCATTCCTTTCCCACTCAGTGGGGTGATCACTAACACCACTCGGCACGGTGGCACAGTGGTTAGCACTGCTGCCTCACAGTGCCTGAGACCTGGGTTCAATTCCTGACTCAGGCGACTGACTGTGTGGAATTTGCATGTTCTCCCCGTGTCTGCGTGGGTTTCCTCTGGGTGCTCCGGTTTCCTCCCACAGTCCAAAGATGTGTGGGTCAGGTGAATTGGCCATGCTAAATTGCCCGTAGTGTCAGGTAAGGGTGGGTTGCGCTTTGGCGGGTCGGTTTGGACTTGTTGGGCCGAAGGGCCTGTTTCCACACTGTAAGTAATCTAATCATCTTTAATTTCCCACTCTCTGTTCGGAATGGGGGACAGGTGAGAAATCAGTATCAGTGAAGCATTTCTTTTTCTTCATGAAGGCTGGCGTTTAAAACTCAAGAATTGGGATCACAAGATCAGACCTTCTCCCATTGTCCAGAACGTTAGGCCAAATGCCTTCAAGCTACGCACTGAAAATTGTGAAATGATTTCTCTTTTTGTTTTGATCTGTCACAGCCAGGATCTGTTGCTAACCAGGCTGGGGAATTTGCAGAAGTGTTCGAAAGGAGTAGAGGCAAGCAGGGGAGAGGGCTTAGGGAGGAGACCTGGATCTCGGGCAGGAGTGTACTGCCACTGACGGTGGGGTGGGATGAGCAGGAAGTCAGAGTTGGGAGGAGCAAAGAGATCTCAAGAAGGCAGAATGGGCTTGTAGGATCAGGGGAGGGGTTTAAAGGGTAAGGGGTGGGGCTTGCCAGGTTAGGGGTGGGGCTTGCCAGGTCAGGGGTGGGGCTGAGTGAAACAGGGGTAGGGCTTGCAGAATCTGGGATAGAGGGATTAGATTAGATTGGATTAGATTACTTACAGTGTGGAAACAGGCCCTTCGGCCCAACAAGTCCACACCGACCCGCCGAAGCGCAACCCACCCTTACCTAACATTACGGGCAATTTAGCATGGCCAATTCACCTGACCCGCACATCTTTGGACTGTGGGAGGAAACCAGAGCACCCGGAGGAAACCCACGCAGACATGGGGAGAACGTGCAAACTCCACACAGGGAGCAGGACAGTGCATGGAAAGATTTGAGCCTCATACAAGTAGTGTATGACATGGTGTAAAGGCACCGCAACTCTTGTAATAATTCTCCTTGGTATGTTTGTTAGCTAGACACAAGGCCAATGATGCTCAAGTTTGTAAATAATGATGTTCCATTTATATCTTTCAGATACTTTTTGCTTTTGGTTTTTCAATAAACTGACGCTCTGAAACAACTCCTACTCAGGTCAAAGTTAATCTGATCCTGAATGCGATAAAAGCCTGAGTGGGAGACTCCAAAAAGAGCAGAAGATCATTCCCAAACATCTGCATTGGGAGTCGATGTAGAGTCCATGTTCCGGAAACACTGTCGGCTCATCTGTGACCTCCTCGTGTGAAGAACCTTCCAGAGTCAAAACTGTACAATAATTCGCTGACACCTCCTTACCATAAAGTACAACCCAGGGCAATCTCCACGTCGAACATGCTGAAGACCATTGACAGCTGACGCTGCTGGCTTTATTTGGCTGGGAGTCACAAAACAGGTCTGCTGCCTCAACTGGAGTCAAGGGGGAAGCTCTGGTGAACATTGTGGTGGTGAAATGTACTTTGAGGTGGTTGATGTGAGTGCTGCAATAAGGAATCAGGGTTTGCATTGATGTAGCATCACCCTAGATTTAACCTGGTGCTGTACCTGACTTGACCTACTGCTTTATTTACTAACTAGTGGAGGTGCCAATGCTGGACAAAGTCAGAAGTCACCCAACACCAGGTTATAGTCCGTCAACAGATGAAGGAGCAGTACTCGGAAAGCTTGTGAATTCAAGTAAACCTGTTGAATTATAACATGATGTCATGTGACTTCTGACGGTTTACTAACGAGTGGCCAGTAATATGTAGCTCATGAATGCTATGATATGTATACAGATACAGAGGGAGATGTGAGTGTGCCGTATGTCATGATACACCATGTTGAGTGTGCACTAGAATATTGTCAATGGACATTTCTGTTTTCCACTTCTCTGACATTATCCAAACATGTGAGAGGTCCTGCAGCTAAGATAAAACTATCCAGGAGTATATATGAAGCCTTGCATCAGTCTGGAGTATTACTGAAACTGTGATAAGTGAAGCATTTAGCTTTTTGGTGTGTGGGGCAGTGGGAGGTTAAACACAGACCTTGGCTTTGTTCCACTGAGGGAACTTTGATTTAACAAATGGAATCTCTGCATTTGTGCTAAGCTGCGATTTCGTCATTGCTATTTTGATAACTGAATAGCTGCTCTGACTGGTCGTGCTCAGCACAGGCGTTGTCCACCTCAGCAAGAAAATAAAATTCCAAAATCCAACAATGGGGCAGTGCCAAAAAGAGTCCAGTTCCAGAGTCACCACAAACAGGTTGTGTCTTCCATGACTGTGAAAAGACCTGTAAATTTCCACATGGGGCTCGACCCAAAGATGACCAGGGAATACAAATCTTGTAAAATATGTGCCTGAAAATAAAATTAGCCTGACGATGTGACAAAAAGACTCTGAACCACCAGAATTCGGAAAATGTTAAAAGTTTAGCAAACGGGGATCTTTGTAAAATCCTGTAAAATAAGGGTGGGGTGGGGGAGATAGCTCTATAAATTATATTATGTTTAAGTTGCATACAGTTCATGTAAACACTATTGTAACTGATGTTGCAGGATGAAGACATTGTGTATAACTCAAGATTTGTTTTGGTTGCATGTGAATTCACAAGACAATAGAACAGTCATCCTGAAACAGAATTGTTTTAGCGGTTAACAACTCAATGGGATTGATACTTAAATAAAGCAATTGCATTTTTTTGAACTTGGTACAAAGTCATGTCTGTGTGCCTCCTTTTTCCTTTTGTATAACTTCCTTCTCCTTCCCAATGAGAATCGGATGGCATTGGAGCAAGTGCAGGAAAGATCCACAAGAATGGGGCAGCACGGTGGCTCAGTGGTTAGCACTGCTGTCTCACAGCACCAGGGGCCCGGGTTCAATTCCTGCCTCGCCGCAACTGTGTGTACGGAGTTTGCACATTCTCCCCGTGTCTGCGTGGGTTTGCTCCGGTTTCCTCCCAAAGTCCAAATACGTGCAAGTTAAGTGAATTGGCCGTCCTAAATTGCCTGTACTGTTAGGTGGATTAGTCAGGGGTAAATGTAGGGGGGGGGTGGTTTCTCTTCGGAGGGTCGGTGTGGACTTGTTGGGTCAAAAGGCCTGTTTCCATGCTGTAGGTAATCTAATCAATCCTTGCAGGAATAAGGGCCTTCAGTTGTGTAGATCAATTCGTAAAGCTGGGGCTGGTCTCCTTGGGAGGATTGCAGAAACTTTGATCTTTTATTCTCTAATTGCGATGTTATTAGACACCACGGTGGCACAGTGGTTAGCACTGCTGCCTCACAGCGCCAGAGACCTGGGTTCAATTCCCGCCTCAGGCAGCTGTCTGCGTGGAGTTTGCACATTCTCCCCATGTCTGCGTGGGTTACTTCCAGGTGCTCCGGTTTCCTCCCACAGTCCAAAAATGTGCAGGTTAGATAAATTGGCCATGCTAAATTGCCCCTAGTGTTAGGTGGAGGGGTAAATGTAGGGGAATGGGTTTGGGTGGGTTGCTCTTCGGAGGGTTGGTGTGGATTTGTTGGGCTGAAGGGCCTGTTTTCACATTGTAAGTAATCTAATCTAAAACCTCTGGAGTAGGTGGTACTTGAACCCAAGCCTCCTGACTGGACTCATGCTCAATAGCTAAACGGATTAACAGCCCAGTTAGGAAAGACCATATTACACAGCGAGTGGTTCGGGTCCTGAATTGAATGTGGTGGGGGCAGATTTGTGGTGTCCAAGATGGGATGAAATAATTGGGGAAAATTTTAGTGGAGTCCTCAGGAGAAAGCAGCTAGCGAGGAAATGGCTGATTGACTGCTCAAACATGATGGGCTGCATAGCCTGCTACAATGACATACCCTTCAGGAGCCCTTGCCTGGGGGTCGAACTGGGTCTGCAGCTGTTGGATTTTGTCACTGGCAGAGTCTCGTTCTTCAAACCTCAGCTATTTAAAAGCGTAAGTCCTCCTTGTCAGGTGTCAATGGCTGTCGGGAATATTGAATTCCTCAAAATGCTCTGTTTCCAACCTCATTTGCCTCCACCTTTCCTCAGTTCAGGGGCTCTGCACCAAGTGCACAGCATAGGCCAGATTTTATGTTAATCCAAAAAGGACTGTTTGTCCTGCTTGGCTCAGTACCACACTATTGTAGGCAAAAGTGAGGACTGCAGATGCTGGAAATTAGAGTCTAGAGTGTGGTGCTGGAAAAGCACAGCAGGTCAGGCAGCATCCGAGGAGCAGGAGAATCGACATTTTGGGTACCGCATTTCTAATGTAGGGTTTATAGCCAGATTTTCCTGCTTCTCAGATGCTGCCTGACCTGCTGTGCATTTCCAACACCACACTCTTGACCGCACTGTTAGATTCATTGGGAGGCGATGGCCTAGTGGAATTATCATTGGACTGTTAATACACAGCCCCAGCATACGTTCTGGGATCAAAAAAAGAAATTGCTGGAAAAGCACAGCAGGTCTGACAGCATTCGTGGAGAAAAATCAAGAGTAAACATTTCGGGTCAAGAGACTCTTCCTCAGAAACTTGGTAGGGTTCAGAAAAGATTTACAAGGATGTTGCCAGGGTTCGAGGGTTTGAGCTATAGGGAGAGGCCAAACAGGCTGGGGCTGTTTTCCCTGGAGCATCGAAGGCTGAGGGATGACCTTATAGAGGTTTATAAAATCATGAGGGGCATGGATAGGATAAATAGACAATATTTTTTTTTCCCTGGAGTGAGAGAGTCCAGAACTAGAGGGCAAAGATTTATGGTGAGAGGGGAAAGATATAAAAGGGACCTAAGGGGCAATGTTTTCACGCAGAGGGTGGTACGTGTATGGAATGAGCTGCCAGGGGAAGTGGTGGAGGCTGGTACATTTACACCATTTAAAAGGCATCTGGATGGGGATATGAATAGGAAGGGTTAGAGGGTTATGGAACAAGTACTCGCAAATGGGACTAGATTGGGTTGGGATATCTGGTCGGCATGGACAAGTTGGACCGAAGGGTCTGCTTCCATGTTGTATATCTCCATGACTCTATGACCCTTCCTCAGAACCCAAAACGCTAACTCTGATTTCTCCCACTGATGCTGCCAGGCCAGCTGAACGATATCAGCGATTTTCTATTTTTGTTTCTGATTTACAGCATTTGCAGTTCTTTCAGTTTTTATGTTCTGGGGATCTGGGTTAAATCCCACCATGGCAGATGATAGAAGGTTTTTAAAAGTATCTGGAGTTAAGAGTCTGATTAAACCGTTATCAATTGTCAAGGAATGACACATCTGGTTCACCAATGTCCTTTAGGGAAGGAAATTACCATCCATACCTGCTCTGGCCTCCATGTGACTCCAGACCCACAGCAATGTGATTGATTTTGAATTGCCCTCTGGAGAATTTGGGATGGGCTGACCCAGCCAACAACACCTTCATCTTGTGAATGAATACAATGAACTGCGTTGAAGCACTTGGAGAGTCTGACTGAGGTACACCTTGATGACTGCTGAGCCTAGCTTAGAACAAAATCTTCCCACTCTCTGTGGCTTCACTACACTATAGTTTAGCTACCTAGCAGCACTCTGATAGCTTGTACTTCCAAATAGCCAGGCGTTGTGTGATTTTTAACTTTGTCCACTTCAGTTCAACACTTGTGCCTCCACATCATGACACTTTAGACAATCTCTGTTCCATTGTGGGCTTCTGTAAGGAAAAACCATGGGGTAGCAGAATCGATGAGGCATCCATCGATTTGTTCACAGATTGGCTACAAATAGTCTGCATAGAGGAATGATTTGGTGGAGCCGGCGTTGAACTGGGGTGTACAATGTTAAAAATCACACAACACCAGATTATAGTCCAACAGGTTTATTTGGAAGCACTAGCTTTCAGAGCGCTGCTCCTGATGACAACCACCTGATGAGGGAGCCGTGCTCCGAAAGCTAGTGCTTCCAATTAAACCTGTTAGACTGTAACCTGTAGTGTGTGATGTTCAATTTCACAGAGGAGAATAATGTTTCTTTTATGCATTTGTGGATTATAGAGCTCACTGACTAGGCTAGAATTTACCATTGATCCCTAAGTGTGGAGAAAGTGAGGTCTGCAGATGCTGGAGATCAGAGCTGAAAATATGTTGCTGGAAAAGCGCAGCAGGTCAGGCAGCATCCAAGGAACAGGAGATTCAACATTTCGGGCATAAGCCCTGCTTCAGGGCTTATGGAATGAGCTGCCAGAGGAAGTGGTGGAGGTTGGTACAATTACGACATTTAAAAGGCATCTGGATGGGTATATGAATAGGAAGAGTTTAGAGGGATATGGGCCGGGTGCTGGCAGGTGGTACTAGATTGGATTGGGATATTTGGTCGGCATGGACGGGTTGGGCTGAAGGGTCTGTTTCCATGTTGTACATTTCTATGATAATCCTCAACTCTGCTTTCCTGCTTTTTCCCCATAACCCTTGATTCCTTTCTTGATTAAAAAAACCCGTTTATCTCCATTTTAAATAAAGTTAATGACCCAGCCTCGACGGCCATCTGCTGTAAAGAATTGCACTGATTCCAAACCCTTGAAAAGGTAAAGTACCTCCTGATTTCTGATGTTGAGTTACCCCTTATTCTGAGATTATACCCTGTAGTCATAGGCTTTCTCACATGGGGTAACAATCTTTCTGCATCCACCTGGTCAAGACCCCAAGAATCTTGTACGTTTCAATGAAAGCCGCCTCTCATTTTTCTGAATTCCAGTGAGTACAGGACCAACTTACTCAATCTCCCCTCGTAAAACAGTCCCTCTAAACCTGGGTTAGCCAAGTGAACCTTCTCTGAGCTGCCTCCAGTGCCTGGATAAGGGGCCCAAAACTGCTCCCCGTATTGCTGCTTTGGTCTGACTAAGTGCCTTGTACAGTTTTAACTAGGCCTCTCCATTTTCTTTGAATTAAAGGTCAGGTTTTCTCTCTTTATTACCTGCTGAACTTGTAGATATTTTCCTGAGGTGTTATGATGCATGTCAGGAGCAAGGTGGGACTTGAACCTGGGACTCCTGACTCAGGAGCAAGGACACTACCACTGCACCACAAGAACCAAGCTTCTGACCTAATGATGGAGGGAATGTCACTGATGAAGTTAACGTGCTTAAACAGAAATAGGTAGAATCCTGACTCTTTTTTTTCTAGGAGAAAGTGAGGACTGCAGATGCTGTAGATAAGAATCGATAAGTGTGGTGCTGGAAAAGCACAGCAGGTCAGGCAGCATCTGAGGAGCAACCTCATTCCTGATGAAGGGCTTATGCCCAAAACGTCGACTCTCCTGCTCCTCGGATGCTGCTCGACCTGCTGTGCTTTTCCAGCGCCACACTTTCCGACTCCTCTTTTCTTTCCCCTGTTTGCAGGAGCTTGCCAGACAAAATGGCGGCCTCCTTTGCCTCCATGAGCACATTCCCTCCTTTCCAAAGTGACTCTGCCCGCGCAGCACTGAAAGCCGCCAAGACTATCTGCCCTTGCCAGAAGCCAGCCTTGAAGACTCGCAGCCCATTTTTGAAATCTGGAGGGTCTCTTGAAGGCGCTTTGAGTGTTTACTCCGAAGCAGGATTCACGGTAACCCTGGCAACGGTGGGGCTGAAGGTCTGGGCAGCTATTCAACTTTGAGAAAAGCCAATCAGGTGACGGTTGCTCTCTTGGTCCCCCAACCGTACCCCTCCCCCCTTCCCCAGGAAGCCAGGACAGATGAGTAAAGTCTTTCATTATCAACTGCTGCTGGCTTGTCATCTTCTGAATGGTGTAGAAAGCTCTTATAATGAAAATGGAATCACTCAAGTATGCCTCAATCTATACAGCTAATTTAAAAAGCAAATGGACAGATGGCTTACAGCCAAGTCTGATTGAACTACTCCAGCTCCCTGCTTGAAAGAGCAGGGGCACCCAATTGATAATACCTTAATGCCTCTTGTGTTGTCAGGAATTAGTTTGCTTGCAAGCATGAAATGCCTGTTGACAAACATTCAATGCGTGAGGTCAACGCAGGGCTCAAAAAGCAAGCTGTCGCTTTCTCCGTGGCCTTTGTTCCTTTACACGTCTATGAATCTCCTCACGGCTAAGCTCCCTCTCCCCTCCCTCGCCCGCTGCCAGTCGGCGCACACTCTTCTCGAGGCTGACGGCTCCAATCCCCCTCCTGGAACGTGGGCAGTAAAGGACAAGGCGTAATGCCGAGGGAGCGCTGCACTCCTGGAGGCGCTTCTTTTCCGACTGAGACGTTCGATCGGCCTGTCCTCTCAGGTGGTTGAATGCCGATATCGATTCTAGGCCGAAGCCAGTGTTTACTGCCTGCCCCTAACTTCCCTTCAGAAGGATCGTAGTTGAGTCTTTTGCAGACAGGTTGTTCAGATTCAACATTGACGTCGGGCTGGAGTCACGTGTACGGCTGACAGTGGGAGATTTCCACCCCTTTAACTAATAAGGAGAGGCCTCATTACAATCCCATTGATACATGATCGCTATTAATGAGATCAGCTATTTATTTCTGATTTCCAAATTGAACTTAAACTGCAGCAGTGGGATTTGACCCTGTGTCTTTCGTGCATTAGGGCAATCTATGCATCACGAGGTTAGTAATATCACTGCTCTACAATCCCATACAGAGAAAACAGCTCCAACCTGGCCAGTTGGCATTATAGCTACACCATATGGGTTTCTTATAACATTCATTCACAAGATGAGCGTCATTGGCCACCTTCAACATGGATCCATAACTTTAAACTTAACTTTAAACTTCTCACCCTTGAGTACAAGTTTGCTTGTGATTTAGTTTCTTTCCGTCCTCTATAGCCTCCTGCCTGACAATAAGGCCTCAAGGTTCCAAACAGTTCTGACCCTTTCCTTTTGCTCACCATTGATCTTGATGGCCAGGTCTCAGTTAATGGAGCCCTGGCTTCATTGATTTCCCATTCCTATTTGCTCAGAGGGTAGCTAAGAGTCAAACACATTGCTGTGGGTCTGGAGTCACATGTAGGCCAGACCAGGTAAGGGTGGTAGTTTCTTTCCCTAAAAGGCATTAGTGAACTGGATGAGTTTTGCCCAACAATGGATCATGGTCACCGTTAGACCCTTAATTTCAGATTTTTATTGAATTTACAATCAGCCTTTTGCATTCATGGCATTCGAACCCAGGATGCCCAGAACATTACCTGGGGCTCTGGATTAACAGTCCAGTTACAATACACTTGGCTGTTGCCTTTCCTTGCTGCAGCTCAGCATCGGCTTCTCAAGGGGCAATTAGGGACGGGCGATAATTACTGTTAGAGACAAAAAAAGACTGCAGATGTTGGAATCCAAGGTCGATGTGCAGGAGGCTGGAAGAACACAGCAAGCCAGGCAGCGTCAGGAGGTGGGGAAGTCGATGTTTCGGATTTAACCCTTCTTCAGGACTGGGTAATGCTGGCCAAGTCAATGATTCCCACTGCCCATTAAGTGAATTTTAAAACAAATTCACCGTCCCAGGAGACTGGAACTCTCAAAGAAAATGTTATCATCCTAATCTATCAATATCACCTTTGGCGGACTCACTTTTCATCCAAAATACAGATGTTTCTTTGTTATTCCAGTAAGGATTGCTGGTCCTGCAGCCATTTCTCCTTTCCCCATCACCATCCCCTTCATTGCCCCCATCCCTCTATCCCCATTTCCTTTCCCTCCTTCCGTAAGCTTTGCACCTTCCACCTCTGCTCATGTCCCTTCACCCCTCTCCCACCTCTGGTGATTAAATCTCCACCTACCCCTTACCCTCATGTTTCCTCTAAAGCTCCTTCACCAACAATGAACTGCATTTATAAAGCATCAGGTTATAGTCCAACAAGAAGCACTAGCTGGTGCTTCCAATTAAACCTGTTGGACGATAACCTGATGTCGTGTGGTTTTTAACTTTGTGCACCTCAATCCAACACCGGCATCTCCAAATCATTTATAAAGCGTCTCTCTCTCAGCAATATATGTCATAACTCATCCCGGGAGTACAGTCCAACAATATTGACACTGGACCATACAGGGACATAATAGACGAATTGATGGGGTGATTTGGAAGGAGTGGATTTAAGCAGGAGAAGGGTGGACAGATTTAGGGAGGGAACGTCAGAGGTTAGGGCTCCGTCAGCTGAAGATATGGCCAAATAAATCAGTGCTGAGCAAAAGGAATGGGCCAGAGATGTTTGGAAGCTTGGTATCTTCTTGTCGGGCAGGAGGAGACTATAGACGAGGGAAAGAAACAAAGTCAGAAACAAATTTGTACGTAAGGGTGAGAATTAAAGTTAAGGTGTTGCTGAACCAGGCATCAACGTGGATCCATGTTGAAGGTGGAAAACCATCTGTTTCCTTTCACTCTCTAAAATATTTTTTGAAAGTCATCGTTTTGATTCAGCAAGGCAGAAATGGGTACAGCAGATGCTGGAGATTAGAGTGGTGCTGGAAATGCACAGCAAGTCAGGCAGCGTCCGAGGAGCAGGAAAATCCACGTTTCGGACAAAAGCCCTTCATCAGGAATGAGCTTCAACATTTCGGACAAAAGCCCTTAATCAGAAACGTTAATTTTCCTGCTCCTCAGTGCTGCCTGACCTACTGTGGGGTTTTCCAGCACCACTCTAATCTTGACTCTCAGCTTTTTGACTCAGCCTATGGGCCTGTCTCATGACCTTCCGTGCATTATGTGAGGTTTATACTGTGCTTAGTACAAGTCCCTTGGTCAATATCCCAGTGTCAGGTCCTCCAATATGATGGGGAATGGACAATGTAGACAGGATAGACCTCGAGAAAAAGAAACCCAAAATCGTCTCAGTATCTTGCATTTATATAGCACCTTCAACTGCCTCAGGACAAGCCAAGGCATTTTACAGCCAGCAAAGTATTCTTGGAGGGCAGTCAGTCTTGTAACATAGGCAACACAACAGTCACTGGGTGCACAGCAAGATCCCACAGACAGAGGATACAAAAGCTTAAACACATGTACCAATCAATTCGAGAACAGCTTCTTCCCCGCTGTTATTAGACTTCGGAATGGACCTCTCAGATTTTAGATTTAAATGTTGATCGTTGCACCTTCTCTGCAGCAGTAACATTGTATTCCTCACTCCGTCCTAGCACCTTGATGCACTTTGTCTGGTATGACCTGCCTTTACTGTGCATAAAACATAACTTTTCACTCTACCTCGGCACGTGCGACAATAATAAATCAAATCGTTTGATTGGATAATCCGCTGAGAGACAAATGTTGGCCAAGGCATTGGGCGGGACAGCCCAGGCTCGTCTTCAGGGTATGACCAAGGACGCTCCAACACTCACCTGAGGGGATAACATCTCAGTCAAGAGGTGTTCTCTCTGACTACGCAGCATTCCCTCAGAACACGGCTCCCAGTCTAGAATTTGTGCCGTCTGGATCCAAACCCTGACATGGAAAGAGAGAGTGAGCGAGCGAGAGAGATTCGGCACTGAGAGGATTCCATCTCCAACTGACTCCAAAGCAGTTCACAAAGTGACATGAAGTGATGAGAATCTTAGTCCTCACACCTGAACAACACAGAGAGAGGCCAGAAGTGTGTCTGTAGAATGTGCACTTTATGGAGAAAGTGAGGACTGCAGATGCTGGAGTATCAGAGCTGAAAATGTGTTGCTGGAAAAGCGCAGCAGGTCAGGCAGCATCCAAGGAACAGGAGATTCGATGTTTCGGGCATAAACCCGATGATTCCTGATGAAGGGCTTATGCCCGAAATGTCGAATTTCCTGTTCCTTGGATGCTGCCTGACCTGCTGTGCTTTTCCAGCAACACATTTTCAGATCTAATGTGCACTTTATCTCAATTCCATTAGGCACCAGGAGGAATGTGGGAACGGTGTGAGGGTGGGGTGAGGTTGGAGTGACATGGTGTGGGACAGACACTAAGACGGAGATGCAGGGAAGGAGAAAATGTCTTTCCACCTGCTCCCAGTGGAAGTAAAGCAGCAATGACCGGCAATGAGGGAGAGGGGTGGGGAACGGGAGTGGGGGATGGTGCAGAGAGCAGAAGGATTAGCAGCTTCAGGAGTGTGCAGCTGATGGCTGGGGCTTCTCTGCCTGGCCCCTCTCAGTCTCCGAGGGCTGGACAATAGCTGAGCGAAGGGTTACTGGCGGAGAGTGTGCCAGGTCTTTCATTTGGAAATGAGGGGGTTTGTAAGTGAATTAGTCTGCCTGAGATTAGCTCTGATCAGTTACACAGACCGTAATAGCAGGCTCCGTGCCGGGTGGGGGGGGGTGCAGGGGAGTGCAGCTTCGGAGAGAACACGAGGAGACGGGAGATGGGGCAATAAAGGGGGCTGCAGACAATGGCGGAATGGGCGAGAGTGAGAGCTTGTCACTTACCCATGCTGCACTAATCACTACTCATTAGCTTTTTGAGCAGATTAGATTGCTTACAGTGTGGACACAGGCCCTTCGGCCCAACGAGTCCACACCAACCCACTGAAGCGCAACCCACCCAGACCCATTCCCCTACATTTACCCCTTCACTTAACACTGCAGCAATTTGGCATGGCCAATTCACTTAACCTGCACAATTTTGGACTGTCAGAGGAAACCCACGCGGACAAGGGGAGAATATGCAAACTCCACACAGTCAGTCGCCTGAGGCGGGAATTGAACCTGGGTCTCTGGCGCCGTGAGGCAGTAGTGCGACCAACAGCTTTTATATTTGAATATCTTCCAACTCTCTCTCTGTCTTGATTTCTCCAGGTATCTCTCCAATAACGTTTAGTAGACACCATAACATCTATAGACACCAGTATTCAGCTCCATGTATCTATCAACAAACTGTTGAATTGACTGCTTATCTACCCGTTTACCTTTATTTCTAGCTATTTGTCTGACTCTCACCTTTCTTTCATTCTCACTCTCCGTCTATCTCTCTATCTTTCTTTCAACTTACCCTTCTTTATTCTTTTTCATCAGTTTTTTTGTATCCTCCCAGCCATCCGTCTTTATTACAGAGTCAAAGGGAAGTACAGCACGGAAACAGACCCTAAGAGATAGACCACGGAACAAGGACATGCCACAACCAAAAGGACAGCCACACTACCATACATCAGGAGCGTTTCAGAACTGACAGCCAGACTACTGCCACCCTTAGGACTCATAACGGCACACAAACCAACAGCCACGCTCAGACAACAACTTACTAGAACAAAGGAGCCAATACCCAACATGAGCAAAACTAATGTAGTTTATAAAATACCATGCAAAGACTGCACAAAACACTATATAGGACAAACAGGAAGACAGCTAACAATCCGCATACATGAACACCAACTAGCCACGAAACGACACGACCAGCTATCCCTAGTAGCCACACACTCAGACAACAAGCAACATGAATTCGACTGGGAAAACACTACTATCCTAGGGCAAGCCAGACAGAGAACAGCCAGGGAATTCTTAGAGGCATGGCATTCATCCACAAACTCCATCAACAAACGCATCGACCTGGACCCAATATACCAACCACTACAGCGGACAGCTGAAACTGACACCCGGAAGCGGCAAGGACAGACCACTATAAATGCCGGAAGAAACATCAAAGAAGCGCTTCGCAGGAGGCTCCACAGCACTGATGATGTCTCCTAGCCAGGGGACGAAACGTTTGCAACTAAAACTCGGCGAACAGAACCACTACAACAGACCCTTCAGTCCAACATGTCCATGCTGACCAGATATCCTAAATTAATCCAGTCCAATTTGCCAACTCTTGGCCCTTCTCCTTCTAAACCCTTCCCATCCAGATGCCTTTCAAATGCTATGATTGTATTAACCTCCACCACTACGTTTGGCAGCTCATTCTGTACACGTACCATCCTCGGTGTGAAAAAGTTGCCCTGTAGGTCTCTTTTATATCTTTCCCCTCTCACCCTAAACCTATGCCCTCTAGTTCTGGACTCCTCGACCCCAGGGAAATAGGGTACCTATTTACCTTATCCATGCCCCTCATAATTTTGTAAACCTCTATAAGGTCACCCCTCAGCCTCTGACACTCCAGGAAAAACAGCCCCAGCCTGTTCAGCCTCTCCCTATAAGCTCAAATCTTCCAACCCTGGCAACATCCTTGTAAATCTTTTCTGAACCCTTTCCTGTAAGAGGGAGACCAGAATTGAACGCAGTATTCCAAAAGTGGCCTAACTAATGTCCTGTACAGCCACAACATGACCTCCCAACGCCAATACTCAATGCACTGACCAATAAAGGCAAGTGTACCAAATGGCTTCTTCATGATTCTGTCCACTTTGTGACTCCACTTTTAAGGAACTATGAACCCACAATCCAAGGTCTCTTTGTTCAGCAATTCTCCTCAGGGCCTTACCTTTAAGTGTATAAGTTCCACCCTGGTTTGCTTTACCAAAATATAACACATCACATTTATAAGTATGTAAGTTAGCTCACTGAGCTGGAAGGTTTGTTTTCAGACGTTTCGTCGTTGTGCCTAGGTGACATCATCAGTGAGAGTGAAACGTCTGAAAACAAACCTTCCAGCTCAGCGAGCTTCTCATCAACCAGAGCATCAAATCTTCTCAAAAATTGCCAACCTCACATTTATCTCTATCCTTCCTAACAGTTGTCATTCCTAAACTGACAATTTGTAAATCCTCCTGTTTGGTAAATTTGGTAAATTCGTGGACTCTGGTTTTGAGAATTAGTCGGAGGTCAGTTTCACCGACGAAACATATTCCAGTGGGTGGACTAACTTTGGGCCTTAAACCCTGTGTTTTGCAGAATGTGGTTGGGACAGGAGCTGCCTCAAACCCATACCCCCACCTCCCCCACCCCCGTGATCCTGCAAGCTGGGAGACTGGATTAAAAAGTAACTCAGTATCCGTCTTTTTCCTGAAGGCATGAGGAATTGAGCCTGTTGTTTGAAGCTACGCTATCAGACTGGACACACCCCTGAGACTCTGGAGGGCAGGGAGAAGATAAAGAAAGAGTAAAAGTAGAGTGAGGGAGAGTTACAGATGGTGAAAGGGAGGGAAATGTCGAGAATTTGTGTGGGTAGGGAGGAGGATGGGAGCAAAATCAAGAGAGGGTGATCTAAGGATGAATGAGAGAATGGATAGGCATCTCTCAAAGAAATGATGCTGGGGCTGAGCTACTTGCTTTGCTGCATGCAACTGTATTCCCAAGTGTGACATTGAGGTCACTGGAGCACTGGGTAGGTAATGGCCTAGTGGTTTTATCACTAGATGCTTAATCTGGAGACCCAAGAAGTGTTCTGGGGACCTGGGTTCGAATCCCGCCACAGCAGATGATGGGAATTGAATTCAATGAAACTCTGGAATTAGAAGTCTAATGATGGCCATGAAACCATTGGCCAATTGTCAGGAAAATCCCATCTGGATTCATTAACATCCTTAAGGGAAGGAAATCTGCTGTCCTTACCCAGCCTAAACTGCATTGCAGGGTTTGAGCTTTAGAGAGGAGCTGAGTAGGCTTGGACTAATTTCCCTGGAGTGTTGGAGGCTGAAGGGGGACCTTATCGAGGTTTATAACATGCTGACAGGCCGAGATAAGGTGAATAGCCAAAGTCTTTTCCTCAAAACTAGAGGGCAAAAGAGTAAGATGAGAGGGAAAAGATTTAAAAGCAAGCTAAGGGACAACTTCTTCACACAGACGGTAGTACGTGTATGGAATGTGCTGCCAGAGGAAGTGGTGGAGGCCGGTACAATTATAACGGCCTCCACCATTATACAATTACACCATTGTACAATTATGACAATTAAAAAGCATCTGGATGGGTATATGAATAGGAAGGGTTCAGAGGAACGTGGGACAAATGCTGCTACAGGGGAATAGGTTAATTTAGGATATCTGGTCAGCATGGATGAGTTGGATCGAAGGGTCTATTTCCTTGCTGTATAACTCTATTTGACTCCAGACCCACAGCAATGTGATTGACTCTCAGTTGTCCTCTGGGCTTATAGGCATGCTCAGTGAATACTGGCCTGTGAAGTGATGCCACATCCCATGAATGACTTAAAGCAAAACGAGGCCAGATCTGATCTCATTGCCCCAAATTACTGTCACTCACCCTCTTTCCCCAACCCCTATTCAGACCCTCCCGAACTCATTTCTCTCTGAAGCCAGGCCCAGAAACAGGGATTGATTATTAGATTAGATTACTTACAGTGTGGAAACAGGCCCTTCGGCCCAACAAGTCCGCACCAACCCGCCAAAGCATAACCCACCCATTCCCCTACATTTACCCAACACTACGGGCAATTTAGCATGGCCAATTCACCTGACCTGCACATCTGTGGGAGGAAACCGGAGCACCCGGAGGAAACCCACGCAGACACGGAGAGAGTGTGCAAACTCCACACAGTCAGTCGCCTGAGTCGGGAATTGAACCCGTGTCTCTGGCGCTGTGAGGTAGCAGTGCTAACCACTGTGCCACCGTGCCGCCCACAATATCAAAGAGAAACGTGCCTGGGCAGAGAGTGCAGCAAGAGCGGGCACTGCCATTCCAGCCCACGGAACCAAAAGCTCACAAAACTCCTGCCTGCAAAACTCCTGGCTGCCCAATGCCAGCGTGGCGCATCACCTCCCCCCCCCCACCCACCCCACCAACCCCCCCATCCCCCAGCTTCCCTTCCTGCTGAGAGAATGTTTCATTTCCTCTCAGAAAGGGTTTATCATCAGTTTGAAGCCTGTCTTTGTAGGCCCTGAGTGCTGCCACAATGAAGAAAGGGAGACAGAGACAATGTACAGCAGCAGAAGCTCACTCGGGACAAAGGTACGGCCGGGCAATAATGATTTTGGAGCTGTAACTATTCAGCACGCACTCCTCCAAGTGGTTAAGCGCACACGGGAAACAAAAGAGTCAATGAATAAGTTCTATTGAAGCAGAAAGGGTTGAACCAAAGAAGATACAGTGTTCCCCACCCTCCAAACCTTTTTGCTGTCATTCCTTTAGAGACTCTGAGATGTTCCGTGCTGCTTGTTAGTATTCGCTCTTTGTTGTACAGATGGCTGTCTAACCTCCGGGGTCTTCACAGGGTCTTCTCTTTCTCTTCACAATGCAATTAAAAACCCCCCCATGATTCCCTCCAATACTTGCTGGTTCTGAGGGAACCGCCTCAGGCTGACCTGCTAATCATCCAGACCCCCGCTTCTGATGTCCTCACTCGGTTACCAACTTGGCTCCTGGTGCAGTAAACCCTCATATTCTCCCTCCACAGCCTCGCCACCACTCTCTCTGCCAGCTCCCCCCATCTCTCCTCCAGCCCTATCACGCTGTGCTCCTTCATCTCTCCACCATTGGTGACTGTGCCTTCTCCTCCAGCCCTATCACACTGTGCTCCTTCATCTCTCCACCATTGGTGACTGTGCCTTCAGCCACGAGGGTCATAAGCGCTGGAAATCCCTCCCATAAAATCTTTGCCATCATTGCTCTCTCTCCTCCTTTACCTTGCTCCTTAAAACCTCCTGCACCTGACCCTGCAGTTCCATTTGCAACAGCATCAACTTACATAACGTTGCTGTGAAGCAGTTTTGAAAGTTTGCAATATGCTATGCAAAGCCAGTTCAACTTCTGTTCCAAGTGTTGCACAGACCATGGAACTATACAGCACAGGAACAGGCCCTTCGGCCCATGATATTGTGCCGAACATGACGTCAAATTAACCTAACCCCTTCTGCAGTCCATATTCCTCCATTCCTTGCTTATTCCTGCACCTATCTAAAATTTCCTTAAAAGCCCCCTATCATATCCGCCTCCACCACTACCTCTGGCAGCACGTTCCAGACACCTACTACTCTCTGTGTAAAGAACCTGCCCCTCACACCTCCTTTACACTTTCCCCCTCTCACCTTAAATGTATGCCCCCAGTTTGACACATTTCAATGCTGAGCAAAAGGTTCTGCCCTTCAACCCCATCTATGCATCCCATAATTTTATATCACAACCACCCGATGAAGGAGCGCCGCTCCAAAAACTAGTGCTTCCAAATAAACCTGGTGTTCTATGATTTTTAACACAATTCTATCACATTTCCCTCGGCCTCCACCACTCCAGAGAAAACCACCCAAGTTTGTCTCCTCATACCCTCTGATCCAGGCAGCATCCTGGTAAAACTCTTCTGCACCCTCTCCAAAGCTTCCACATCTTTTCTGTAATTGGACGACCAGAATCGAACGCAATGCTCTAAGTGTGGCCTCACCAAAGTCTTATAAAGCTGCAACATGACATCTTGACTCTTGTATTCAGTTCCCTCAGATCAATAAAGGTAAGCATGCCATATGCTTTCTTTACCACCCTATCTATTAGAGTGGGAGAGAACTTATGCCCGAGATGTTGACTCTCCTGGTGCTTGGATGCTGCTTGACCAGCTGTGCTTTTCCAGCACCACACCTTTTGACTCTATCTACTTGAGTGGCCCAGCACAACAGCCACTCGACAGAATTTATACTGACTGTTCAATATTAATATTGCAAGTAATCTGTGATATTATTGCAGTTTTGATTATTAAATGAAGACATGCCTTTAGATAAAGCTTATCATGTCCTCAGGACTTCACAGGCAAAGAATCGCTTTCAAACTGTAATCTGCAATCTGTAAAGATGGCAGCCAACTTGAACTCAACAAATCATACAAATTGCAGTTGCCAGGTAATCTATTTTAGTGAGGATAAACAATGGCCAGGATACTTGCTCCTATTCTCAATGGTACCATGGAATCTTTTACACACACTCAAAAGAGTACACAAGACCTCAGGTTAATGTCTCATTTGAGAGCTGGGTAAATCTCCCACAGTATCTCACTGAACCGACAGCCTCGCGGGGTTCTAAGTAGATTCTAGCAAAACCGGAGTCCAGGGGAATTGGGAAAACTCTCTGCAGGTTGGAAACATACCTGACACTTAGAAGGAAGGTATTGGTTGTTGGAGGTCAGTCATCTCAGCGTCAGGATATCTCTGCAGGAGTTCCAAAGGGCAGTGTCCTGGACCCAATCATCTTCAGCTTCGCCAACAACCTTCACTTCATCATAAGGTCAGTAATACTGCGTGCACTTCTGGTCTCCCTGCTAGAGGAAGGATGTTGTGAAACGTGAAAGGGTTCAGAAAAGATTTATAAGAATGTTGCTGGGGGGGGGTTCGGGGTGGTGGTGTTGAGATATGGGGAGAGGCTGAATTGTATAGAGGTTTATAAAACCATGAGGGGTATAGATAGGGTAAATAGGCAAGGTCTTTTCCCCAGAGTAGGCAAGTCCAAGACTAGAGGACATAGGTTTAAGGTGAGAGGGGAAAGATTTAAAAGGGACCTAAAAAGGCAACTATTTCACACAGAGGGTGGTACGTGTATGGAATGAGCTGCCAGAGGAAGTGGTGGAGGCTGGTACAATTACAGCATTTAAAAAGCATCTGGATGGATATATGAATAGGAAGCATTTAGAGGGATATGGGCCACATGCTGGTAAATGGGATGAGACTTATTTAGGATATCTGGCTGACGTGGATGAGTTAGACCTAAGACTCTGTTTCCGTGCTGTACAACTCTGTGCCTCTATGACTCCTCTTGATCCCTGTAGGAATTCTGGATGTTTGAATGAGATCACCTTTCATTCTCTTACACCATACAGGGGAACACCACCAGCTCCAAGTTCCCCTTCAAGCCACTCAACATCCTGACTTGCAAATGTATCTCCATTCCTTCACTGTCGCTGGGTCAAAATTGAATTCGAACTGAATTGAATGTATTGTCACATTAGGCACAGTGAAGAGCTTTGTCTTGCGAGCAATACAGGCAGATCACAGAGTTAAGTAGCATAGATAAGTAAGTACTAGGTAAGCAGCATCAAAAACAAAAACATAGGTACAGGCGAATGCTAAGAGTTTGCGAGTCCATTCAGTATTCTAACAACGGCAGGGTAGAAACTGTTTCGAAACCGGCTGGTGTGTGTGTTCAGGCTTCTGTACCTTCTCCCTGATGGTAGAGGTAGTGGAAAAACATTGCCAGGTTGGGATGGATCTTTGAGAATGCTGGCGGCCTTTCCTTGACAGCGGGTGTGATATCCTGGAATTCCCTCCCCAAAGCCAACCCACAGCACACGGACTCCAACCGTTCCAGAAGGCAGCTCACCAACATCCTCTCAAGGGCAGCTAGGAATGGGCTGGACCAGCCAGCGACACCCACATCCCACAAACAAAAGAAAAAGAATGATTAGCTCCTCGAATGCCAAAGGGTAATTGTCCTGAGTTTGACCATACCATAATGTCTGATACCCCCCATTGGACATCGCACCCTACTGCAGATAGAATTCTTTCAGTCACCATCTGTTCATTTAGCTTAGATTAAGGGAGGGAGTGGGGGTATGAACAGTCCCAAATTTCCCAACAGGGATCCTTGCATGAGGCATATGGCCTGGGGCCCGACTGATGCACAGGAACACTTAACCCTACTCCTGTGGGGAGGTGTAGCTGAGTTCCCTTCCAACAATCCCAAATGAGCCCATGCATTTTCATGAGGGCACTGGAAGAAAGCAGAGATTTCTTCCTTTGAGACTGTCATTGTGAGGTGGCTAAAGCCTTGAATTTACATTTAAAACATTTTCTCTCTCTCTCTCTCTCTCTCTCTCTCTTTCTCTTGCTGTCTGTGTAGACGTTGCCTCTGCCATCTTCTCCACCTTAAGAACAGTGGGCAGCACGGTGGCACAGTGGTTAGCACTGCTGCCTCACAGCGCCAGAGACCCAGGTTCAATTCCCGCCTCAGGCGACTGACTGTCTGGAGTTTGCACGTTCTCCCCGTGTCTGTGTGGGTTTCATCTGGGTACTCCGGTTTCCTCCCACAGTCCAAAGATGTGCAGGTCAGGTGAATTGACCATGCTAAATTGCCCGTAGTGTTAGGTAAGGGTTAAATGTAGGGGTATGGGCAGGTCGGTGTGGACTTGTTGGGCCGAAGGGCCTGTTTCCACACTGTAAGTAATCTAGTCTAAACACCAGGTGACAACTGTAGCATTCTGCTGGGTCTTAAAATACTCCCCCATCTATCACCATCCAACCCCTCCCAGCCCCATCAAAATCCGAATTGTTAAACCAGCCTCCTGAGAAGATATAAACGATAGCCCGTATTTCTACTGCAACTTGTGTCGAAGCACTCACTAATCAATGGGGAACATTAGAAGCGCAGGGACTGTATTACTAGATTTGGAGATGCCGCTGTTGGACTGGGGTGTACAAAGTTAAGAATCACACAACACAGGTTATAATCCAACAGGTTTAATTGGAAGCACTAGCTTTCGGAGCGCCGCTCCTTCATTAGGTGATTGTGGAGAATAAGATTGTAAGGCACAGAATGTATAGCAATAGTTCAGAGGGAAATGTAAACCTTTCAGGATCTTTCCTGCTTATCTACATTCCTGTAGAAACTTGATGTCTGTGTCGATATGTGCCATCTTCTTGAAGATCCTCTCCCTGATGAAGGAGCAGTGCTCTAAAAGCTCTAAGAGCCGACTTCTTGAGCTGCTGCACTCCCTGTGATGTAGGTAGATCCACAAAGCCCTTCAGAAGGGAATTCCAGGATTTTGACAGTGAAAGAACAATGATTTATTTCCAAGCCAGGATGGTGAGTGACTTTTAAGGGAACTTGCAGTAGCTGTGTTCCCATGTATCTGATGCCCTTGTCTGTCGAGATAGAAGTGGTTGTGGGTTTGGAAGGAGCTGACGAATGATCTTTGGTGAATATCTGCAGTGCATTTTGTTGATAGTACACACTGCTGCTACTGAGCTTCGGTGGCGGAGGGAGTGAACGTTTGAGGATGTGTTGCCAATTGTGCAGACTACAGTTGGATGGTGTCAAGTTTCTTGAGTGTTGTTGGAGCTGCATTCATCCCGGGGAAGTGAGGAGTATTCTATCACACTCCTGATGTGTTCCTTGTCAATGGCGGACAGGCTTGGGGAGTCAGGATTTTCTGTTGTATTCCTCTAATTAGAACGAGGATATTTTTTAGTTGTAAACATACACTTTATTTATATTTTTAAAAAAAACTTTATCTATATACACCGGTATATAGGACTATTATTTGAACAGTAAAAAATTGCAGCATGCTGCTGTGCAAAGGGACCTGGGTGTCCTTGAGTATGAATCAATTAGAAGGTTGGTTTGCAGGTATAACAGATAATAGGAAGGTAAGGTGAATTTTGTTCCTTCATTGCTAAAGGGATTGAGTTTAAAAGCAGGGAGGTTATGTTACAGCTGTACAAGGTACTGGTGAGGCCACACCTGGTGTACTGTGTGCAGTTTTGGTCTCCTTACTTGAGAAAGGATGTACTGGCACTGGAGGGGGTGCAGAGGAGGTTCACTATAAGATCATAAGACATAGGAGTGGAAGTAAGGCCATTCGGCCCATCGAGTCCACTCCGCCATTCAATCATGGCTGATGGGCATTTCAACTCCACTTATCCGCGTCCTCCCCATAGCCCTTAATTCCTCGAGACAACAAGAATCTATCAATCTCTGCCTTGAAGACATTTAGCGTCCCGGCCGCCACTGCACTTTGTGGCAATGAATTCCACAGGCCCACCACCCTCTGGCTGAAGAAATGTCTCCGCATTTCTGTTCTGATTGATTCCAGAGTTGAAAGTGTTGGTTTGATGAGGAGAGATTGAGTAGACTGGGACTGTACTCATCAGAATTTAGAAGAATGAGGGAGGATCTTATAAAACTATGAAGGGAATAGATAAGATAGGAGCAGGGAGGTTGTTCCTACAGGCGGGTGAAATTAGAGCGAGGGGGCACAGCCTCAAAATAAGGGGGAGCAGGTTTCGGACTGATTTCAGGAGGAACTTCTTCACCCAAAGGGTTGTGAATCTGTGGAATTCCCTGCCCAGTGAAGCAGTGGAGGTTAGCTCATTGAATGCTTTTATACTAAGATCGATAATTCTTTGAACAGTAAAGGAATTAAGGGATATGGTGAGAGGACGGGCAAGTGGAGCTGAGTCCATGGAAAGGTCAGCCATGATCTTATTGAATGGGGGAGCAGGCTCGATGGGCTGGATGGCCCACTCCTGCTCCTAGTTCTTATGGTCTAACACGGTTCTGTACAGTCTTCGCATATCAAGGAAAACAGACATTGGAATCTGACATTCCCCATAGTCGCAAAAACTGAAGGCATTTCTTACTCATCCAGGGCACTGTTTACATATACTGAGGCAGGGGGAGGGTCTGATAACTGAATGGACTCTAGTAATTACAGTGAAGAACATCTTCACCCCAGGAGTATTGGGGAAAATACTAGGTACCCCCACAGGAAGCAGATTGAAAGCATTAAAGGGGGGAACTTCTTAAACAGGTCGGTGAGAGAGGAAGTGATGGATTGGGTGAAAGAAGGTTCATTTGACGGATAAACCAGACAGATAGAGAGGCAGTTTCTGAGCTGACCACTCTATTTAGCTTAATGTATCAACGGAAACTATTTCTTTCTATGATCACAATACACACTGAAATGAAACAATCCTGCCCTTATACGTTTGTCAAAAATGCTGCTTAAGGATTTTAGTTCAAAGGTGGGGTTGCCTTGCAGTAAAACCACAGATGGACTCCATTGAACAGTATCCGACGGTGTTTTGAGTTGCAACTCCATTCCATGAATATCGATGGAAACTTGCATTTCTTTTGGTCAGAATCACTTTACTCTCATCCCTCACTTTCCAAAATTATCTCGTAAATGGGATCATTGTTGGTTGGTTTGTTGAAAGGGTTGGGACGGAGGTATTGTGTCGGTGTGCAGGAGAGGAGGTGGGGGGAGTGGGACCGATGTTAATTAAAGCAAACGTAAATCTCTCTATACACCACACGACCATCTGGTGCATGACACCGTTGCTGACAATCAAACACCCAACCGCTGGGGGTGTCGAGGACTGGGGGTGGGGGGGTGGGGAGGTGTGGGCTGCAGTCCGAATGCCTGGTAACCATGGCGACGACAGAATGAACAGCATTAGGCTTATTCATTGTGAGGCCTCAACACCTATGGCCCATTCTCCCACCCTTTGTGAGGCACAGAAGGGACCCTTTCTCTGCTTAATTACATACACCCAGGGTTCCACTGAACAGAAAATGACCACAAGGCTGCTCGGCCAATCATAAGGGGCTTCCCATGAAAACAGGAGCTGGAGGAGGCCATTCATCCCCTCGAGCCTGCTCTGCCATCCTTGCTCATGGCCAACCATCTACCTCCATTCCCCTGGAGTCTGGCCGTGCGTTAAGATCCAAGATCAGGTGGTGCTCGAGCAACTTGGTGATTCAGAGGCAATATATGCTCTTCCAGGTGATTTCTCTCCTGATTTTCCATCCGTCGTCCAAAAATCACACTGGTGCACAACCCCATGTGGCCACCTCATCCATTGGAGCATTCTTCATGGCAGCGAGAATCTATTCAGCCCTGGGGGTCATCGCCGCTGAGCCTGATCCTGTTTCAGCCTGACAGCATTAACACTCTGACAGCATTAACACTCTGACAGCATTAACTCTCAGACAGCATCAACTCTCTGACAGCATTAACACTCTGACAGCATTAACACTCTGACAGCATTAACACTCAGACAGCATTAACTCTCAGACAGCATTAACACTCTGACAGCATTAACACTCAGACAGCATTAACTCTCAGACAGCATTAACACTCTGACAGCATTAACACTCAGACAGCATTAACACTCTGACAGCATTAACACTCAGACAGCATTAACTCTCAGACAGCATTAACACTCTGACAGCATTAACTCTTAGACAGCATCAACTCTCTGACAGCATTAATGCCCTGACAGCATTAACACTCTGACAGCATTAACTCTCAGACAGCATTAACTCTCTGACAGCATTAATGCCCTGACAGCATTAACACTCTGACAGCATTAATGCCCTGACAGCATTAACTCTCTGACAATGTTAATGTTCAGACAGCATTAACACTCTGAAAGCATTAATTCTCTGACACCATTAATGCTCGGACAGCGTTAACACTCTGACAGCATTTACGGTCTCACAGCATTAACTCTCGGGCAGCATTAATGCTCTGACAGCGTTAATTCTCAGACAACATTAATGCTCTGACAGCATTAACTCTCAGACAGCATTAACACTCTGATGGCATTAATGCTCTGACAGCATTAGAGCTCTGACAGCATTAACTCTCCGACAGCATTAATGCTCTGGCATGCTGCTGGTGGATATAGAAATGCGAGCAGATATACACACACACACACACACACACACACACACACACACACACACACACACACACACACACACACACACACATCCCAACTCACTCGAGTCCCACCTGCCAGCACCCGGCCCATATCCCTCCAAACCCTTCCTATTCATATACCCATCCAGGTGCCTTTTAAATGCTGTCATTGTACCAGCCTCCACCACATCCTTTGGCAGCTCATTCCATACACGTACCACCCTCTGTTGAAAACGTTGCCCCTTAGGTCTCTTTTATATCTTTCCCCTCTCACCCTAAACCTATGCCCTCTAGTCCTGGACTCTCCCACCCCAGGGAAGAGCCTTTGTCTATTTACCCTATCCATGCCCCTCAAGATTTTATAAACCGCGATAAGGTCACCCCTCAGCCTCCGACGCTCCAGGGAAAACAGCTCCAGCCTATTCAGCCTCTCCTTATTGCTCAAACCCTTCAGTTCCAGTAAATCTTTTCTGCACCCTTTCTAGCTTAACAATATCTTTCTTACAGTAGGGAGATCACAACTGCATGCAGTATTCTCAAAGTGGCCCAACAATGTGCGGTAGTCACAACATGATCTCTCAGCTCCTGTACTCCATGCACTGACCAATAACGGCAAGCGTGTCAAATGAGTCCTGAAGAAGGGTTACACCCGATTTCTGCACCTCCTGATGCTGCCTGGCTCAGTGTTCTCCCAGCCTCCTGCCTGTCCCTCTTGATGCTGCCTGGCTTGCTGTGTTCTCCCAGCCTCCTGCCTCTCCCTCCTGATGCTGCCTGGCTTGCTGTGTTCTCCCGGCCTCCTGCCTCTCCCTCCTGATGCTGCCTGGCTTACTGTGTTCTCCCTGCCTTCTGCCTGTCCCTGCTGATGCTGCCTGGCTTGCTGTGTTCTTCCAGCAACCTCCATCTACATCGTATCATCCATCGTCATTTCCGCCACCTCCAAATGGACCCCACCACCAGGGATATATTTCCCTCCCCTCCCCTATCAGCATTCCGAAAAGACCACTCCCTCCGTGACTCCTTCGTCAGTCCACACCCCCCACCAACCCAACCTCCACTCCTGGCACCTTCCCCTGCAACTGCAAGAAATGCAAAACTTGCGCCCACACCTCCCCCCTCACTTCCCTCCAAGGCCCCAAGGGATCCTTCCATATCCGCCACAAATTCACCTGCACCTCCACACACATCATTTACTGCATCCGCTGCACCCGATGTGGCCTCCTCTATATTTAGATTAAATTAGAGTACTTACAGTGTGGAAACAGGCCCTTCGGCCCAACAAGTCTACACTGACCCACTGAAGTGCAACCCACCCATACCCATACATGTGCCCCTTACCTAACACTACAGGCAATTTAGCATGGCCAATTCACCTGACCCGCACATCTTTGGATTGTGGGAGGAAACCGGAGCACCCGGAGGAAACCCACACAGACACAGGGAGAACTTGCAAACTCCACACAGTCAGTTGCCTGAGGCGGGAATTGAATCCGGGTCTCTGGCACTGTGAGGCAGCAGTGCTAACCACTGTGCAACCGTGCTACCCACCAACCCAACCACTCCATAGCTCAACACTTCAACTCCCCCTCCCACTCCACCAAAGACATGCAGGTCCTTGGACTCCTCCACCGCCAGACCATAACAACACGACGGTTGGAGGAAGAGCGCCTCATCTTCCGCCTAAGATCCCGCCAACCACAAGGGATGAACTCAGATTTCTCCAGTTTCCTCATTTCCCCTCCCCCCACCTTATCTCAGTCCCAACCCTCGAAATCAGCACCACCTTCCTAACCTGCAATCTTCTTCCTGACCTCTCCGCCCCCACTCCCACTCCGGCCTATCACCCTCACTTTAACCTCCTTCCACCTATCGCATCTCCATCGCCCCTCCCTCAAGTCCTTCCTCCCTCCATTCTATCTTAGCCTGCTTGGCACACTCTCCTCATTCCTGAAGAAGGGCTTATTCCCAAAACGTCGATTCGCCTGCTTCTTGGATGCTCCCTGACCTGCTGCGCTTTTCCAGCAATATATTTTCAGCTCGGATCTCCAGCATCTGCAGACCTCACTTTCTTCTGTGTTCCTCCAGCCTCCTGCCTGTCCCTCCTGATGCTGCCTGACTTGCTGTGTTTTCCCAGCCTCCTGCCTGTCCCTCCTGATGCTACCTGGCTTGCTGTGTTCTTCCAGCCTCCTGCCTCTCCCTCCTGATGCTGCCTGGCTTGCTGTGTTCCTCCAGCCTCCTGCCTGTCTACCTTCTTCATCACTCTATCTATCTTCAAGGAACTATGAACCTGCAGCCCACGCAAGACCTCACAGTTATCTAAATTAAACTCCATCTGCCACTCCTCGGCCCATTGGCCCATCTGATTAAGATGCACACACATACAAAGATACATACACACACGCACACACCACTCTCTTTCTCTCAAACACAATGCACACATATCCTCACAAACACATGCATACAGACACAAGCACACATAAATACACACCCAAACTATACATAGACAAGCACACTCAGAGTTACACGTACACATGTACACAGAGACACATATACACACATGTATATTTACATGTGCACACAGGGACATATACACGCACATTCACACTTACATGTGTACACAACGACACATGTACACATGCATCCACATTTACATGTGTACACTGAGACACATACACATGCACATTACATGTGCGCACAGACACATATACACACATGCACACTTACATGTGTACACTGAGACACATGCACACACATGAACATTACATGTGCACACTGGGACACATATACACATGAATGCATCCTGAGCCACTGCAGTGTGATAGGGGAGGTTGGAATATTTCGATGAGTACAGCATGGTCCTGTGCTCTGCCCAGCTCCTCTCAGCGACTGGCAGATCGACAGTATTCACAGAGTAAGCAGTTAAAATTGTTAGGTAGAGCGAGATACCTTCTCAAAAAGCCACCCAATTGCTCCTTTAACATGGAAGCAGCTGCCACCGAAGGATCTTGGAACTCTCTAGCAGCTCGGAGTCCACCTTGGCCGGGGAAAATGGGTCACCTCCTGGTGTCCATGACCTTCCGTGACCTGTGGAGGCCAAATGGATATGCAAGCCCACTCCACTACAGGGATGCATCAGATTGGATGGTTTGAAACATCTCGATTAGGCCTCCCTTTAGATTAAACTTTAAGTAAGTCTGTTCACTGCTGTAAAAAGAACCATCCCTGCTTTGCCTCATGCTGAGCATTATGGCAAGGGAGAGGCTGAAGGTCAAAGGGCAACTTTCCAAGTTGGTTCCTGCCATTTTGTAGGCCTCCCGATGCCTGAAGAGCTGAGTTGCATGGCAACAGGCGCTGAGGCTACAACTTCCAAATCTACCACAAGGTTTAGTTTCATTCACTTTGGAGGGTGTGGTTTACAGGACACATTCCACGGTGGCTCTCACCACAGCAGGTACTGACAAAAGCTAAGTCACCATTGTCCCATTCTCTCATTAGCGAGAGATGATCAGTAGTGGAACTAACCGACTACAGAGCAAGGATTAGATACCGTCCTGTGTGCCCCCATCCCAGCTCCTGATTTTATGGATCTCCTTTTGATTTTCTGATCAGCTGATCCTTCGGAGAAGGGGTAAGGAGGATGGTTGCACAATCTATCAGAGGAAAGGGTGAGACCTATTTGAGGTGAGGGCTCCTCAGACTGTGGCTCACGAATCCCACAATTCCGAGGAGAATGGAAGGGGTAGGGGGTCCCACTTCCCCAGGAGGGTCAGGTTTAAGGGCGAGGGGGGGGGGGCAACAAATGTTTTGGGCTCAATACTGGAAATTTGGGTTTACATTTGGACACAAGAAAGGTCATTAAACCCAGTGAGTGATCACGGATGGGAATTGTTTGGTTTGAGAGTGAGGTCAAGGCTATGCGATTGCGGATTTCAGGATTTGTGGGCGATCGTCAAAGAATATTTTCGCAGGAATATGGGGAAGAGGTGATGGGGAGGGTGTAGCTGGGTTACTGCTTGCAAAGAGCCAGAACCGATATGATGGATCTAATGGCCTACTTCTGAGCTGTAGCTGATCGCATAAACAATTTGCGAATAAATCATATGAAGAATTTACGAGAAAGTCCTTGTCCCATGGGATAATGAGAATGTGGAAGCAACTGCACATGGAGTAAATGAGACAAAATAAATGTGGATGCAGTGAAAGAGACACTAGATGAACATGAGGGGGAAAGAAGGCTTTGTTGACATGGTGAATGAAAAGGGGTGGGAAAAGCCTCAAACAGAGTATTAACACACACTCGGAGTCTGGGCTGAATGGCCTGATTTCTTATAAAGGCAACTCATTTACTGTTTAATCCGTGGTCTGGCTAAATCGTCATGGTCAGAAACTGGGCACTGACCTTCCGAGTGTGAAAAGCCCCCCACTCGAATATTTTAAGGCATTTTCTCAGATAGGAATGGAACTCCATGACAGCTGTTACATTGCTTAGAGTGGAAAAGTCTGACTGCTTTAAAGTTGTTTGACTTTAAGAGACACCACTTTTACTTTAAGTGAGGACTTTCAGTGACACCACTGCTGCCTTCCTCAAATCACGGATTATAATCAAAATAAAACGCAAACTTGCCATAGTCCTGTCGGACGAGAGGGCTGGTGTCTCATTAGCGAGAGAGAGAGAGAGAGAGAGAGAGCGGAGAGGTGACTGGTGGTGGTTTAAGTCGAGAGTGTGACACTGGAAAAGCACAGCAGGTCAGGCAGCATCCGAGGAGCAGGAGAATCGAGCAAAACCCTGAGAGTCACCACAACTCACGCAAGAAGAGAAGTAGAGAAGGAAATCCCTTCGTGGTAACCTCAACTATCATGGGAATTTAACCCACGCTGTTGGTGTGACTATTCTCTGTGGTGTTTGCAGCAAAGTCAGCCAGGGTGGCCTCATAGATTCTGAGTTCCCTGACTGGGGTTGTTAATCCGGTCCAATCAGGGAGTCTAGGGTGACTGATATAAATAGGAGGAGAAAGTGAGGACTGCAGATGTTGGAGATCAGAGCTGAAAATGTGTTGCTGGAAAAGCGCAGCAGGTCAGGCAGCATCCAAGGAACAGGAGAATCAACGTTTCCTGAAGAAGGGATGATGCCCGAAACGTCGATTCTCTGTTCCTTGGATGCTGCCTGACCTGCTGCACTTTTCCAGCAACACATTTTCAACTCTGATATAAATAGGAATGTCAGAGGTTCTATTCCCTCTGAGAGCTGGCTCCAAAGGAGCTGATCACTTCCCAGGTATAAACAAAGGGTGACTTGGTGATGGGATACCGGCCTCTCTGTGGAGTTATTTCACACTCCAAGCCAGGAGTCCAGCCAACTGAGTTAACTGACCCCCCTTGCCAGAGTCATTCCTTTGTATCCTTGTAGGTTCCCCTCCTGAAAAGCCCAGTGAATAATGAAGTCCATGATTGTAGAGCTTAATAACATATGGTAAAAATAGGGGGTGAGGTTCCCGGACCCCAAAATTACGACTTTTCGCCTGTCATTTTTGGGTTAAAGTATTCAGCACTAAAACATCAGAAACAAAAGTTACTATTAATAGAATGAAATATTAAGAACAATGACAGTGTATTGTAATTTAACAATAAAGGTGAGGCGTTCTGAGTACAACGGCCAGGTGTTATTGGGGGGGGGTGGTGGTGTTATATGTGGTCACTGGGTGTGGGAGGGGGGCGGACAGTGCATACATGACTCCTTTAGGGGCGGCACAGTGCTCAGTGGTTAGCACTGCTGCCTCACAGTGCCAGGGTCCCAGGTTTGATTCCAGTCTTGGGTGACTGCCTGTATGGAGTTTGCACATTCTCCCCGTGTCTATGTGAGTTTCTTCTGGCAGCTCCAGTTTCCTCCCACATTCCAAAAATGTGCAGGTTAGGTGAATTGGCCATGCTAAGTTGTCCATAAGTGTTAGGTACATTAGTCAGAGTGGGGTGGGTAACTGTTCGGAGGGTCGGTATGGACTTGAGGGGCCAAAGGACTTGTTTCTACACTGTAGGGAATCTAATCTTCACAGGGCTCCCTCTCTGCCAATGATGCACCCTCCTCCTCTACCTCCATCTGCTGGATGCTCTCAAACTGTTTCTCGTCCCAAACAACTATGCCCCTCACTTGTGGAGCCTTAATATGGAGTTTGACGAACGTTTATCTTAAATATACTTTGTTGTAACTTATGAATTTACTTAATATTTACTTAATCTGTCATTGATATAGGCACCATGGTAGGGCGACTTATTACGCTGCTCCTTGTATTATTCTTGTAAATAAGTACACATGACAATAAATTCTGATTTTAAAATTCTAATAGATGTTTTTGGGATATCTGGTTAGAATGGACGAGATGGACCGAAGGGTCTGTTTCCATGCTGTACATCTCTATGAATCGAAGTGAAAATGGCCTCTGATAGTGGATTTTGAATGATTTTTTTTACTTTTATTTCGCACGGATAGACAAATTCCTGGATACAGAGGAATGGCTGTGCATCTCACGTCCACCATTCCCTAGTGAGCACAGACTAAGGGATAGCAGCAGTTTCCAGTCTCTTGGTGTGCAAGGGCTGAATGGCCTTATTCCCCTCCCCTCCCCCAGCACTGCCTGCCCCAGCTCTCATTTCAAGTTATCACTCCCACCTTTTACCCAGGCCCTAATTCTGCAGCCCCCTCTCTCCCTTCGCAGCTTCACTCCCTCCTTTAGGACGTCATTTAGAATTTAGAATCCCTACAGTGTCGAAACAGGCCCTTCAGCCCAACAAGCCCACACTGACCCTTCGAAGAGTAACCCACCCAGACCCATTCCCCCACCCTATCTTCACCTATGACTAATGCACCTAACACTGTGGGCAAATTAGCATGTCCTATCCACCCTAAACTGCACACCTTTGGATTGTGGGAGGAAACCGGAGCACCCGGAGAAAACAGGGAGGATGTGCAAACTCCGCACAGACAGTTCCCGAGGCTGGAATCGAACCCCGGTCTCTGGCGCTGAGGCAGCAGTGTTAATCACTGAAGCACCGTGCCACCCCTAATACATAACCCTCCGACCAGTCGAGCGAATACCTCACGATGTGGGGCAGTGTTTTATCACGCTCTGCTTGGGATGTCGTTGTGTCAGAAGGTGCTGCAAAATGCAGGTTGTTGTTGTAGGCTTGCAGACCCTGACCTTTCTGAATCAAGTGGTTCTGAGGGAGGGGGTGTTGGAAACTATTGGCAGAAAAAAACAGATTGGGGAAGCGATTCCACGCAAAGGGCTGATTTTGTGTTTAGGGTGGGGGTGGGGAATGTTGGGGGGGGGTGGGAGCTGGGTTTGTGGGGGACAGATCCTTGTTGTCGAGGGGCGGGGTAGTGGGTGCAGAGAATGAACGTTCTCTCGTTCTGCACAACAGTAAATTCCTGGAACATGTTGGCAATGCCCCAAACAGCTGCTGCAACATCCCCAGCCTCCCAGTGAATAAACTTGTTTTTGCAGAGAGAATAAAAACGTGACTGAAAAGAAATCTGATCTTGGTGTAGATTTCTGTCCCCCACCACCTCCCCAGATGTGGAACCTCCAGGGTCTGGGTCCAAACAAATACAGCTTCACGTGTCTCGTGACACAGTTTGGCAGAGAAAGAGAGAGAGGTGGTTGGGGTGGGGAATGCGGGTGGTGTGGAGAGACAGGGAGGGAGGGAGAGAGAGAGGGAGTGGAGAGACAGAGAGAGGGAGAAGGAGAGGGGGGGAGTGTGGGAGCTATAGGGAGGGAGAGAGAGGGTGAAGAGACGGGGAGGAGAGAGAGAGGGGGAAGAATTAGGAAGAGAGAGAGGGAGAATTAGGAAGGGAGAGAGAGGGGTGGGGAGACAGAGGGAGAGAGAGAGAGAGAAGGAGAGGGGGGAAGTGGGGGAGCTATAGGGAGGGAGAGAGAGAGGGTGGAGAAACGGGGAGAGAGAGAGAGAGAGTGGGGAGAGTTAGGGAGGGAGAGAGAGAGGGGGAGAGTCAGGGAGAGAGAGGGGTGGGGAGACAGAGGGAGAGAGAGAGAGAGAAGGAGGGGGGAGTGGGGGAGCTATAGGGAGGCAGTGAGGAGAGAGAGTGGGAATGGGAGTGGGAGAGAGATAGAGAGAGAGAGATGGTGGAGAGACGGGGGGGAGTTAGGGAGGGAGAGAGAGAGGGTGGAGAGATGGGGGGAGAGTGAGAGGGGGGAGAGTTAGGAGGGAGAGAGAGAGGGGGGAGAGTTAGGAGGGAGAGAGAGAGGGGGGAGAGTTAGGGAGGGAGAGAGGGGTGGGGAACAGAGAGAGAGAGTCAGAAAGACAGGAAAGGTAGGGAGGGAGAGAGAAGGAGAGATAGAGAGGGAGATTGAGAGAGGATGAGGGAGGAGGAGGGAGAGGGAAAGATAGAGGGAGTGGGGGAAAGATTGGGATGAAGAGAGAGAGGGAGAGATAGAGAAGGAGAGTGAGAGAGGGTGATGGAGGAGGAGCGACAGGGAGGGAGAGGGAGAGGGAGTGAATGAGAGAGATAGGGAGGGAGAGGGAGAGAGGGGGGAAGTGGGGGAGAGATTGGGAGGAAGAGGGGGAGAGAGACAGAGGGATAGTGGGGAGGATAGAGGGTGAGTGAGAGAGAGAGTGACAGAGGGAGAGAGAGGGGAGGGGGGATGAGGGAGAGGGAGAGATAGTGAGAAAGAGGGGATCGAGAGGAACAGAGATAGGGAGGGGGAGACAAATAGAGAGGAGGAAGAGAGAGACAGGAAGGGGGGAGAAGTAAGGAGGGAGAGGGAGAGAGGGGGGAGAGATAGAGAAGAAAGGAGGAGGGGGGAAGAGGCAAGGTGGGAGAGGGGGAGAGATAGTGAGGGAGACGGGATAGAGAGAGAGAGCAAGGGATAGGAGAAGTGTGGGAGAAAGGGAGAGAGGGAGAGGGAATGGGGAAGAGAGAGGGAGGGAGGGGAGAGGTCGAGGTCAGGAGGAGGGTAAGTTGAAACAAACTCTTCCCTTCGCTGTGCTCTGGGAATTGTGTCTGGGAGGTTTTTGGGTAAATGTGAATTTCTCCCTCAGCTGCTGGGTTAATGACCAATCACTGATAAAAAAAGCCTCCCAGCTGTGAGGACAATGAAACTGGGGAGACGTACAGCAGGAGGCCATTCGGCCCATTGACGACATGGTTGCTCACCCACTCCAGAATCAGTCCGCAGTTCTGACCAATCAATCCCCGAGACATTAATCTCTGAATAATGCCCATGAGGAAAGCACCACGGTTTAAGATGTTCTAATTTCCTGTCAGCACTCCATTCATCAGCCATCGGATTGTAGAAGGCCAGGGGCCCGGGGGGAGAGCTGCGGATTGACTTCCAGGCTATCGAACCGTGAAAACAACATTTAGGGGCAACAGGGAAGGGGCACAGAAGGGGCTGATTGGCTCGGTGTTTTTGGAAAAGTCCAAGTTGTGTGTTTTGGAGGGAATCCCAGTGCGATTTCTCACCGTATTGTACTAAATGCGTCTCGTTAAAGGGGTGGCTCAGTTGCTAGCACTGCTGCCTCACAGAGCCAGGGACCCGGGTTCGATTCCACCCTCGGGCGACTGACTGTGAGGAGGTTGCACGTTTGCCCCCATGACTGTGTGGGTTTGCTCCGATTTCCTGCCACAGCCCAAAGATGTGCAGGTTAGGGTGTATTGGCCATGGGAAATTGCCCACAGAGTCCAGGGGATGTGCAGGCTAGCTGGATTAGCCATGGATAAATGTGGGGTTGGTGCAGAGTCAATGGGCTGAGTGGCCTCCATCTGCAGTGTGGGGATTCTATGATAACTGCATGGCGCACTCGTCTTTCACATCCAATTCAAGCCCTGTCATACCCTCATGCCCTCCCTGACAAAAGCAGCCACTCAGCAATGCCAACCGAAAGAATGGCATCACTCATGCCATCTCTGAAAGGGTGCTGGGCGCCTGGATACATTCTCAGGGTCAAGGGTCGGTGGGTGATGTCATGATTTATGTCACAGGTCCTGATGCATTTAGGACCTCCCACTATGACAGTGTGGGCAGAACAGGAGTAGTATTCTTAAATAGGAAGACCGTAACGTCAAGGTCCTCCTGAACATCTCTGTAACAGCATCTATAGTGTTGACGACATGGAGGTGCCAGTGTTGGACCGGGGTGGACACACTTAAAAATCGCACAACCCCAGTTTGTAATCCAGCAGGTTTATTTGGAAGCACTAGCTTTCGGAGCATTGCTCCGTCGTCAGGTGACCAGCTAGCCCCGTCAACAAACACACCAGAATGGCATCAATTGCACATCCCCCCTCTTGTAGTTAGTACACAAGAAAGCAAGAGTGAGGAGCAGAGCCTGACCCTTCGGCCCACTCTGCCACGCGAAAAGATCTGTTTGTGGCCTCAACATCCACTTTTTCTGTTTGCTACACCCATAACCCTTGACCTCCCCGTCAATCGAAAACCAGTTGAGCTAACCGTTGAATATCCTCAATAACCCAGCTTCCACTGGGGAATAGAATGCCATAGGTTAAAAGCCCTGAGAGAAAAGAGTTCCCCTTATCTCAATCTTCAATGGAAGGCACCTGGTTTTTAAACTGTGTTCCCTGATTCTACTTTCCCACAAGGGGAAACATTCTCTCGATATCAAACCTGTAAGGGAGAACGTGAGCACCTGCAGATGCTGGAGTTTGAAGCTGAGTAGTGTGGTGCAGGCCCACTCAGAACCTTACACGTTTCACTCACGATGTGAAGGTACCGGGGTTGGAGTGGGGTGGATAAACTTAAAAATCACACAACACCAGGTTATAGTCCAACAGCTTTATTTGGAAGCTAGTTTCCTGATGAAGGAGCGGTGGTCTGAAAGCTTGTACTTTTTTTTAGATTCCCTACAGTATGGAAACAGGCCCTTCGGCCCAACAAGTTCACTCCGACCCCCTGAAGAGTAACCCACCCAGACCCATTCCCCTAACCTATATTTACTCCTGACTAATGCGAGGAGAAAGTGAGGTCTGCAGATGCTGGAGATCAGAGCTGAAAATGTGTTGCTGGAAAAGCACAGCAGGTCAGGCAGCATCCAAGGAACAGGAGATTCAACGTTTCGGGCATAAGCCCTTCATCAGGAATGAGGAAAGTGTGTCCAGCAGGGTAAGATAAAAGGTAGGGAGGAGGGACTTGGGGAAGGGGCGATGGAGATGTGATAGGTGATAGGAGGTCAAGGTGAGGGTGATAGGCCAGAGTGGGGTGGGGGCGGAGAGGTCAGGAAGAAGATTGCAGGTTAGGAGGGCGGTGCTGAGTTCGAGGGAATCGACTGAGACAAGGTGGGGGGAGGGGAAATGAGGAAACTGGAGAAACCTGAGTTCATCTCTTGTGGTTGGAGGGTTCCCAGGCGGAAGATGAGGCGCTGTTCCTCCAACCGTCGTGTTGTTATGTTCTGGCGATGGAGGAGTCCAAGGACCTGCATGTCCTTGGTGGAGTGGGAGGGGGAGTTGAAGTGTTGAGCTATGGGGTGGTTGGGTTGGTGGGTAGCACGGTTGCACAGTGGTTAGCACTGCTGCCTCACAGCGCCAGAGACCTGGATTCAATTCCTGCCACTGGGTGGTTGGGTTGGTTGGTCCGGGTGTCCCAGAGGTGTTCTCTGAAGCGTTCCGCAAGTAGGCAGCCTGTCCCCCCAATATAGATGAGGCCACATCGGGTGCAGCGGACGCAATAGATGATGTGTGTGGAGGTGCAGGTGAATTTGTGGCGGATATGGAGGGATCCTTTGGGGCCTTGGAGAGAAGTAAGGGAGGAGGTGTGGGCGCAAGTTTTGCATTTCTTGCGGTTGCAGGGGAAGGTGCCGGGAGTGGAGGTTGGGTTGGTGGGGGGTGTAGACCTGACGAGGGAGTCACGGACTAATACACCTAACACTACGAGCAACGTAGCACGACCAATTCACCTGACCTGCACATCTTTGGACTGTGGGAGGAAACAGGAGCACCCGAAGGAAACCCACGCAGACACAGGGATAATGTGCAAACTCCACACAGACAGTTGCCTGAGGCAGGAATTGAACCTGGGTCCCTGGTGCAGTGATGCTAACCACTGAGCCACAGTGCCGCCCTGTTGGACTATAACCTGGTGTTGTGTGATTTTTTAACTTTATCATATTAATGCAACCAGCTGCATAACCTAATGCTTGCCAATGACAAGAGAATTTTCTAGTTAGAGAAAGAAGTGGTTTTCCTCTCCCACACTAACTCAGGCAGGTCCTGGGGATTTGCACTCTTCAACAGGATAGTGTCACCAACCCCGTTACCACGGGGACAGCAGCTCATAAAACATGGTGGCATTGGGGGAGGTTGCGGGGTGGATTAGAGCTGATGGCTTTTACAACAAATCACTCACATTTGTCATGTGGCGGCTGTATGGGATATTGGTTTAGCCACTTTTGGATGACTGCGTTCAACTCTGGTCTTCCTGCTTTCAAAAAATATGTTGTGAAGGGTTCAGAAAAGGTTTACCAGGATGTTGCCAGGGTTGGAGGGTTTGAGTATAGGAGAGGCTGAAAAGGCTGGGGCTGAGCGTTGGAGGCTAAGGGGTGACCTTATAGAGGTTCATAAAAACATGAGGGGCATGAAGAGGTTAAATAGACAAGTCTCCTTCCCAGGGTAGGGGAGTCCAAAACTAGAGGGCATAGGTTTAAGGTGAGAGGGAAAAGATTAAAAAGGACCTAAGAGGCAACTTTTTCATGCAGATGGTGGTGTGTGTATGGAACGAGCTGCCGGAGGAAGTGGTGGAGGCTGGTACAATTACAGCATTTTAAAGCCATCTGTATGGGTATGTGAATAGGAAGGGTTTAGAGGGATATGGGCCAAGTGCTGGCAAATGGGGCGAGGTTAATGTCGGATGTCATAGAATCCCTGCAATATGGAAGCAGACGGAGTGCACTGAAATCATACCTCGATCGTAAATGGGGAAATAATTGGAAAGGAAGTGTTTGTGAGGCTATGAGGGAAAGTCCCACTGTTGTTGTCAGTGGGACAACAACAACACTAATGTGGGCTGGCAATAATGTAGTGCCTGGAATGTAAAGCATCCCATTCGCTTCACAGAAGCGATTATCGGGCCATATTGACACTGAGCGCTGTCAGGAGATGCTAGAAACAAGTTGACTAAACGCCTGGCCAGCGAGGTAGGTTTTAAGAAGCATCTGACGTGAGGAATGGGAGTCAGTGAGGTTCAAAGGAAGGGAGTCCGGAGCTTGAGGATACAGGAGAACTCAGTCAGTGAATTGGTACAGGGAGGATAGACTGAATAGCCTCCCTCTGAGCTGGTAGACTCAGCAAGACCAGCGACCATCCCTGTGTCCTCTCCGACAAGCAGCTCTTACAGGGAACAAGGCAATAAGGAAGCCTCAGAGTCACTCAAGGGTCTCAGCCAGCTCCTGAGTTTGTGCTTGACTTATTGTTGTCATATGTACTGAGCTACAGTGAAACGTATTGTTCTGCATGCTCTACAGGCAGATTGTTTCATACAAAACGCATTACGTAACAGAATAGAGTGAGGAATAAAATGTTACAGCCACAGAGACGGTGTGGAGAGAGAGAGGGGTCAGAATTAACATATGAGAGGTCCATTCAGAGCAGGAAACAAGCTGTTCTTGAATATGTTACACTTGTTTTGCAACTTTTGTATTTTCAGCCCAACAGAAGAGAGTGGCAGAGATTATAAGCAGGGTGGGAGTGGTCTTTGATGATGTTGGTTGGTTGGTTTCCTGACAGGAAGTGTAGCTGGAGTCAGTGGATGGGAAGCTGGTTTGTGTGATGGACTGGGCTGTGTTCACAGCTCTCTGTAATTTCACGCAGTCTTGGGAACAGCAGTTGCCGTACCAAGCTGGGATGCTGGGCTGCTTTCTATGGTGCGTCCATAAAAATTGATGAGAGTCGCTGTGGACATATCGAATTTTCTTAGCCTGCTGAGGAAGCAGAGATGTTGTTGTGCTTTCTTGAGCACTGCATCGATGTCGGTGAGCCAGGATGAATTGTTGGTGATCGTCACTCCCAGGATCCTGATGCCCTGGACCACCTCCACCTCAGCCCCATCGATCCAGGGGTGCCCTCCCCTCTGCTTCCTAAGTCAATGACCAGCTCCTTCGTTTTGCTGACGCTGATAGAATAATTGCTGTCTTTACACCATGCCACTAAGCACTCATTCTCTTTCCTGTCCTCTACCTTGTTGTTTCGGGTCTGACCTACAACAGTGGTGTTGTAAATGGAGTTGGTGTGGAATTTGGCAACACAGTCATGAGTGCATAAGGAGTATAGCAAGACGGTGAGTACACAGTCTTGCAGGCACCAGTGTTGAGGACTATTAGATTAGATTAGATTAGATTACTTACAGTGTGGATACAGGCCCTTTGGCCCAACAAGTCCACACCGACCCGCCGAAGCGCAACCCACCCATACCCCTACATTACCCCTTTACCTAACACTACGGGCAATTTAGCATGGCCAATTCACTATTGTGGAGGAGCAGTTGTTGCCTATTCTTATGGAGGTTGAGAAATGGGAAATCTTCTTTCATGAATGACACTCAGCCCGGAGGAGTGACAGACCATATAGACAGCAGCAGGATATAGCTGGCCAAGGCAGAATGGGTAGACAAGTGGCTAATGCAGTTTAATACGTTGCAGTGTGAGGTGATACATTTTGACAGAATGGATGGGGTGAGGTGACATAGGCATAACGATGCAGTTCGAAAGAATGATCAGGAACACAGGAACTGGGTGTTAATGTGGAGAGATACAGACCAGGTGTTAACAGGGAGAGATACAGACCGGGTGTTAATGGGGAGAGATACAGACCGGGTGTTAATGTGGAGAGATACAGACCGGGTGTTAATAGGGAGAGATACAGACCGGGTGTTAATGTGGAGAGATACAGACCAGGTGTTAACAGGGAGAGATACAGACCGGGTGTTAATGGGGAGAGATACAGACCGGGTGTTAATGGGGAGAGATACAGACCGGGTGTTAATGGGGAGAGATACAGACCGGGTGTTTATGGGGAGAGATACAGACCGGGTGTTAATGTGGAGAGATACAGACCGGGTGTTAATGGGGAGAGATACAGACCGGGTGTAAATAGGGAGAGATACAGACCAGGTGTTAATGGGGAGAGATACAGACCAGGTATAAATGTGGAGCAAAATAGAGCAGGGAGCTTTATACACTGGGTGTTAATGTGGAGAGAAATACAGCAGGTGTTAATGTGGAGAGATATAGAGTGGGTGTTCGTGGGGAGTGATATAGACTGAGTGTTAATGGGGAGAGATATGGAGTGGGTGTTAGTGGGGAGTGATATAGACTGGGTGTTAATGTGGAGAGAAATTGAGCTGATGTTAGTGGGGAACGATGTAGACTGGGTGTTAATGTGGAGAGATATAGACTGGGTGTTAATGGGGAGCGACATAGAGCTGGTGTTAGTGGGGAGTGATATAGACTGGGTGTTAATGGGGAGAGATAGAGAGCGGGTGTTAGTGGGGGACGATATAGACTGGGTGTTAATGGGGAGCGATATAGACTGGGTGTTAATGGGGAGAGATATGGAGTGGGTGTTGGTGGGGATTGATATAGATTGGGTGTTAATGTGGAGAGAAATAGCACGGGTGTTAGTGAGGAGTGATACAGACTGGGTGTTAATATGGAGAGATATCGAGCGGGTGTTAATGTGGAGAGATATAGACTGGGTGTTAATGTGGAGAGATATAGAGCGGGTGTTAGTGGGGAGTGATATAGACTGGGTGTTAATGGGAGAGATATCGAGCGGGTGTTAATGTGAAGAGGTAGAGAGCAGGTGTTAGTGGGAAGTGATATAGACTGGGTGTTAATATGGAGAGATATAGACTGGGGTGTTAATGGGGAGTGATATAGACAGGGTGTTAATGGGGAGTGATATAGACAGGGTGTTAATGGGGAGCGATATAGACTGGGTGTTAATGTGGAGAGATATAGAGCGGGTGTTAATGGGGAGTGATATAGACTGGGTGTTAGTGGGGAGTGATATAGACAGGGTGTTAATGAGGAGCGATATAGACTGGGTGTTAATGTGGAGAGATATAGACCGGGTGTTTGATGGACCAGGACATGCTTTGCGAATGGTTTGAAAATTGAATGAAATTTTGATCTCATCCCTGACAGTGAGAAGAAAAGCAGAAATGTGCTGAATGTTTACAAAGCTCCAATTAGAACTCCGACTAGAGCATTGTACCCTGTCCGGACCTTGTACTGTCAGATGGATATGAGGGATGTGGCAACTGACCTGAATGTTCCATGATGGGGTGGGGGAGTGGGGTTTAATGAAAGGAGGGATTGGCTGCTTACCCTCTAGGCGGCCAGAATATCCTCGATGGGCCAAAAAGCAATGTTGTGAATGGCTGAGTTATTTCATGTACAGCACAGCACAAAAGCCGATAGTGCTCATAGGGACTAACTCCACAAGGATCTCTCATCTTTTCCAGATGCAATTAGTCCAATCAGTGGTCTCTGTCAATCTCTTGTGGCCATCGCTTGCTATTACATCCCCTCCTTCAGCGAGAACCTCTTCCCGTTTCCTTTAAAAATCAGACCTTTATCGGTTTAGCAGCTTGTTTCGCCTGCACTGACTTTCAAAGTCACTTTTTAAAGTGAGGCTTTCCTTATCTTGTTACCCCGCCCCCTGGCTTTGTTAATCCAACCCCCGCCCCTCGCTCATAAAACAAAGACTGCTGGAGATACAAACCAAAAACAGAAATGTTGCTGGAGGAACTCAGCAGGTCTGGCAGTGTCCATGGAGAGAAAGCAGAGTTAACGTTTCGAGTTCAGATGAAGGGCAACTGGACTCGAAACGTCAACTCTGCTTTCTCGCCACAGTTGCTGAGTTTCTCTAGCAGTTTCTGCTTTCACCGCAAAGTAAGTAGGAGTAGTACTCGATCGTCCTGATCCCTCGAGCCTTCCCCATGCCACATCATAGAATTAGCACAGAACGAGACCATTCGGCCCATTGTGCCTTTTCCATCCCCTAGTGCCAAACTCCTGCCTTGCCCCATATCTCTGATCACCATTTCTATCTACATAATCATCCAATACCCTCTTCAATGCCTCAGGTGAACCTGCCTCCCCCACATTTCCAGGCAGTTATTTTCATCATTGAAATAAAGTGTCTGCAGGACCCTGTGATCAGTGGTGCCCCACAGGTTGCAGTGCTTGATCCACCATTGTTTGTTCTTTATATAATCAGTTTAGATGAGAATATAGGAGGATTGGTTCGTAAGTTTGCAGATGACACCAACATTGGTGGCATAGTGGACAGTGAAGGTGGTTATCTAAGATTACTAAGAGATGGGCTGAGGAGTGGCAAATGGAGTTTGATTTGGATCAATGTGAGTATTACATTTTAGTAAAACAATCAAGGCAGGACTTATACAGTTCAAAGTAGGGCCCCGGGTAGTGTAAAGATTAGAGTGGTGCTGGAAATGCACAACGGGTCAGGCAGCATCCGAGGAGCAGGAAATCAACGTTTTGGGCAGGAGCCCTTCATTCTTGATTAAGGACTTTTGCCCAAAACGTCGATTTCCTGCTCCTCGGATGATGCCTGACCTGCTGTGCATTCCCAGCACCACTCTAATCTTGACTCTAATCTCCAGCATCTGCAGTCCTCACATTTGCCCTGGGTAGTGTAGAACAGAGAGACCTAGGGGTTGTGGGACATAATTCTTTGAAGTTTATCTCACACGTAGACAGGGTGGTTGAGAGACTGTTTAGCACAATTGCCTTCATTACTCAGAACCTTGAATATCGGAGTTGGGAATGTCATGTTGAGGTTGTACAGGACGTAGGTGAGGCCTCTTCTGGAGTGCTGTCTCCAGTTCTGGTCGTCCTGTTATAAGAAGGATATTATTAAACAGGAGAGGGTTCAGAAGAGATTTACCTGGATATGGAAGGTGTGAATGGATGTAAGTTTGCTCACTGAGCTGGAAGGTTCATTTTCAGACATTTTGGCACCTTACTGGGTAACATCATCAGTGAGCCTCCTGTGAAGCCCTGGTGGTATGGCCCGCTTTTTATTTATATGTTTAGGTTTCCTTGGGTTGTTGATGGCATTTCCCGTAGTGATGTCATTTCCTGTGATTATGTCATTTCCTGGTCTTTTTCTCAGGGGGTGGTAAATGGGATCCAAATAGATGTGTTTGTTGATAGAGTTCTGGTTGGAATGCCAAGCTCATTCTTGTCTCTATTCGGCTTATCCGAGGATGGATGCGTTATCCCAGTCAAAGTGGTGTCCTTCCTCATCTGTATGTAAGGATACTAGTGAGAGAGGGTTATGTTATTTTGTGGCTACTTAATGTTCATATATCCTGGTGCCTAGTTTTCTGCCTGTTTACCCAATGTAGGGTTGGTTACAGTTCTTGCAAGGTCTTTTGTAAATGACATCAATTTTGCTTGTTGTTTGTATGGGGTCCTTCAAGTTCATTGAAGTTTAGGAGGTTGAGAGGTGACCTTTATAGAATTTATATGGGCGGCACGGTGGCACAGTGATTAGCACTGCTGCCTCACAGCGCCTGAGACCCAGGTTCAATTCCCGACTCAGGTGACTGACTGTGTGGAGTTTGCACGTTCTCCCTGTGTCTGCGTGGGTTTCCTCCGGGTGCTCCGGTTTCCTCTCACAGTCCAAAGATGTGCGGGTCAGGTGAATTGGCCATGCTAAATTACCCGTAGTGTTAGGTAAGGGGTAAATGTAGGGGTATGGGTGGGTTGCGCTTTGGCGGGTCGGTGTGGACTTGTTGGGCCGAAGGGCCTGTTTCCACACTGTAAGTAATCTGAATCTAATTTGTAAATGAATGAGGTCCATAGATTGGGTTAATGGTAGTGTCTTTTACACTAGGGTGGGGGATTTCAAGACTAGGGGACACATTTTTAAGGTGAGAGGAGAGACATGTAAAAAAGACATGAGGGGCAAATTTTTGAGAGGCTCATGTCTGGAATAGGATGCAGGTACCATTACAATGTTTAAAAGATATTTGGATAATGACATGAATGGGAAAGGTTTGGAGGAATTTGGACCAGGAGGAGGCAGGTAGGATTAGTTTAATTTGGGATTATGTTCGGCATGGACCAAAGGATCTGTCCATGTTATATGACACTGTGAGAGACACAGCAAGGTAGGGACAGCTAGGTTTTGAGAATTGCCTGGAAGGTAAATCCGGAGGAGAGGCAGGGAGAGATTGGGCAGGGATTTGGACCAAACAGTCTCCATGGACAGGAAAACACAACCAATGTTTTGATTCAGACATGATTCTTCAGAATATTCAGATCACTAAACTGGAAACATTAACACTGTTTCTCTCTCCACAGACGCTGCCAGACCTGCTGAGTTCCTCCAGCACTTTCCCTGTTTTTATCTCCGGGATCCAGAGTATTTTTGCATTTATTTCAGACTTCGGGTCACTCAGAGAATGAAAGGACATGGGATGTGGGGTTTTGAGAGGTGGGGGGCAGCAGGCAAAGTGAAGTTTAACCCCATATCAACCATGGTCATATTGAATGGTGGAACTGGCATGAGGGGCTGAATGGTCTACAGTAACTCCTATTTCTGAAGGAGGGAATGGGACAAAGGGGGTGGCACGGTGGCTCAGTGATTAGCACTGCTGCCTCACAGCACCAGGGACCCGGGTTCGATTCCAGCCTTGGGCGACTGTCTGTGTGGGGTTTGCACATTTCCTCCCACGATCCAAAGATGTGCAGGTCAGGATGAATTGGCCATGGGACGGTTTTGGCTACAGGGGTATGGTCGGGGAATGGGTCTGGGTGGGATGCTCTTTGGGGAGTCATAGAGATGTACAGCATGGAAACAGGCCCTTTGGTCCAACCCGTCCATGCCGACCAGATATCCCAACCCAATCTAGTTCCACCTGCCAGCACTTGGCCCATATCCCTCCAAACCCTTCCTATTCATATACCCATCCAAATGCCTCTTAAATGCTATCATTGTACCACCTCCACCACTTCCTCTGGCAGCTCATTCCACACACATACCACCCTCTGTGTGAAAATGTCTCCCCTTAGGTCTCTTTTAAATCTTTCCCCTCTCCCCCTAAACCTGTGCCCTCTAGTTCTGGACTCCCCAGCCCAGGAAAAAGACTTTATCTATTTATCATATCCATGCCCCTCATGATTTTATCAACCTCTATAAGGTCACCCCTCAGCCTCCGATGCTCCAGGGAAAACAGCCCCAGCCTGTTCAGCCTCTCCCTTTAGCTCAAACCCTCCAACCCTGGCAACATCCTTGTAAATCTTTTCCGAACCCTTTCAAGTTTCACAACATCTTTCCGATAGGAAGGAGACCGGAATTGCATGCAATATTCCAAAAGCGACTGTAGGCCATTCTAAGAAAGAGGCTGGGAGGGGAGAAATAGAGAGACAGAGATAACTGAAGAAAGAGTATGTAGAGAGTCTGATGGAGAGGGAGTGAATGAGCCAGGAACTGACAAACAGCAGAGAACGAGGGAAGAAAAATGAAAAAGAGAGAGAAGACTTGGGACACCAACAGGGAAAGGGAGAAACAGAACTTCACAGGGAGAAAGAAAGCTGCAGGAAACCAGACAGATGCAAGCAGAGGGGAAATAACTGAGATTGAAACAAGCAGCCTCAGGCAGACAGGGAGAAGGGGACAGATGCAGATGGGTACAGACTGAGGGAGACAGGCAGTGACAGACAGAAGAGGTACAGAGGAAGATAGTCAATGACTGAGATAGTTACAAACTCAGACAGATCTCTCACCAACAGTTTTAATAGGGACATCAAGTACAAGAGCAGGGAGGTGCTGCTGAACTTGTACAAGATACTTGTTTGACCTCAGCATGAGTTTTGGGAGAAAGTGAGGACTGCAGATCAGAGTCGAGAGAGTGGTGCTGGAAAAGCACAGCAGGTCAGGCAGCATCCAAGGAGCAGGAAAATTGACATTTCCGGCAGAGGCTGTTCATCAATTTTCCTCGGTGTGTGCGCGTACATGTGTATGTGTGTTTGTGTGTATGTGTGTGTGTGTGTGTGTCTGTGTGTCTGTGTGTGTCTGTGTGTGTGTGTCTGTGTGTGTACGTGTGGGTGTATGTGTGTCTGTGTATGTATGTGTGTCTGTGTGTGTGTGGGTGTCTGTGTGTGTATGTGTGTCTGTGTGGGTGTATGTGTGTGTGGGTGTATGTGTGTCTGTGTGTGTATGTGTGTGTGTGGGTGTCTGTGTGTCTGTGTATGTATGTGTGTCTGTGTGGGTGTATGTGTGTGTGTGTGTCTGTGAATGTATGTGTATATGTGTGTCTGTGTGTGTGGGTGTATGTGTGTGTGTGGGTGTATGTGTGTCTGTGTGTGTTTGTGTGTGTCTGTGTGTGTGGGTGTCTGTGTGTGTGGGTGTGTGTGTGTGGGTGTGTGTGTGGGTGTGTGTGTGTGTAAGTGTATGTGTGTGTGTGTGTGTGTGTGTGTGTGTTTGGGAGGGGGAGGAATGAGTAACCAGTGTGTTGGGGAGATATGTATATTGACTCAGAGCTTAAAATAAAATGCAGAGGAGAAAGACCTCTACTCTGAACAACACCTCCACCTCTAGTTTTAAACAGACCTTGTCATAATGAGTAAAATGTGGCAGTACAGCAAGATCCCACTGGCGCTGTACCATCTGTGTGAGTGACTGTTAGTTGAGGGAGGATTTCCCTGTTGTCCTTCAGACAGGATCCTTGCCCATCAGGGAGGGAAGATGGGATCTCAATCCAAGCTCCCCCCTCCCCACCCCGTATCTTAAAGATGGCTCCTCTGACAGTCTGACACTCCCTCAGCACCATCCTGCAGCAGGGGGGAAGGGGGTCACTGTGGATTGGTCACGCTCAGCTATATCAGGGGCTGACAGAGAGACCAAACCCTTCTGAGGGAGGGGAGAGAGGAGAGGGTGGAGAATGGAATAGCAGGAGGAGGAGTGCGGTTTTGAAGGTGTTTCCACTCAGTCAGCAGTTTGTCTGGGAGAGGTCAGTCCCTCACTCACTGGGGGCTGCTGGGAGAGGAGAGATTCTCTATAAATAGCTGCAGGTGGATTAGTTTCTCAGTGTCGAGCGGCTGCTGCTGAAACCCAGCAATGTGCAGCTGTCTGAACTCCAACTTAAATATAGACTCAGCCTCCCAGCGACAATCCTCCAGCCACTGCCCCAACTCCACCCCGCAGATAAACTAACCCCTCGAGAGCATCCCCTGCTGTCTCTGAGTTCTCTCCCCCCCACACCCCCCCCACCCCCAGGACGGGCTAGTGGGGGGAGGCTGCGTGTAGGTGGGGGTCAGAATGAAGAATCTGACCTTATTCACTGCTCAGCAACACATTTACCCTACCTCACCCAGATACAGGCACACACAGAGAGGCACACACTGATACAGAGACACACACAGATACAGGCTCACACAGAGACACACACTGATACAGAGACACACACACAGATACAGGCTCACACAGAGACACACACTGATACAGAGACACAGACTGATACAGGCACATACAGAGACACACCGATACAGAGACACAGACTGATACAGGCACATACAGAGACACACCGATACAGAGACACACACAGTTACAGGCACACACACTGATACAGAGACACACCCAGATACAGGCGCACACACAGAGACGCACTGATACAGAGACACAGACTGATTCAGGCACACACAAAGACACACCCAGATACAGGCACACACAGAAAAACACACTGATACAGAGACCCACACTGATACAGGAACACACAAAGACACACCCCGTTACAGAGATCCACACTGATACAGGAACACACAAAGACACACCCAGATACGGACACACATAGAGACACACACTGATACAGAGACACGGCCAGATACAGGCACACAGAGAGATACTCCCAGAGACAGGCACACCCAGAGACACACCAGGACACAGACACACACACAGACACACCAGGACAAAAGCACACACAGAGAGACACACCCAGATACAGGCACACACAGAAACATACCCAGACATAGGCACACACAGCAGCACACACTGATACAGAGACTCACACTGATACAGCACACACAGAGACACACACTGATACAGAGACACACACAGATATAGCACACACAGAGAAACACACTGATACAGAGACACAGACTGATACAGGCGCACAGAGAGATACACCCAGATACTGGCACACACAGAGACACACCCAGACACAGGCACACACAGAGACACACACTGATACAGAGACACAGACTGATACAGGCACACACAAAGACACACCTAGATACAGGCACACACGGAGACATACACAGATACAGTTACACACAGAGACACACCCAGACACAGGCACATACAGAGAGAGAGAGAGACAGATGCAGACACACACACACACACACATACACAGATACACAGGGATATAGTTGGACAGACACACACACAAAGACAGATACAGAGAGAGAGAGACACACGCATGCACACTGACTGATACACAGAGAGAGAGAGAGACACACACAGATACACAGAGAGAGACAGATACACATACAGATACACACAGAGAGATAGACACACAGATACACACAGCGATACCGAGGGAGAGAACGAGACATACAGATACATAGAGAGAGAGAGCAAGAGAGAGAGAGAGAGGCACACAGATACACACAGAGGGAGGCACACACACACAGATAAACAAAAAGAGTGAGACATACACACAGATACACAGAGAGAGCGAGAGGGAGAGACACACACAGACAGATGGAGACAGAGAGTGAGAGATGCACATGCAGACTGACAGATACACAGAGAGAAACACACACATACATACCGGCAGGTTCAGAGAGAGAGAGAAACACAAATTGACAGATACAGAGGCACACAGAAACTCACACATAAACATACATGCATACACATAGACTGACAGACATACTTAGAGAGACACACACATAGACTGACAGATACACAGTTACATATGCACATAAATACACAGACTCCAGACACACACAGCCACATACAGATGCACACACAAAGCTCACAGATACACACTAACAGAGACACATACAAACACGTGTAAGCTGCCAAACAAGTGTATTCTCATTCAGTGATTACATGCATTCACTGGTTTGATTATACACATGCACACATGTCCAACACTCAGCCACACTCAAATGACAAACACATGAAAACGCAGAAACACAGCAGCATGTAACTACAATGATACTTTCCAACAGGGATCCGTGCACGCTAATCATTGACAGGTCAGCATTAACGCTGCTTCGCTCTCCACAGATGCTGTTAGACCTGCTGAGTTTCTCCATCCTGACCTTCCAAGGACAGGACTGGGGGAGTGCCGCACTGTTGGAGGGTCATGCTGAGGGAGTGCCGCACTGTTGGAGGGTCAGTACTGAGGGAGTGCTGCACTGTCGGAGGGTCAGTACTGAGGGAGTGCTGCACTGTCGGAGGGTCAGTGCTGAGGGAGTGCTGCACTGTCGGAGGGTCAGTGCTGAGGGAGTGCTGCATTGTCGGAGGGTCAGTACTGAGGTAGTGCTGCACTTTCGGAGGGTCAGTGCTGACCTTGCTTGTTACTTCCTTCACAATTTTCAATAAATCAGTCAAACCTCCCTTTCACCAAACTATGTTGACTCTGCCTGGCAGCATTAGGATTCTCTAAGTGCCCTGCTTACGGAAGACAGGCAGGAGAGTGGAATCGAGGCCTCAGTCAGGCCCATCCTGATAGTATCGAATGGTGGAACAGGCCTGAAGGGCTGAATGGCCTCTCCTACTACCAGCTCTTATGCACAGTTAGAGCTGAGGTCATGGAGATGTATTAAACTCGCGAGGCTGTAACTCAACAGTGGGGTCTGTGGTCTCAGGTAAGGGAGGGAGCAGACGGAATCTGGTAAGGGCTGTACAAAACAGAAATAACCACGTGTCACACAACCAGAACAAAAGGGAGATTTTCCTAGTGCTCCCACACTTTAATAATTTATCATATTCTAAATGGACCACCACGTCCCCCTCCCCTCACTAAAACAGACAGCGTGGGATAGTGGGGGAAGTAGGCAAAGGTACGTCCATTTTTAATAAAACAAATGAGCATCTATCAATAAATACTGAAACGAGGAAAGAAGAGAAATGGGGTCGCGGAGAGAGAGAAAAAAAGTAACAAAACAATTCATTCTAACCGGGCAGCTTTTAGTGGAATCTGGGAGACTCCAAAGCTCAGGAATGGGTCGCTGATTATTCCCAAAGTATGATGGGTCATGCCAGAATCTGATCGCTATGGAAACAGGCACTGCTGAGGAGATAGGAGGTGTGATTTCCTGGTGGAAAAGGGTGTTGTCAATGTTTAAGGGTTCTGTGTGGTCACCCCCACACCTTTTATGCACCGTGGTCATTTTAGTTCCTTGACTTGATCCAACGGGCTGGGGGCCCAGATTACTGACTGCAAGGGTCAGAGGTCAGACAGCAATCCCCCCGGACTCTTAGCATTTTACAATTTGGGGTCAAAGCCTCACATGATCGAGGGAAAGGGAGTCAGTGATCGAGGAGGTCCGGGTCACAGGAAGAATTTAGAATTGGCTGATTGTTTGACCATGGAACCCAATCATGTTTGAAGCATGGAAGGTTCTAGAAAGGACTCTGAGCCTGTGCCCTCGGGAGAGGGAGGCAGCAGTGGGGAAAGGATTACTGTGAATATGTGACTGAGATAGTTTAGTCAGGGTTGAGCAGTGACCCAACTAGGAGATGGCATTTTCCCAGCTCAGGATGGGGTTAAAGTCTTGACCCATCCGGGGTTTACTGTCCGTAATCAAAGGGAACATTTGACCCTGTGACCTCTCCCCGTAACCATCAGCGACTTGCGCCGCAATCACTCAGAACAGGCCTGGGGCCTAACCCTGAAGGCTCAAGCCCTGCACTCAGGTAAGGTGCTGAACTCTTCACCAGCTCAATCAAAGGCTTCATTGCCCCACTAGGCCCCTTCGGAGGATAGTGAAGACTCAACCAGTCTTGACTCTAAGTGGGGGGGGGGGTTTGTGTGTGGTCTCCAGACTGGGTCAGGCTGGGAATAGGAAGAGTCCAACCCTGAAAGGAAAGAGCAGTGAACCAATGGGTGTGTGGGATAAGTGGCCTCTAAGATGGGTCTGAAGGAGAGACAGGATGGAGGCTGTGGGTCATTGGGATTCACCACGTCCACCTCTCCGTTATCCTATGGATTCTGGTTTGTGACAGGGGGGCTCGTTTGGGGAGACTTTCAAATGGAAGCGAATTCTTCTTGAATAATAAGAAAAACGATCAGCGACACAGTTCATCAGAGCAAAGCACGAGGTGCAGAGATGTGACTTGGCTCCTGTTTGTGGGTGTTAACGCCCAGTTTCTCTGACCACACACTGACACGATTAATGCTCAGACTGCTCGAACACATTTGCGATGGATCTGAAAGAGAAAAGATCATGAATCCAAACCTCATCCGCCCAATCAGAAAGATCGCAGGCTGTTGACAATACAGGGATGGTGCTGACCAATCAAAGACCAGGACAAACCATCAACTAAGACTGTCTCAGGATATAGGCAAATTCTATTACTCCCTCCCTCCTCAACATTCACTCCCTACCCCATACTCACCCCCTCCCCCACATTCACTCCCTCCCCCATACTCACCCCCTCCCCCACATTCACTCCCTCCCCCATACTCACACCCTCTCCCACATTCACTCCCTCCCCCATAATCACACCCTCTCCCACATTCACTCCCTCCCCCATACTCACACCCTCTCCCACATTCACTCCCTACCCCATACTCACACCCTCTCCCACATTCACTCCCTCCCCCATACTCACCCCCTCTCCCACATTCACTCCCTCCCCCATACTCACCCCCTCTCCCACATTCACTCCCTACCCCAAATTCATTTACTCCCCAACAGTCAATTAATCTTCCCAAGATACTCACACAACCCCCCTTCACTTAGTGTGTCTCAATCAATCTCCCATTATCTATCTCTCACTCATTCGTCCTTATACACTCAACCCCTCTCTCTTATGCAGATCCCTTCACACACATTCCTGTGTCATTCTGTGCATCAAACTACCTGAGAACTATCTGAGAATGGGTTGTGCTGTATACTGTGAGCCGATGGACAGTTTTACTCACTGATATATTGTTGATGAGAATTCATCTACGTAGCTGCCTGGAAAAGAAGCATAAACAGGGGTTGTGAGTGACCCTTACCCTGCTAAATACACACTGGCTCTGTACAGTTACACAGAGAGTGACCCTTACCCTGGTGAATACACACTGACTCTGTATGGTTACACAGAGAGTGACCCTTACCCTGCTGAATCCACACTGACTCTGTATGGTTACACAGAGAGTGACCCTTACCCTGCTGAATACACACTGACTCTGTACAGTTACACAGTGAGTGATCCTTACCCTGCTGAATACATGCTGACTCTGTACAGTTACACAGTGAGTGACCCTTACCCTGCTGAATAAACACTGGCTCTGTACAGTTACACAGAGAGTGACCCTTACCCTGCTGAATTAACACTGACTCTGTACAGTTACACAGTGAGTGACCCTTGCCCTGCTGAATACACACTGACTCTGTATGGTTACACAGAGAGTGACCCTTACCCTGCTGAATAAACACTGACTCTGTACAGTTACACAGTGAGTGACCCTTACCCTGCTGAATACACATAGGCTTTGTACAGTTACACAGAGAGTGATCCCTATCCTGTTGAAATTCATACCTCAATTAAATACTTATTCTAGAACATCAGGAAGTGTAGGAATTTAAAAATTAGACAGTCCGGCTAATCTCAAAGGATTTTTGAATTCCGCTCTTGCAAGTTGTTTCCAACATTTTGATACCACCCAGAATTAACCTCCCCATGTCTGAACTACATTCTCTTTCACAGGGACTCTGCAAACTCCTTCTCTCAGTCATATATCAACATCAGTGGCCTGTGCTCCTGTGAAAGATCTTTCTCTGGATTCCATGAGTTCTCTCTCTCTCTTTCTCTCTCTCAACACTCTCTGCTGATTATTCCATCATTCTCTGATCATACTCCCGTTCCCTGTAGGACCTTGACATTGTGGTACTCACTCTCGTCCTCACGTGGGATCACAGAATCCCTTCAATGTGGAAACAGGCCCTTCGGCCCAACAAATCCACACCGACCCTTGGAAGAGTATCCCATCCAAACCCATTCCCCTGCCCTATTACTCTACATTTACCCCTAAGTAATGCACCTAAACTACATATTTCTGAATACTATGGGGCAATTTAACCTGGCCAATCTACCTGACCCGCACATCTTTGGACTGTGGGCGGAAACCAGAGCACCCGGAGGAAACCAACACAGTCACGGGGAGAATGTGCGAACACCACGCAGACAGTCTCCCGAGGCTGGAATCAAACCCGGGACTGATGTTCTTTTAGTAGTCACTATTCGAGCCATTTTTAAAGTTATTTCATTCATAGGATATGAGTGTCACTGGTAAGACCAATATTTATTGCCCATCCATAATTGCCCTTGAGCTAAGAGGCTTCCTAGAGCTAATTCAGAGGGCAGTTACATGTGAACCACATTGATGTGAGTCTGGAGTCACGTGTAGGCCAGACTGGGTAAGGATAGCAGATTTCCCTCCCGAAAGGACTGCCAGGACTCAGATTTCGTTTTTAAAACAACACTGTGGCAGGTTCAATAATTGTTTTTATATGACATTACCGTTTTATTTCTAAATTCAGAATTAATTCACTCTGAATGGAAATTTCTCCAGCTACCATTTGGTTTGATTTATTATTGTCACGTGTAGTGAGATACAGTGAAAAGTATTGTTTTGCCTGCTATCCAGACAAATCATTATCTTCCATAAGTTCATCAGGGTAACGTAGAACGGAATGCAGAATATAGTGTTCCAACTACAGAGAAGGTGCAGAGAAAGGTCAACTCTAATATAAGACAGGTCTGTTCATAATTAGCCTGGTGCTGGAAAAGCACAGCAGGTCAGACAGCAGCCGAGGAGAAGGAAAATCGACGTTTCGGGCAAAAGCCCTTCATCAGGGCTAATGAAGGGTTTTTGCTGAAACGTCGATTTTCCTGCTCCTCAGATGCTGCCTGACCTGCTGTGCCTTTCCAGCACCAGGCTAATCTTGACTCTAATCTCCAGCATCTGCAATACCTACATCCACCCAGGTCTGTTCCTAAGTCTGATAGCAGCGGGGAAGAAGCTGTTCTTAAATCTGTTTTCAAACGTTTATATCTTCTGCCCAGTGGAAGAGTGTGGAAGCGAGTATAATGAGGAGGTGGGAGGGGTCTTTGATGATGTTAGCTGATTTCCCAAAGCAGCGGGATGTATAGACGGAGTTAGTGGATAGAAGGCTGGTTTGTGTGATGGACTGGGCTGTGTTCACAGATCTCTGGAACTCATTGCAGTCCTGAGTAGAGCAGCTGCCATACCATTATGCATCTGGATAGGATGTTTTCTCTGGTGCACCTGTAAAAATTGGTAAGGTTGAACCCATACCTCCCAAACATCAACCTAACTCTCTGGGTTACCAGTCTAGTGGCATTATACCATCAATACCAACCAATATAGTATAGCTCTGAGTGCAGCAGAGTTATAGGGAATGGGAGGGGTGGCTAGCACTGTTGCCTCACAGCACCAGGGTCCCAGGTTCAATTCCTACCTCAGGCAACTGTCTGTGTGGAGTTTGCACATTCTCCCCGTGTAGCGTGGGTGTCCTCCGGGTGCTCTGGTTTCCTCCGACAATCCAAAGATGTGCAGGCCAGGTGAATGGGCCATGCTTAATTACCCATAGTATTAAGTGCGTTAGTCAGAGGGAAATAGGTCTGAGTGGGTTACTCTTCGGAGGGTCGGTTGAGCCAAAGGGCCTGTTTCCACACTGCAGGGAATCTAATCATTAAACAACAGGACTTAGATAGAAAGTTCCAACCATTACCCACCTGGTTTGCAAACTGTTTCACATATTACGGGGCACACATAACAGAACTGACAGTACTGTAGAAGGGAAAATAAGGAGAGTACAGATTAGACTGAGAATCTCAATAAATAATATTGGCCACAATCAAAGGTTACAAGGGCCAAAGAAAGATTCACTTTGGAGAGGTGCGATACATATTGATTTGATTTATTATTGTCGCGTGTACCTGGGTACAGTGAAAAGTTTTGTTTTGTGTGCAGTACAGGCAGATCATACTATACAAAGGGTGACTGAACAGAGTGAGGAATGCAATGTTATGGCTGCAGAGAAGATGCACAGAGTAGGATCAACAATAAACCTAGAATTTGAGAGGTCCGTTCACAAGTCTCATAATAGAAAGGAAGAAGTTGTTCTTGAATGGGTTGGGTACACGTGTTTAAGCTTTCTATTCTTCTGTCTGTTGGAAAGGGTTGGAAGAGATTATGACTGGGCTGGGAGGGGTAGTTTGTATCTTGTGCATTGGAGACAGAGACAACATCATATTCTGAAGGATTGGAATCGGTCCAGAGACTGGCATAATAGAGACATTGGATACATGTAGTGAAGGCATAGAAATGGAGAAAACTGTATTGTTAAAACATTCAAGAACAAGAAATAACTAAATGGACATTGAGCTGACTTACCCAATTTATGGAGCTCTGGTATGTGCCAGGAATACATGAGTCTTTAGCCCAGAGTTTTATGAATAGAAACCTAGACCAGAAGTGTCTTTCCCAGTGTGATCCTGGGACCGAGGCTTGGCTGGTGTTGCTGTGATGCCTGTGAAAGTTCTTACCTTGCAATCCTCACAGTGCTCGCTCTTGTCTCCTTCCTCACAAGGGCATTTATCACAATCATCGCAGTGCTGTGGGGACAGACGGAAATGGTGTTTAACATAAGAACCTTCAAAAGCCTAATGTGACTGTCTCTCTGAGTCAAAAGCACTGTGCACACACCAAGCACTGCAGTGGTTCAAGAAGATGCTCGCTACTGCCATCTCCAGGGCATTAGGGGAGGCAGCAATAAATGTCTCCCCTGCCACAACCCATGAACAAATAATTAAAGGAAAATGAAATAACAAAAAGCACCCAAAAGAGAAACTGAGGAACTTTACTGAGAAGAGAGGCAATGTGTAGAAGATTTGTGTTTTGCCCTCATCAGGACAGACGCAAGAATACCAAATTTCAAACTTTCACGACAATTTATAGTACATGAGGAAAGGGGGGCTGATTGGTTGATTGGTTGGCAAGTCAACTCTGAAGAAGAAACACTAAATTATGGCTCCCCTAAATGAAGGGGAGTTCTGGGAAATTCAAACTTTGTCCTCATGTTTGTCGAGAATGGGTCTCTGTATATGAATGTGTGTGTCTTCTGGAAGGCATAGCCTCGTTTTAAACTCAACTGAATGTTCTCTGAGATGATTAAGTTCTCTCAGCACTAGTTAATCTGGCTAACCAAGTCCATATTGTATGAAGATCTCACCAAATTAAAGTTGGTTGGAATGCTGACCTTCCATCTCTGAAGAAGGGCTCATGCCCGAAACGTCGATTCTCCTGCTCCTTGGATGCTGCCTGACCTGCTGCGCTTTTCCAGCAACACATTTTCAGCTTCCATCTCTGAACCCTGGTCAGTGGGAACGAGTAACAGGCAGTTCCTTGGGCAGCCAATTTACCCACAATGCCAGTTTTATATCCAGGTTGCCAATCTGAGTACCGTTCTGATCTGGTGTCTCTGATCGCCTCTCACCCAGACACTGAAATCTAACTGATCAATCTTCAAAAAGATCAAGTCAATCTTCAAAAAAAAAATCAAACTGCTCACCTCACAGAAGGTGCAGTAACTGCACAGGGAACCGTCTTTGTATCCTCCAGCTTCTTCCTCACCTGCCCCAAAAAAAAGGATTAAATCAAAGAGGCAACTAAAACAGAGAAGACCTTAATGGGTGGTATCACACCAATGAATAATCCAGAGACCCGAGGCAGAGACTGTACATTCAACTCCTTCTACAGCAGACTGGGCTGGAATTTAAATTGTTTAAAGGTCCTGGCCTTAGTAATGGTGACAAACTTGGCATCGATTGTTGTAAGAAGCAAGGTTTCAAGGAAATCTGCCATCCTTACTCAGTCTGGCCTATATGTGACTCCAGGCCCCAAAGCAACGTGGTTGATTCTTAACTGCCCCCTGCAATGGCCCTAGCCAGCCACTTGGTGCAAGGGCAATTAGAGATGGGGCAATAGAAGGGGGCCACTCTTTCTGACATTCAGCTACAATGGTTTGGCAGATGGGGAAAGGTCAGCAACACGTAGAAAACCGAACGATTCCTGGGACCTCAGGTGGGAAATGGAGGGGGAATATCCTTCATGGACCCCTTTCCCACTGCGGTCTGTTTCCACTAGCCCCTCTCCCATCCCCCTTCCTCTGTTGGTATCCTGGCCCCACCCCCTTATCCCCCATGGAAGACCTGAGCAACATTCCCTCAACAAATATCCCTGAAACTTATCACCATCTGGCAGCTGCCTGTGGGATGGTGCTGCGCACAAACATCAGCTGCGAGAGCGTGTTGTGTGAGCAGGTTTTGTCTTCACTTCGTTCAAAGAGTGGAAGTTCTCAATAAAATTCCAGATTAGACCTACCGCACTGGATCATCTGCTCCTCTAGCCTTTGACTCAGAACCAAAGATGGATGCTGACTGAGCCAGATTCACATTGGTCACTGGGAACCCCTCAGCCTGGGAACGCTCCAACACCAACAAAGAGCTGCACACAGGAAGGATATTACTACATTGGAGAGGGTTCAGAAAGAACTTTCCAGGATGTTACCTGGACTTGAGTTATAAGGAGAGTCTGGATAGGCTGGGACCTTCTTCAATGGAGTGGAAGAGGCGGAGGGGTGACCTTATAGAGATTTATCCCAGGTTGGGTGGGTTCAGAACAATGGGGAGTATGTTTAAGAGACGAGGGGGGAGTGGAGTGGAGTGGAGTGGAGTGGAGTGGTTTTAAAGGGACCTAAGGGGCAATTGTTTTCACACAGAGAGTGATCCGTGTGATGAATGAACCGCCAGAGGAAGTGGTAGATGCAGATACAGTTATGACTTTGAAAAGACATGTGGGCAGGTACATGAATAGGAAAGGTTTACAGGGATATGGACTAAAAGCAGGCAGGTTGGATTAGAACCGTAGAATCCCCACAAGGTTGAAGCAGGCTATTCAGCCCATCGAGTCCACACCGACCCTCTGAAGAGCATCCCATCCAGACCCACTCCCCTACCCTATTCCTGTAATCCTGCATTTCCCATGGCTAAACCACCTGGCCGGCAAATCTCTGGAAGCTATGGGCATTTTAGCATGGCCAATCCATGCACATCTTTGGTCTAGTTTACTTTTGGAAATTTGGTTGTCATGGATGAGTTGGACCGAAGGGCCTGTTTCCGTGTATGTCTCGATGAGAACGGGAAGACCTCAGATGACTCAAAATACCAAGGGAGGTGACTAGGCCCCCAGGCTTTACTATGTTGGAATGAATTCAATTTGAACTCCACGTGGTTCCTAATTGCTGAGAGGATGTGTGTTCCTGGAGGTTGGAGCTTGTAGATGGGGAGGGTATTGAAGCAGGTAATGGGGTGGTGTAGCCAAACACAGCCCCTCACTGTCTCCAACAGAGTTCCATTCTGGGCTGTAAGACACATGACTGGTCTTCTTACTGCACTGTCAATTGAGGGCCCTTACCAATTAAGGACCAGTTAAAGACCAATTAAGAACTAATTAAAAACCAATTAGGGACCTTGTCCCAGTTGCCCTGGCATTAACCCAACTGTTGCCACATGCCAGTCTTGATATGTGAACCCACAATTGTAAAATTGTTACAGTGCAGAAAGAGACCAATCAGCCCATTGTGCCAGTTCTATTACTCAATGTCAATCTCTTGCCCTTTCCCCTTATCCCTGCACACCAAATAACCAACCCGTGCCCCTCTTGAATGCCTCAATTGAACGTGGTTCCACCAAATTTCCAGGTAGGGTGTTCCATAACTGCCTGAGTTATTAACTCCGAGAGTGGGTAGGGTCCTTTAATCACAGGCCATCCCGTTTAGATGGAGGGACTGGATGTCAGGAAGGGGCTTTCCTAGAAACATAAATCTCCATTCCCCATCGCTCCCACTGCACGCGATGTGTCGCTGGCCTAAGCCTCTGTGATCCTGGGATACCAGGGGGTGTTGGGGTTGGGGTCCTTAAGGCAGTAGACTCAGCCCCCTCTATGATGCTCCTGAACATCTGCTCAGATCTCCCTCAGATCTACCTGCAGGGTCTGATTCTGGTGGTTCTGACTGGTGTGCTGTTTGAAAGAGCTCTTCAGCAAGTAAAGCAAGAGTTCTGACACCTCAGCAAGAGTCTGCCCATCACCATCATCAACTGAAGCAAATATTTGCTCAAAAGATCTCTTGATTAATTCCTGGGGTGAGAGGGATCACATCTTCATAATCGTTTGCATCTCTTGCAAATCTGTGTTCGCCTCGTCTTGTACACAACCAGTAGGTTAAAAATCACACAATGGCACGTTATCATCCAACCAGTTTATTTAGAAGCACTAGCTTTTGTAGAGCCATTCCTTTATCGACTTCCTGACAAAGGAGCGGCGCTCTGAAAGCTAGTGCTTCCAAATAAACCTGTTGGACTATAACGTGGCATTGTGTGATTTTTAACTTTGTCCACCCCAGTCCAACACCGGCTCCTCCACATCATGACAACTAATAGGAGCAGCTTTTCTCTACTGACCTTATCCAAACCTGTTATAGTTTTGTACACCTCCATCAAAACTCCTCTCAGTCTCCTTTCTCCAAAGAGAACAGCCTTGGCTTCTCTGAACAAAGCTAATAGCTAAAACCTTTCATCACCGAAACCATTCTGGGAAATCTCTCTCCACACCCTCTTAAAGACTCTTGCAATCCTTTCTAAAGGATGGTGACCAGAATTGGGTCCGGTACTCTAGTTAGGGTCTAACCAGAGCTTTCTAAGCATTGAGCATGTGCCTATGTTTCGTTCCCCTATTTCTGAAGCCCACAATCCCACTCTCCTCTGCTCACCATTCTCTCAATGTGTCTTGTTGCCTTCAAAAATCAATATACATGACCCCCCCCCTCTTTCTGCATATTTGTAAGATCCACGCCATTAAATTTATACTGGCTGCCCCCATGTCTCCAAAATGCATCACATCGCAAATCTCCATATTAAATTCTGTCTGCCGCTTGTCTGCCCATGTCCTGCGGTTGCCTTTGGTGATGGGGCAGCCAAGGCTGAAATATTCACAAGGTAATCTTAGATCAGATGTGCTGAACAGATGATCCCAGCTTCCTCTTGAAGTCTCCCAACATCACAGATACAAACTTTCAGCTAATTCGGTTCATCTCTCACAATGTTCAGAAATGACCAAAGGCCCTGGATTCTAGCAAAGGCCATAGGTCTTGCCAACTACCAGGAATACTATTGAAAACTTGTGCTCCAGCGCCTCTAGCCTGGACGATTTAGTACAGTTGCAACATTAACATCCACCCAGCACTGTGTAAAATAGCCTAAATGTACCATGCTCATAAAAGTCATGACAAATCCAACCCAGACAATTATTGTCTGCATCGATCTATTCTTGTTCATCAGCAACTTTTAAAAACAAATTCATTCACAGGATGAGAGTGTTACTGGCTGGCCCAGCATTTATTGCCCATTCCTAATTGCCCAGAGGGCAGTTAAGTGCCAACCACATTGCTGTCACCTGTAGGCCAGACCAGGTAAGGATAGCAGTTTCCTTCCTTAAAGGTCATTTGTGAATCAGATGAGTTTTTCCAACAATTGACAATGGATTCATGGTCATCATTAGACTCTTAATTCCAGATTTTTATCGAATTCAAATTCCACCATCTGCCATGGCAGGATTCAAATTCAGGTCCCCCAGAATATTACCTGGGTCTCTGGATTGACAGTCCAGCAATAATAGCACTAAGCTGTTATTTCTAATGATAGATAGAACATAGAACATAGAAACATACAGTGCAGTACAGGCCCTTCGGCCCTCGATGTTGCGCCGATTCAAGCCCACCTAACCTACACTAGCCCACTTTCCTCCATATACCTATCCAATGCCCATTTAAATGCCCATAAAGAGGGAGAGTCCACCACTGTTACTAGCAGGGCATTCCATGAATGCACGACTCGCTGAGTAAAGAATCTACCCCTAACATCAGTCCTATACCTACCACCCCTTAATTTAAAGCTATGCCCCCTCGTAATAGCTGACTCGTAGTACATAATGGAGGTGGAGTTGATAACTAGCATTTAGTGAACAATAACCTACTGAGTGATGCCCAGTTTGGGTTCCACCAAGATCATTCAGCTCCTGACCTCATTACAGCCTCAGTTCAAACATGGATCACAGAGCTAAATTCCAGAGGTGAGGTGAGAGTGACCGTCCTTGATATCCAGGCTGTCCTTTGTCTGAGTGAGACATCAAGCAAAACTGGAGTCAATGGGAATCACGGGGAACCATTCTCGGCTGGTTGGAGTCATACCTGGCACAAAAGAAATTGGCCTGTGGTTGTTGGAGGTCAATCATCTCAGCTCCAGGGTATCTCTGCATCAGCTCCTCAGAGAAGTGTTCTAGCTGTGGGTCTGAATGAATTGCTACTTTCCCTCCATTCTAAACTTGGCCTATTAACTGCAAAGTCTTCTTGTTTGATTCACACAACTAAGAAACTTGAGGTAACATATTTCTGTAACTTCTCTGAACAAACTTGTTTTTTTCCCAAGAGGGACTATTTGTATATGAGACTTTAGTCAGGTCTCCTTTGAACTAAGTCCAGAATGTTTTAACTAAATTTATTGCTCTTCCCAGCTGCTACTAAGTTAATGGGTTAATTTTTTAAAAGACTTCTACTGCTAAAAAATCCCATAATATAGTCAAACTTTCACTAACCCTCCAGAGGCTGTGATTGTCATCAGCTCTCTGATACATAATGGCTTATAATCATGTTCAGAAATTATTAGTTAATTAGTTTAGTCAACTAGTTCATAGTAAACACGTTTCCAAAAAAAAAATCACATATGCTACTAGTTTGAAATCCAAACTCTGGAAAAGATTTATTTCAACACACACCTTTCACCTCAGCAGCTCTGACAACACTTAATAAACTGGAGACCAGTCATGGCTGAAAATGTGTTGCTGGTTAAAGCACAGCAGGTTAGGCAGCATCCAAGGAATAGGAAATTCGACGTTTCGGGCATAAGCCCTTCATCAGGCTTATGCCCGAAACGTCGAATTTCCTATTCCTTGGATGCTGCCTAACCTGCTGTGCTTTAACCAGCTCTGATCTCCAGCATCTGCAGACCTCATTTTTTACCTGGAGACCAGTCATGCCAAAGCAACATGCTTGATTGGCACGCCATGCCACACCTTCAACGTTAGCTCCCTCCAGCAATTGACAGCAAATCTTTCCACATTACCCTGCAAAGATTCACCAAGTCTCCTCAGATAGCACCTTACAAATCCACCAGCCTTACCATCTATAAGGACAGAGGCAGCAGATATATGGGGACACCACCACTTGCTAGTTCCCCTCCAAGCCACTCACCATCCTGATGTGGAAACATATCTGCCATTCCTTCAGTATCACTGGGTCATTATCCTGAGACTGCCTCCCTAACAGCATTATGGGCATCACTACCGGCCAAGGTCTGCAACTATTCAAGGAGGCAGCTCACCACCACCTCCTCAAGGGCAAATGGGGATGAGCAATAAATACCGACCCAGCCAGTGTCACCTTCAACCCAGGAATGGATTAAAAGAATATTTTCCGATGTAAACATCCTCAAGGTTCTAAAGGCACTATATCAATGTAAACTATTGTAATTTTGTCAAACCTGAGAACTTTGTTATATCACAAGAACCTTTGCATTGTCTATCTCTCTCTCTCTCCACAGATGCTGCCAGACCTGCCGAGTTTCTTTAGCACTTCATTTCAGATCTCCAGCATCTGCAGGAGTTTGCGTTTGTGTTGTAATAGTTGGTTTACTTGAATAACCAATGGGAGGGAGACAAGGGAAACATTGGAAGAAGCTGGCACAGGAGATTCTTGGGTTGATCAGAGCTTCTGTTCTAACAGATATGGAGATAGGCTATTGGCTGATGGACTGAATGGCCTCTTGTCAAAAGATAGTCTCTGTCTCATTTCGTTCTGTGCTACCTCACCGCCTCTGAGGCCTGTGTTTTTAAAAAGAATGTAGGTTATCCGATAGGAAGTTACAATGCTGAGCTGATACTTCATGTATAACGTGCTGTTTGAATGTCAGGTTGCCCCATTCCTAACCAAGGGGTCTCTCATGCCAGATGGATTGTTGTAGGATGGTGAGGGGTGTGGGGGGAGTGTGATGTGTCGGTTAGCTAAGTTGGTCGGATGGCTGGTTTGCAATGCAGATTGAGGGTGTTGGTGAGGCTCCTTCTGGGTCTAGTTCTGGTTGACCTGTTATAGGAAGGACATTATTCAGCTAGACTGGGTTCAGAAGAGATTTCCCAGGATGTTGCGCGATATGGAAGGCTTGAGTTATAAGAAAAGGCTGGATAGGCTGGGACTTCTTTCACCAGAGCGTAGGAGGTTGAGAGCTGATCCTATAGAGGATTATAAAACAGTGAGGGGAATAGTTAGGGTTAATGGTAATCGTCTCTTCCCTGGGTTGGGAGATTTCAAGACAAAGGGGCACATTTTTAAGGTACGAGGAGAGAAATTTAAAAAGATATGAGGGGCAAATGTTTCAAACAGAGGATGATTTGCATGTGGAATAAGCTTCCTGAGGAAGTGGTGGATGCAGGCACAGTTACAACATTTAAAAGATACTTAGATAAGTCCACAAATAGGAAAGGTTTGAAGGGATATGGGCCAGGAGCAGGCCGGTGGGACTAGTTTAGTTTGGGAACATGGTCAGCCTGGACTGGTTGGTCCGTGGGGTCTGTTTCTGTGCTGGATGACTCCATGATGTCAACAGTGTGGGTCCAATTCCTGCATTGGCTACGGTTACTATGGTCAATGTGCCCTTTGCCTGAGCTGTGGTGACTCTCACCACCAGTCATCTCTCTCTAACAAGACAGCAAACCTCTGGGACTATTGGTGCTTTTACCTTTATGTGTAAATAGTAGCAGCCTCTCAAGTCATTCAATGCAATCATTGCTGATTTGCAACCAAATTCCTTATGCCCTTCTTTGACCCATATTTCTCCTTTATTCTCTCATGGGGGTGGTGGGTAGTGATGACCATCCCTGATTGACCTGAGTGCCCTGTTAGCTTGCTTCAGAGGGCAACTGAGAGGCACCCACATTAGTATAGGTCTGGAGTCACATGTAGACTAGACCAGGTAAGGAGGGTAGATTTCCTCTCCTAAAGGACATTAGTTGATAGCAATCAATGGTAGTTTCACAGACCCTCCCCCATCACAGACTGGCTTCCAATTTAGTAGTATCAATGGAAGTTAAATTCCACCAGATGGTGGGGGATTGAATCTGACCTCACCCCAGAGCATTGGACAGGACCCTCGGGTTTCTAGTCCAGTGTCCTTACCACTATTTTGTTAAAAATACGTTTACAGGATATGGGCATCATTGGCAGGATTCACATTCATTACCCACCACTCTTTGCATAAGGGTAGTTAACAGTCAACTACAGAGGGCTAAAGACCTGGAGAGAGTTCAAAAGAGATTTGCGAGAATGACACTGGGAATGAAAGATTTTAGATACAAGGAAAGGTGAGAGGGATTGGGCTTATTCTCCTTGGAGCAGAGAAATAAAGAGGTGACCTTATTGAGGAGTTCAAAATTAGGAACAATTTGGGCAGGGTAAAGAAGGACGTTCTGTTTACACTCGCTGGTATGTCAGTCACTAAGGGTCACAGTTTCAAGATTGTCAGCAACAGAGCTGGGAGTGAGATGAAGAGAAATGTCTTTACTCAGGGAGTTTTTAGGATTTGGAATATGCTGCCTGGGAGACTGGTGGAGGTGAATTCCTTTGGAGGTTTCAAATATATATTTGAATATATATTTGAAAGGAATAAATTTAGAGGGTTATGGAGATCAGGCTGGAGAGTGGGACTAGCTGGGCAGCTCTTTTGGGAGCCAGTGCAGACACAATGGGCCAAATGGCCTCCTTCTGTACGGTATCATTCCAAATCATTGTGGGTCTGGAGTCACATGTAGGTCTGACCGGGTTAAGGATGACAGATTTTCTTCCCAAAAAGGCATGGATGAACCAGACAGGTTTTCCTTCATAAGGATCAACCGTGCTGATATGGTCATCGGTTTTAATTCAAGATTTCATTAAAAATTGAATTCTAGTTTACCATGGGTGGGATTTGAACCCATGTCTAATAAAATGGGGAGGGGGGGGGGGGGGTGGGGGGGGGGGTGTGCGCTAGATTACCAGCTCAGTGACATAACCACTACACCAAAACCTCACCATCACATTAGCCTCTACCCCCAATTACTATTCATTGCTGTTCTGCTAATCAACTGGGAAATTTGCTTTTCTCTGAGTTGTCCATCAGTTTTCTCTCTGGGAAGTGAAGGTCACCTGAGGAAATTCTCACCATGCGTTGCTTGACTCTAACCAAGACTGAGGGCAGGCGATTAAATAACCTGGTAACTGAGCGGATGGACAGAACCCAACTGAACGTAACGGTATGTGGTCGGCACCAAGACAGTCTCACGTCGGCAGTAACAAGTCATCTCTGCTGCATTGCAGGAAATACCATCCAGGGAGAGCTCCAGCAGAATCCATTATCGGAATGCGTGAGCCACCTTAACCAGAGCACCAACTGGTTTTAGTCAGCCTCTATCCCCGTAGCCTCAACCTCATCAAATATGCTCCGATAAACTCAGGCGTGCACAGAACTGCAATGCACTGGAGTGGGGATAAATGGATATATCTGCTTGAACATCTCGACAAATAATATAGCTGCTAAGAACAGCTACAGAACATCACAGTGACCCAATGCAATGCAAATCCCAACAGCTCAGAGATCTTCTGGACAAACCAAACCAAACAGATTAGGTTCCCTCCAGTGTGGAAACAGGCCATTTGGCCCAACAAGTCCACACCGAACATCCAAAGAGTAACCCACCCAGAACTATTTCCCTCTGACTAATGCACCGAACGCTATGGGTAATTTAGCATGGCCAATTCACCTGACCTGCATATCTTTGGATTGTTGGAGGAAACCCACACAGGCACAGGGAGGATGTGCAAACCCCACACAGTCACCTGAGGCTGGAATCGAACCCGGGTCCCTTGCCTCTGTTAGGCACTATTGAGCCACTGTGCCACCCTACTTGCAATTATTCCATTGCAAAATCATTCACTCACTGAAGTAGTCAGTCTTCCACAACAATTTTTTTTCATGTTTTGTAGTCTATTCCTGCTCTTTTCTGACCACCTCCCCTTCTGTGAAAAACCCAGCCAAATGATTTTTTTAAATATATTTTAAAAACCCACCACCAATTTGTCAAGTAATCCACTTAATTAAACTACAAACAAAAACACAGCTACATGTAACTTGCCTTTTTCTGCCTAGGGACATTATTGAATGTTGTTTCTCACCAAGTCCCGCATCACTCCTGTTTCTAACGACAAAGTGGAACCAACAACTCTAATAAAAGTGAGGGTAAGGTAGAAAGGGGACTAAATGAAAATGGAGTTGGTGGAAATAATGCACTTCAGCCTCCATGGTGTACATCTTTTGCTAAAGGCATTGGGTCCATTTTGTAGACGCACCACTATATGAACTAATTAAACCAACTAAATGTGTAACAAATCTACAATTGGGAAAGATAGGAATAGAGAGGGACGGGACTAAAATCCCAGCCTTTCTCATCAACTTGTTCAGAGGTGCTAACATACGCACCTTTGGAGGAGATGGGACGTGAAGCTGGGTCACTTGGTTGAAGGGTAGAGACATTACTGCTGCACCACAGAAACCCTACTGCTTAATCTCAGCTCCAACAACTGCTCTATGTTGTGGCTGGATCCCCTCCGATTCTTTCTCAAAGGGACTATCATTTACAGGTCGTTCTGCTATAACATGCGTTTCATTACCACAAATTCCTTTAATACAATTGACAAACTGGGGACACTGTTTCTAACTCTTTAAAACGTGTGTTGGCTGTAACGCAATTACATCACCAACACTTTAAGCGTTATTTCTAAAGTGCGATCTTTCGATAATGTGGGGTTGCACAAGAACACGACCATCATATTATAGAAGGACTACTTGTACAACACTATCATTCGTGGCAGATGGCACTTGGACGTATGACAATTTAAGGGAGGAGTCGTTGCTTCTAAAAGTGACCTTGCCTTCTATGTAGACAATAAAGGACCTGCCACATCATATTCCCCTTACAACAACCATTTCAAGAATCAACAAATCTGCTTTTATCATTTAAAATGCAGGGAATAAGTCAGAAGAAGTTCCCTGTCTGGGATTTTCCAGCATCTCCCTTTGATTCTCTGAACAGGATTCCTTCAAGTTTCTCAAACTGAGAGCAGTAATACATCCAGTCCCTAACTTCACAAAGAGAACTAACTCCACTCCTTCACCCACACAGCCTTCCCTAAGACCAAATTTAATGCACCCTACTAACGTGGCAGGAAATAAATTGGAGTGACCACTTCAAATTCTTAAGTTTGTTTTATTGTAACTCATTTGATTTAAAAAAAAACGTTCACAAAATTTTTGCAGAGTCTAAAATTTGTACTTCTGACACCAAGGAACATACAGACCAATTGTTGTTTGTGACCAATATTACAGTAGATGACATCCCTATTCATTCAGGTGACTTTGGTAAAGTATTGGGTACCACAGATTGTATCCAGATCAGAAGGTGTTCTAGTGTCACAGGAGTTCACACTTGGGATTGTGAACTGCAAGATTCCACAAAAAAAATTCAGAAAATTTGTTAAAGCCATCACTCCCTTATTTTCCATTGGTGTTGCTAGGGTGATGCTTCCATTCATTACAGAAGTGGTTTAATGGAACATCTATCAGCAGAACGACTGCTCTTAAAGATGGAACTTAGCAACTATCACTAGTTCAAAGTGAAAGTGTTTTGTTTCTCTTATTTAATTACCTTCCTCATCTTCTTTCTTATCGTCATCGTCATTATCATCATCATCATCATCTTTATTGTTGTCATGCTCTTTGTCATCATCATCATCATCATCATCATCATCTTTATTGTTGTCATGCTCTTTGTCGTCATCATCATCATCATCATCATCATCATCCTCATTGTCGTGATGGTCTTTATTGTCATCATTGTTGTCCTGGTCATCCTCGCCATTATCATCGTCATCGTCATCATCATTGTTGTCATGGTCATCATCACCATCATCATCTTCATCATCTTCATTGTTGTCATGCTTGTTGTCACCATCATCTTCATCATCATCATCATCATCATCATCATCATCATCATCACCATCATCATCTTCACCATCATTGTTGTCATGGCCTTTATTGTTGTCATCATCATCATCATCATCATCATCGTCGTCGTCATCATTGTCATCGTCATCATCATCATCGTCGTCATCATTGTCATCGTCATCATCGTCGTCATCATCGTCATCATCATCATCATCATCATTGTCGTCATTGTCATCATCATCATCATCATCATCATCATCATTGTCGTCATGGTCATCATCACCTTCATCATCGTCATCATCGTTGTCATCATCCTCATCATCATCATCTTCATTATCGTCATCCTTATCGTCTTCATCATCATCATTTTTATCACCGTCATCTTTTTCATCATCATCATCATCGTCGTCGTCTTTGTCATCATCGTCATCATCATTGTCGTCTTTGTCATTGTTGTCATGATCGTCATCCTTCAAATCTCCATGTTCTTTATCATTGTCATCATCATCATCATTGTCATCTTGAGTAGCAGCAATCCCAGGGATGACATTGATGTGAAGAGAACACACAAAAGTCAACAACAGGCAGAAAAGCCAAGCCTTTTGGGATGCCATGGTATCGGCAACTTAAATTCCAAGGCAACAAAGATAATTCCTCCCTGTTGGGCTGGTTGAGGTGGGGTAGAAAGAAATGGGTAGAAATAACAGGAGACAAATCCAAAACGGGAGAAAGTACTGAGGACAGTCAGGCTCTGAACTAAAGCAGCTCCTCTGGATCACCGGAGTTCACAAAATGATCGACCCGCTTGATTGATAACACCAGGTGCTCCTTTGCTTGCGATGCCTTCTGTCCAATCACCGTTGCAAATCAATCCTTTGTCGAGTCATGGGATGCTTTTAATAAAGTCTTCCCTGACATGGCTGTGGCATCACATTGCCATATTTGAACGTCCAAACCAGCCAGAGGTCATTCACACAAGCTCCGGTGTCTTTAATAGCAACTGTGTCACTCTGCTATTGGCCCGATATTAAAAGCCTTTCCATTTGTGAAAGTTTCTGTAACTTGCCAGGGAGTCAGAGCACACCCCTCCCCCTTCAAACTGCACAGCCCACCTCTCACAGTCGACACTCTGTGCGTGTGTGTGTGTGTGTGTGTGTGTGTGTGTCTGTGTGTGTGTGTGTCTGTGTGGGAGTCAGAGCACACCCCTCCCCCTTCAAACTGCACAGCCCACCTCTCACCATTGCAACAACAATCAACACTCTGTGCGTGTGTATGTGTGAGTCAGTGCACATGAGTTTGTGCATGGGTGCATGTGTGTGTGGGTGTGTGTCTGTGTGCATGTGAGTGCGTGTATCTATGTGTCTTTGTGTGTGTGTGTGTCTGTGTTGCTGTGTGTCTGCGTTTGCGTGTGTGACTCCGTGTGTCTGTGTTTGTGTGTGTGTGTCTCTGTGTGTCTGTGTTTGTCTGTGTGTGTCTCTGTCTGTGTTTGTGTGAGTGCGTGTATGTGCGTGCACGTATGTGTATGTGGGTGTGTGTGTGTGTCTCCATGTATGTGTGTCTGTGTGTGTGTTTGTGTGCCTGTGTGTCTATGTTTTCTATGTTTGTGTGTGTGTGTATGAGACTGTGTGTGTCTGTGTTTGTGTGTGTGTCTGTGTTTGTCTTTATGTGACCGTGTTTGTCTGTATATGTGTCTCTGTCTGTGTGTGTTTGTGTGTGTGTGTGTGTGTGTGTGTGTGTGCATGAGTATGTGTCTGCGTTTGTGTGTGTGTGTGTGTGTGTCACTGTGAATCTGTGTTTGTGTGTGTGCACGGGCATGAAGGTGTTTATGTCAGTGTGTATCTCTGTGTTTGTCTGTATGTGTCTCTATTTGTGTTTGTGTGTGTGTATGTGTGTGTGTGTGTGTCTCTATTTGTGCCTGTTTGTGTGTGTGTCTGTGTTTGTCTATGTGTGCACGTGTGAGAGTGTGTGTGTCTGTGTTTGTGTGTGTGTGTGTGTCTCTGTGTGTCTGTGTTTGTCTTTGTGTGCCTGTATTTGCCTCTGTATGTGTCTCTGTCTGTGTTTGTGTGTGTCTGTGTCTGCATTTGTGTGTGTGTCACTGTGTATCTGTGTTTGTGTGCCTGTGTCTGTGTTTGTGTGTGTGTGTGCACACGCGTGTGTGTGTGAGAGAGGGGCCAGAGATTGCAAATCAGCTTCCCCCCTTGATTTGCCTCAAATAATTGAACTCAAAGCTCTTACTGGTGAGATTGGAATTGACTATCAGCACGGGCCAAGTTACAGAACAATGAGACATAATCTATATGGCAGTAATTTATGTCCTTTGGAGAGATAAAACTTTTCTCGTCAATATTCCAAAAGTTCCAGCCCCTTTTAGGGTTGGAGCTCCTTCAGAGTTTGGGTGGTGTCATTAACGTTCTCAGTACTGCGGATTTCAAAATAATTCCAATTCCTGACCCCCCTCCAATCCCATTCCCCCAAACGGAGTGTTTCCGATGAGGATGAAACTCCTCCAAATTTGTCCCAACCTTAACCCAGAGACCTCCAGTTCTGTCACTGTTTGGTTTCAGGTGCCCCTCATTCAAGCCGATGAGTTTGATATTTGGCAGCATTTCTTGTCTGTCCCCAGTTGCCTTTGAGATGGTGGTGGTGGTGGAGAGCTGCTGTCTCTAAATGCTCCAGTCTGTTTGCTGCAGGGCGATCCACAGTGCCACTGGGGTGTGTGTGTGTGTGTGTGCGTGTGTGTGTGTGTGTGTGTGTGGGCGGGGGGGTGGCACCGGGAGTGGCTGAGGGGTGTAGGTGTGGGGATGGGGGTTTTGGAGGGTGCTTTCCTGAATGCTGTATGTGTGTTTGTGTGTGTGTGTCTGTGTTTGTGTGTGTGTCTGCGTTTGTCTGTGACTGTATGTGAGTGTGTGTATGTGTGAGGGTGTGTGTCTCGGTGTATGTTTGTCTGTGTGTGTATATATAAGTGTGTGTACATGTTTGGATGTGTGTCTTGGTGTGTGTTTGTTTGTGTGTGTCTGTGTGCATGTTTCTGTGTGTGTTTGTGTGTGTGTCTTTGTGTCTGCATCTGTGTATGTGTGTGTGTGTGTGTCCATGTATACGCGTGTGTCTCTGTGAGTGTGCGTGTGTGTCTGTGTTTGTGCGTGTGTGTGTATGTAAGTGTGTGTATGTGTGTGGGTGTGTGCCTCGGTGTGTGTTTGTCTGTGTGTGTCTATGTCTGTGTGCATGTTTGAGTGCGTGTCCGTGTGCCTGTGTTTGTATATGTGCGTGTGTCTGTGTGTGCGCATCTGTGTGTGTGTGTCTTTGTGTCTGTGCGCGTGCGTGTCTGTGTCTTTGTGTGTGTGTGTGTGTGTGTCTGTGTGTGCGTGTAAGAGGAGCCAGAGACTACGAATCAGCTTCCCCCTTTGATTTGCCTCAAAGAATTGAACTCAAAGCTCTTACTGGTGACATTGGAATTGATTATCAGCACGGGTTAAGTTACAGAATAATGAGACGTAATCTATATGGGACTGAACTATGTCCTTTGGAGAGATAAAACTTTTGTAGTCAATATTCCAAAAGTTCCAGCCCTCTTTTGCGATCAGGGTTTTGGGTTTTGGGGGTGCATTCCTGAATGCTGGATTGCAGAATTCCACGACTATTGACTATTGAATTCTCAGACTATGGACTATGGGGAATTGCAGGAAAATTATTTATGGAAATCCAAGACAGGATTATGGAAATCCAAGGCTATGGATTATGGGAATTCCAGGATTATCGATTATGGAACTCCGGGACTATGATCTATGAGAATTCTAGGACAATGAACAGTATGAATTCCAGGATTTTCAGTTGCGGCATTCCAGGAATAGGAACTATGGGAATTCCAGGATATGGATTTTGGAAATTTTAGGATTATCGATTATGGAATTCCAAGAGAATGAACTATCGGAATTCTAGGACTATTAGCTCCAGGCATTCCAGGACTGTCAGTTAGGGAGAATTTCAGGACTGTGAACTGTGGCTATTCCAGGATTATGGATTATAGAATTCCAGGATTATGGACTATGGGATATTAGGTGAGGCAGACGGCAGTTGGGGTGGGGTCAGTGGGTTTTTAAGCCCCTGGCATCAGGGTTTGCAAACTCCGAAAGACCCTGTCAAGGCTCCTGCTTTATTTGATCCCAGCTCCAGCTACATTCCATAACCAAGGCTTTCCCTTGAGATCCACACCATCATTGGCATTATCACATGGCACCTCTGATGGAACATGGAGTCCCAAGCCTCTATGGGGGTCGTGAGCTGTAAGCATACAAAAACAAAATGGACCCTGAGCCAGAGGAGGGGATTTGAGGACAGGGCAGTGATAAAAGCATGGTTCGAGGCTAGCAAAGGGGGGGGGAGAGACAGCATGGAGGGCAAGATGGGGGGTAGAGAGAAGGAGGAAGGCAAGGAAATCGAGAGGTTCAAAACCAGGATGAGAGTGAGCTACATCTGCTCAATCGACTTTCCCAGTTTAGGGTTAAGAGACATTCTGCAGAGGCTGCCATTCACTCAATTTTATTGACAAAGCAACACATGAGCAGTTATTAAACTGAACAGTAGTAAGAGTATGGAATGCTTTGCCTGCAACGGAAGTAGATTCACCAACTTCAAGTACATTTAAGTCGTCATTGAACAAGCATATGGACATATATGAAATAGTGTAGGTTAGATAGGCTTCAGATTGGTGTGACAGGTTGGCGCAACATCGAGGGCTGAAGGGCCTGTACTGCGCTGAAATGTTCTATGTCCTATGTTCTCTGAACAGAATTGCAGTTTTAACAAGTTTCCAATATTGAGCATTGTACTCTTAAAATATGCTAATGCTGCTTGAGCACTTGATAATGTATGTGTCTGAGTGACTGTGTGCGTGTTTTTGTTCGAGTCTGTGTCAGCCCATGTCTGTGTGTATGTGTGTCTATGTCCGTGTGTCTGTATCCGTGTATATGTGTGTGTCACTGTCAGTATATATGTGTGTGTCTGTGGCCAATGGTGCACCTGTAGCTCCCGTGGCCTAATGGATAAGGCACTGGCCTCCTAAGCCAGTGATTGTGGGTTTGAGTCCCATCTGGAGTGTCTAATCTTTCATGGTTTGTCCTCCCTCAACTTTATTTCTGTGGACAAGATGATGAGAGGCATGGATAGCTAGGTGCTTTTTCCCAGGATGGCAATGGCTATCACCAGTGGGCCTGATTTTAAGGTGATTGGAGGAAGGTTTTGGTGAGATGTCAGAGGTAGGTTCTTTACACAGAAGGTGGTGGGTGTGTGGAATGCACTGCCAGTGTTGGTGGTAGAGTCAGATATATGATGGACTTTTAGCAACTCTTGGATAGGCACATGGATGATAGTATAAAGTACAGTATGTAGGTTTGTTTGATCTTAGAGTAGCTCGGGTCAGCACAACATTGAGGGCCAAAAGGCTGTATGGTGCTGTACTTTTCTATGTTCTATGTGTAAGTGTCTGTGTATTGTGTGTCTATGTCTTGTGTGTCTCTGTGTCTAAACGTGTGTGTCTGTGTGTATCTGTGTGTCTGAGAGTTTGTGCATGTGTCGGTCTGTATATGTGTGCCTATATCTGTGTGTCTCTCTGTGTCTTAGTATTTGCATCTGTGTGTATCTGAGTATCTGAGAGTAAGTTTGTGTGTTTGTGTGTGAGAGATTGTCTTTGTTTGCATCTGTGTCAGTGTGTGTCCGTCCGAGCGTTTTGTATATGACTGTGGGTGTAGGAGACTGTCTCCTTGTATCTGAGTGTGTATGTGTGTCTGAGTCGTTGTGTGTCTAAGCTTTTGTGTCTGTGCGTGTGTCTGTGTTTGTGAGTGTCTGTGTGTGTGTGGATGTGTTTCTGTGTGTCTGTCTGTGTGTGTGCCTCTGTGTGTGTGGGTGTGTGTCTGTGTGTGTGTCTATGTCTGTGTGCATGTGAGAGAGAAAGACACATTGTGTCTGTGTGTTTGTATGTGTGTGTGTGAAAGAGAGCGCCCATGTGTGTATGATAGAGAGTGTGTGTTTGTCTGTATGTGTGTGTGTGTGTGTGTGTGAGTGAGAGAGTGTGTGTGTGTGTGTATCTGTGTGTGTATGTCTTTGTATGTGTGTGTGAGAGAGAGTGTGTGTGCGTGTGTGTGTATCTGTGTGTGTGTATGTCTTTGTGTGTGTCTGTGTCTGTGTGTGTGGGTATGTATGTGTGTGTGGGGGTATGTCTGTGTGTGTGTGTGTATCTGTGTGTGTGTATGTCTTTGTGTGTGTGTGTATGTGTGTCTGTGTCTGTGTGTGTGGGTATGTCTGTGTGTGTGTGTGCGTGTGTGTGTGTGTGTATGTGTGTGTCTTTCTGTGTGTCTGTGTCTGTGTCTGTGTGTGGGTATGTGTGTGTGTGTGTGTGTGTGGATTTCCACGTTGCTGGCTGCTTTCTGATGAGAAACTGCTGGGGGATAGAAACTTGAACCAGGAGAAGCCTACGTTTGAAAGTTTCTGAATTCCAATAACATCACAACAACATCATGCGACTTGGCAGCAGTCGCTGCTGATGGATATTCCCTGCTGGTTACTTCCAGCATGCTGCAACTTGTTGAGCTCATAGGACTACCTCTCGATGCAATGTCTACTAAATATCCTGGTTCGTGCTGACGTTGGGTGTTGCTGCATGTCTGGATCTGAGAGTCCGGCACTCAATCAGTCAGAGATCATAACCTAGCTTGCGGGAGACTAGAGCAAGATAAAGTTCTGCTGGACTAGATAAGTGCATCGAGCACGGAGATGAGTGATCGGAAATTAGTCCTTGGCTCACAGGATTTATTCAAGGCTGAGTTAGATACATTTATGATTGACAAGGAGTCATGAATTTAGTGCTGGGACCACAATCACTTCCATGAATGTAGCTTAATAAGACGTTGGTTAGGCTGCACTTAGAGTGTTGCCTTCAACTCTGGTCGCCACATCGTAGGAAAGATGTGGAGAGGGTGCAGAAGATGTTTCCCAGGATGCTGCCTGGATTACAGGGTATGAGCTATAAGGAGAGGTTAGAAAATCTCTGGCTGTTTTCTCTGAGTAACAGAGGCTGAGTGGAAACTTGATAATAGTCTATAATACTATGACATGCATAGATAGCGTTGATGGTCAGAATCTTTTTCCCAGAGTTGAAATGTCTAATACTAGGGGGCATACATTGAAGATGAGATGCGGACATGCTTTGTGACCTTTTAGTCATTCTGTATTGAAAGCTTTATTTTGAAATTGAACCAATTACAAACTTTGGACAGCAGGGGACACCATATCCCAATTTTAGACAACACCTCTGAGGGGGAAACAAATGAGTTTTTTTTTATTTTGTGAATGAGGACTTGTTTTTAACTTTATAGCTCTCTCTGTTTTGAAGGAGACCCAGGGATACTGCACAAGTTGTAATGAGTGAATTGACCAGGGGCCAAGAACATCAAAGACTCACCAACAAGTCATTTGACAGAATTCAGGATTCAGAGAATGAGGAGGGTATAGAATTCCCGGCACACGGTGTGAATAAGGTGAATGGCAGAAATACATTTAAGGGAAAACTGGGGAAAGATATGAGGGAAAAAGGAATAAGTTAAGCTGTTGGGGTTAAAGCAAAAAGAGTTGCAATATATCATGATCTCAAGAGGTAGATGATGGCCAACAGTGGCTAGTGTTGCCAGACTCTTAATCCTCAGGCCCAAGAAATGGCCCGGCGGGCAGGGGGAGCTAGGTTCAAATCCTGCCAGAACAGATAGTGGGAATTTGAATTAGAGTCAGAGAGTCGCAGAGACGTACAGCACGGAACCAGACCCTTCAGTCCAACCCGTCCATGCCGACCAGATATCCCAACCCAATCTAGTTCCACCTGCCAGCACCTGGCCCATATCCCTCCAAACCCTTCCTACTCATATTCCCATCCAGATGCCTTTTAAATGTTGCAATTGTACTAGCCTCCACAACTCCCTCTGGCAGCTCATTCCACACACGTACCACCCTCTGCGTGAAAAAGTTGCCCCTTGGGTCTCTTTTATATCTTTCCCCTCTCACCCTAAACCTATGCCCTCTTTTCTGGAATCCCTCCACCCCAGGAAAAAGACTTTGTCTATTTATTCTATCCATGTCCCTCATAATTTTATAAACTTCTCTAAGGTCACCCCTTACCTCTGATGCTCCAGGGAAAACAGCCCCAGCTTATTCAACCTCTCCCTATAGCTCAAGACTCACAACATCTTTCCGATAGGAGGGAGACCAGAACTGCGCGCAATATTCCAACAGTGGCCTAACCAATGTCCTGTACAGCTGCAACATGACCTCCCAACTCCTGTACTCAATACTAGGTGCTAGCTATGAAGAGGGGTTGAATAGGTTAGGTTTATTTTCATTAGAAAAAAGGAGATTGAGCGGGGACTTGGTTGAGGTTTACAAAATCATGAAGGGTATATAGACAGGGTGGATAGAGACAAACTTTTTCCCAGGGTGAAGGATTCAATAACGAGAGGTCATTCTTTGAAGGTGAGAGGTGGAAAGTTTAAGGGGGATACACGTGACAAGTACTTCACACAGAGGATGGTGGGCATTTGCCAGTAGAGGTGGTAGAGGCAGGCATGGTAGATTCATTTAAGATGCGTCTGGACAGATGCATGAGTAGGTGGGGAGTAGAAGGATACAGATGCTTAGGAATTGGGCGATAGGTTTAGACAGTTGTTTTAGATCGGTTCAGGCTTGGAGGGCCGAAGGGCCTGTTCCTGCGCTGTAAAGTTTCTTTGTTCTTTGTACTCTGACCAATAAAAGAAAGTATACCAAACACTGCCTTCACTATCCTATTGACCTGAAACTCTATGTTCAAGGAGCAATGAACCTACACTCCAAGGTCTCTTTGTTCAGCAATACTCCCGAGGACCTTACCATTAAGTGTAAAAGTCCTGCTAAGATTTGCTTTCCCAATATGCCCTGCCTCACATTTATCTAAATTAAATTCCATCTGCCACTTCTCAGCCCATTGGCCCATCTGATCAAGATCCCGTTGTAATCTGAGCTAACCCTCTTTGCTGTCCACTACACCTCCAATTTTGAGTCATCTACAAACTTACTAACTATACCTCTTATACTCACATCCAAATCATTTATATAAATGATGAAAAGTAGTGGACCCATTACCAATCCTTGTGGCACTCCACTGGTCACAGGCCTCCAGTCTGAAAAACAACCCTCCACAACCATCCTCTGTCTGCTACCTTTGATCCAGTTCTGTATCCAAATGGCTAGTTCTCCCTGTATTCTATGAGATCTAACCTTGCTAACCAGTCTCCCCTGGGAAACCTTGTTGAACGCCTTACTGAAGTCCATATAGATCACATCTACTGCTCTCCCCTCATCAATCCTCTTTGTTACTTCTTCAAAAAACTCAATCAAGTTTGTGAGACATGATTTCCCATGCACAAAGCCATGTTAACTATCTCTAATTAGTCCTTGCCTTTCCGAATACATGTACATACAGTCTTTCAGGATTCCCTCCAACAACTTGCCCACCACCGAGGTCAGGCTCACTGGTCTCTAGTTCCCTGGCTTATCCTTCCCGCCCTTCTTAAACAGTGGCACCACGTTTGCCAACCTCTAGTCTTCCGGCACCTCACCTGTGACTTCTGATCTTACAAATATCTCTGCAAGAGGCCCCAGCAATCACTTCCCTAGCTTCCCACAGAGTTCTCGGGTACACCTGATCAGGTCCTAGGGATTTATCCACTTTTATGCTTTCAAGACATCCAGCACTTGCTCCTCTGTAATATAGACATTTTTCAAGATGTCACCATCTATTTCCCTATACTCTATATTTTCCATGTCCTTCTCCACAGTAAACACTGATGCAAAATACTCATTTAGTATCTCCCCTTTCTCCTGCGGCTCTACACAAAGACTGCCTTGCTTCTATAATAACCTGGGAATAAGAGTGTAATGATGACTATGAAATTATTGTTCTAAAATCCATCTGCTTCACTGGTGTTCTTTAAGAGAAGGAAATTTGCCATTCTTACTTGGTCTGGCCTACATGTGACTCCAGACCCACAATCCCACTGGGCAATTAGGGATTGCCAATAAGTAAAAATGGTACTTAAAGTCAATGAAGTACGTTTTGAGGTGTCATTGCTGTTGGGATGGAGGGAATGTAACTGTCAATTTGTGCACAACAAGCTCCTGCAACCGATTTGTTTTTATGCTGTTGGAGGCATTACTATCAGGCATGAACTGGAGAGAATTCCTTTGAAATGGGGGCCATGGGATCTTTTATTCCCATCTGAGAGGCAGACGGAGTCTCAGTTGCACATTGTATCTGTAAATTGTCACCTTTCAAAGTACATCATTCCCTCGGTACTGCAAAGATATGATATCGGAGCAGAATTAGGCCATTCGGCCCATTAAGACCTGCTCCACCATTCGATCATGGCTGATATGTTTCTCAATCCCATTTTCCTGCCTTCTCCCCATGACCCTTGATCCCCTTGCCAATCAAGAACTTCTCTATCTCTGTCTTAAATACAGTTAATGACTTGACGTCCACAGCCCTCTATGACAATCAGTCCCGCAGATTCCCCACCCTCTGGCTGCAGAAATTCCTCTTCACCTCAGTTCTAAAGGGTTGTCCCTTCACTCTGAGACTGTGCCCTCAGGTCCTTGTCTCTCCTACTAGCGGACACGTCTTCTCCAGGTCCACTCTATCCAGCCCTCTCAGTATCCTGCAAGTTTCAATCAAACCTCCCCTCATCCTTCTAAACTCCATCAAGTCCAGACCTAGGGTCCTCATCTGTTCCTCATATGACGAGCCCTTCATCCCCAGGATCATTCTTGCCCAGATCCCGCCAACATCAATCTGGGGGCTAAAACTGCTCACAATATTCCAAACGTGGATTGACCAGAGTCTTATATATTTCTGTATATCTCTGCTCTTGTATTCTAGCCCTCCTGAAATGAATGTTAACATTGCATTTGCCTTCCTAACTGCCAACTGAACCTGCCTGTTAGCCTTCTGACAATCCTGAACTGGGACTCCTAAGTCCCTTTGTGCTTCAGATTTCTGAACCCCCTTCACATTTAGAAAATAGTCTACCTCTCTAGGTGTTTGTGTAGTGGCTATCATGTTCGACTCGCATGCTACTGGACAGAAATAGAGCTGCTCCCTCATTATCCAAGCAAGGTCTGTTGTTCCCACTTTTCTCAGGGGTGACACAGCGGCTTCATGGTTAGCACTGCTGCCTTACCGTGCCAGGTACCTGGGTTCGATTCCAGCCTCAGGTGACCATTAGTGGAGAGTTTGCACATTCTCCCTGTGTCTTTATGGGTTTCCTCCCACAGCCCAAAAATGTGCATATTAGGTGGATTGGCCGTGAGAAATTGCCTGTAATGCCTAAGGATATATTGGCTTAGTCATGGGAAATGTCGGGTTACAAAGATTGGTTCGAATGCTCTCTGGAGGGTTGGTGTGGACTTGATGAGCCAAATGATCAGCTCCCACACTATAGGGATTCTATTCTTCCCACTAACTTCACACATTCCAACTGCCATTTATTTGCCCCCCTGTCCAACTCTTTCTGTAACCTCCCCATTTCCTTAACACTACCTGTTCCTCCATTAGCTTTGTGTCACTCGCAAATTTACCAACAATGCCCTCAGTTTCTTCATCCGGATCGATAATGTATAACAGAAATAGTTATGGTCCCAACACTGACCCACGTGGACCTCCACTAGTCACCGGCCGCCATTCCTGAAAAAGACCCCTCCATCCCCACTCTCTGCCTGCTGCCAGTCAGTAAATCCTCCGTCCATGTCAGCACCTTGCCCCAACACCTTCTCATTTAGCAGCCTCCTGTGTGGCACCTTGTCAAAGGCCGTTTGAAAATACAAATAGATCACATTCATTGGCTCTCCTTTGCCTAAGTTTTCATTTCCTCAGCAAAAAATTCGAACAAATTTGTCAGGTATGACTTCCCTTTGATGAAGCCATGCAGACTCAGCACTATTTTACCATGTTCTTCCAAATACGCCACAATCTCTTCCTTAATAATGGACTTGAAAATTGTACCAATGACTGAGGTCAGGCTAAATGGCCTGTAATTTCCTGTCTCCTGCCTCTGGCCTTTCTTAAACAGGAGTGTTACTTTAGCCACTTTTTGTTAGATTTAGCTCTTATTGTCACGTGTACTGAAGTCATACAGTCATAGAGAAACAGGCCCTTTGGTCCAACTCATCCATGCTGACCAAATACCCCAACCCAATCTAGCCCCACCTGCCAGCACCCTGTCCAAATCCTTCCTATTTACATATCCATCCAGGCGCTTTTTAAATGTTACAATTGCACCAGCCTCCACCACTTCCTCTGACAGCTCATTCCATACATGCACCACCCTCTGTGAAAATAAGTTGTCCCTTAGGTTTCTTTTACATCTTACCCCTAACACCCAAAACCTATGCCCTCTAGTTCTGGACTCCCCCACCCCAGGGAAGTGACCTTATCTATTTATCGTATCCATGTCCCTCATGATTTTATAAACCTCTATAAGGTCACCCCTCTGCCTCTGATGTTCCTGGGTAAACAGCCCCAGCCTATTCAGCCTTTCCCTATAGCTCAAACCCTCCAATCCTGGCAATATCCTTTAAAGTCTTTTCTGAACCCGTCCAAATTTCATAACATCTTCCCGATAGGAAGGAGACCAGAATTGCATGCAATATTCCAAAAGTGGCCTAACCAATGTCCTGTGCAGCCGCAACATGATCTCTCAACTCCTGTGCTCAATACTCTGACCAATAAAGGAAAGCATACCAAACGCCTTCTTCACTATCCTATCTACCTGTGACTCCACTTTCAAGGAGCTATGAACATGCACTCCAAGGTCTGTTTGTTCAGCAACACTCCATGGGACCTTACCATGAAGTGTATAAGTCCTGCTAAGATTTTCTTTCCCACAATGCAGCACCTCGCATTTATCTAAATTAAACTCCATCTGCCACTTCTCAGCCCATTGGCCCATTTGATCAAGATCCCGTTGTAATGTGAAGTAACCTTCTTCGCTGTTCACTACATCTCCAATTTTGTTGTCATCTGCAAACTTACTAATTATACCTCTTATGTTCACATCCAAATCCTTTATATAAATAACGAAAAGTAGTGGATCTACACCGATCCTTATGGCACACCACTGGTCACAGGCCTCCAATCTGAAAAACAACACTCCACCACCACCCTCTGCCTTCTACCTATGAGCCAGTTGGGGTACAAAGTACAGTGAAAAGATACCCAGGTGCAAAATCTTAGTTGCAGAACTGTAAAAGTAAAGATATAGATTGAAAGGTTCCACACAATGGTCTTAGTATAAAAGAGGGGAAATAATAAAATGAAGATAAAAAAATCAAACATTGCTGTGTTATCTTAAGACAGAGGCCTGCAGATACTTCAAGGCTTTTCCCAAGAGGGCTTGCTCTCTCCCGTGCTGGGCATTTTCTCCCGTGCTAGCTGTTCTTTCCCACGCTGGGCATCCTTTCCCATGCTGGACATGATTTCCTGCACTGGATATGATTTCCTGCGCTGGGCATGCCTTCCTGCGCTGGACATGATTTCTTGCGCTGGGCATGATTTCCTGCGCTGGACATGATTTCCCACACTGGACATGATTTCCTGCGCTGGGCATGATTTCCCATGCTGGACATGATTTCCTGCACTGGACATGATTTCCCGCACTGGACATGATTTCCCATGCTGGACATGATTTCCTGCACTGGACATGATTTCCCACACTGGACATGATTTCCTGCACTGGACATGATTTCCTGCGCTGGACATGATTTCCTGCACTGGACATGATTTCCTGCGCTGGACATGATTTCCCACACTGGACATGATTTCCTGCACTGGACATGATTTCCTGCGCTGGACATGATTCCTGCACTGGACATGATTTCCTGCGCTGGACATGATTTCCTGCGCTGGACATGATTTCCTGCACTGGACATGATTTCCTGCGCTGGGCATGATTTCCCGCACTGGGTATGATTTCCCGCGCTGGGCATGCCTTCCTGCGCTGGACATGATTTCCTGCGCTGGGCATGATTTCCATGCGCTGGACTTGATTTCCCGCACTGGGCTTACTCTCTCCCGCGCTGGGCATGATTTCCCACACTGAGCATGTTTTCCCACACTGGGCATGCTTTCCTGCACTGGGCATAATTTCCCGCGCTGGGCATAATTTTTCACACTGGGCATGTTTTCCCGCAATGGGCATGATTTCCCACGCTGGGTTATGACCTGCCTGTGTTCGCCAGCTGCCTTTACCACTGACCACTGCAGACCTTCAGTGGGCACACCAGGCCTCATCGCCGCTCGCAAGGCTTCGGCTGTGACCGCTGCTTCATGAGCGATGGCTGCTCTTGTCCATCGGAGCCCGCACTGGGCATTGGCTATTGCCACGCTCCGTTGCCACATTAAGCTGCAGAGGGCCGCTCTGGTATCGCCTTGGATATCAATGAAGGCACCAACTGCAGCTTCATGGCTGACCATCAAGGACCTGCAGCTGCTGCCATCGCCACCTCCACCCGTCAGCTTGAAAGACTAAAGGATTCAAAGGGAAGGAAGAGAAAAAAGTGAGACACGAAGAAAGGAGAAGAAAGAAAAGAAAGAGAAGTGGGAAGAGTGGACGAAAGCTCTGGCAAAAAGCCCTACTCAGCCACGATCTTGATTGGGAACTTTACCGGGACCCTCCCTGACTCCAGTGATACCTGAAAGATCATCACCATTGCCTCTACAATCTCCTCACCTACCTCCAACAGAACCCGGAGTGTAGTCCATCTGGTCTGGGTGATTTATCCATCTTCACACTTTTCAACTTCCCTAGTACCTTCTCCTTAGCGATGGCAACTCCACTTACCTTTGCCTCCTGACTCTCTTGACAATCTGACATGTTGCTGGGTGTTTTCCTCTGTCGGAACTGATGCAAAGTACCTGTTCAGTTCCTCCACCATTTTTTTATTCCCCATTACTACTCCTCCAGCCTCATCTTCCAGCACTCCAATGTCCACTCTTGCCTTTCTCTTACCTTTTAGATATCCAAACAAAGCTCTTGTAATCTAGCTTTATATTACTAGTTGGCTTTCCCTCATATTTCATCTTCTGCCCAATTATTGCTTTGTCAGTTATTCTCTGATGGGTTTTAAAGGCTTCCCAACCCTCTGGTTTCACCACATTGTATGCTTTTCCTTTATCTTTTATGCTGTCCCTGACTTCCCTTGTCAGCCATGTTTACCTCATCCTCCTCTTAGTCTGTTCCTTCTTCTTTGGGATGAGTTTCTGCTGTGCCTCTCAATTTACCTCCAGAAACTATTGCTATTCTGCTCTGCTGTCTACCCTGCATGGCTCCCCTTCCAATAGACTCTGCCCAGCTCCTCCCTCATGTCTTTGTAATTCCCTTTACTCAGGGGTAATACCGTTACATCTGATTCCAACTTCTTGCCCTCAAACTGCGAATTCTGTCATGTTATGATCACTGATACCTAGGGGTTCCTTCACCTTCAGCTCCCTAATCAAGTCCACCGCATGACACATCACCAAATCCACAAAATGCAAGTGTTGGTCCAATTATCGTTCAAAGGCTACCATTAAGAGAACAGCCAGGGAATTCCTAGAGGCATGGCACTCATCCACAAGTTCTATCAACAGACACATCGACCTAGACCCTATATACCGGCCACTGCAGCGGACAGCAACTGACAACCGGAAGCGGCAGATTCAAACCAGTATAAATGCCGGAGGAATCAGCACAGAAGCGCTTCACAGGAGGCTCCGAAGCACTGAGGATGTCACCTAGAAAGGGGACGAAACGTTTGCAACAAAAACTCCCAGCTCGGCGAACAGAACCACAACAACGAGCACCCGAGCTACAAATCTTCTCACAAACTTTGAGCTACCATCCCCAGTGCCCTACCAAGCAGATTGGAACTCCTAGCTTCCTAGACACAGACTCACCTGGTCAAAGATTTGGAATGGGAATCGCTGCAGAAAAGGAGGGAAATAAATAAATGCTCTGTAGACAGTTGGAAGTGACAGAACTGAAAACCTGGTGCACTCAGAGAGTCCCTACAGGGCAAAAGGAGGCCATTCAGTCCATCATGCCCACACTGATGAGCATCCCACCTGGATACACCCCACCCCCATAACACTGCAAGGGGCTTTTACCACAGCCAATCCACCTAACCTGCATATCTTTGGACTGTAGGAGGAAACCAGAGCACACTCGCACATACACGGGGAGAATGAACCTCGGGTCTCTAGTACTGTGAGACAGCAGTGCTAACCACTGAGCCACCGTGCCACCTAACATCCTCAGTAATGACAAAACATGAGGTAGCCATCCACACAAAGACCACAGGTCGAATTTCCCACCAGTTGTAGCGGCTTTGGGCACTGCCTTAAAAGCAGGGAGAAAAAAAAAATCAGATTCAGAAAGGTTGAGTCATACTTCCGGAGGTGCTCTCCTGCAATGAGATTAAGGTTCCATTTTGACATTGGGCATGATAAATGTTGAGTTTGATTAAATTCACCGCGTAATATTTACTGCTCTTGAAGCTTCGCATTCTTCTGCCCGTTCCCTCCCGCCTGTGGCCTCTGTCACCCTCTTATCACGTTTCAGTCTTGTTTGCCCAACAGCTCTTGCAGAAATGTACATTTGTTACTCACAGTCAGACAGGTTGGAACACAGCTCAGGTGTGGCTAGTGCTGGCTTCTCTCAGTCGTGATTACACTCAGACACAAACTAATCACTGCCACCTCTGTCAGTGAGCGACAGCCGACCATTCCCTCTTCAAGAAAGCCTCAGACTAAGAGACCATTGAGCAGTCTCCTTGAAACCATGGACAGCACATTGGAGAATGATCAGGTACGGCTAGCATACAAATAAGAGTCTCTCTGTAAACCGTGGAGTTTGTTTCAACTTGCTCAGGAATGACTGAGCTTGAAACCAACAGGCAGAGAAATGCCAGCACTCAAATCCGACAATTACTCCATTTCCATCGCAACTCTTTAGAAAAGATCTCTATCCCCTGTTTAATCCTGCTTTTCCCTCAAGGGATTTTCTCTGTGGAAAGTTTCTGCTGTTATATTCTTCCATTGTTGTTGGTGTAAAATGCAGAGTAGGTTTTAAACTGATCCCAGAGTGGAACATCATTTAAATGCTGACTTACAAACTCTATCCTTGAGGTCTCGTAGGTCCTATTCTGTATTTAACAGATCAACTTTGCAGAATATATCGTCCCTGCACTCAGGGGTGTGTTCTTTGGTTGAACACAGCCATACCAAATGCAACACAAGGCAAACACAGTGTTGTGGGCTTATTTGAAGATGAGAGTTATGCAGAAAGTGGTAACTAGGAGGAAGTTTAGACATGTCTAAGCTGGAAGACTGCTCGTGGATGGGGGTTCTCACCTGGTTGTACGTCACATCCTGTCTTGCGGTGGGTAGAGATGGACAGCAGTTTGAGGCACAGTCCCTTGAGGGTATATTAACAGAATGGCAGTAGCTCACTGGGAGGCTGGCACAGTGCAGAATCCCATGCATGAGCCCGTTCTGTGACATGTCCTTTGAGTTGATGTAGTGTTGTTGTTGTGGATCCCACAACTGTGTCTTGTCCAGGCGACTAAGTACATGGACTATTCAGTCACCATCCCCTGCCTTCTCAGAGTATCATTCCAAAGGTACAGCTATGAGCCCAGACCTGACTGGGGCATAAAACCTGTCCTTTTTTTAACTCATTTGGGGGGTGGGTGTGTTTCACTGGTCATCCTAATTGCCCGGAGGGCATTAAGAGTCAACCGCATTGCTGGTGGTCTGGAGTCACATGTAGGCCAGACCAGGTAAGGATCGCCGATTTCCTCCCCTAACAGGCATTAGTGAACTAGATGGATTTTTATGACAATCATTTCATTAGACTCTTAATTACAGATTTTTCTTCATATTGAATTCAAATTCTACTATCTGCCATGGTGGGATTGAACCACAGCTCCTTTGGATTAAATAAGCACAGTGATAAAGCCATCAGGCCATCAGCTCCCCACAATCACTGAGTGCTTCAAAATGGCATACAGCCCTGGGCATGCTCAGTTCACACACCAACTTGAGTCAGGGCACATTCCTGAACCAGATGCATTCAACCAGGGCTCATTTGAATTCCATTTCTTGTATTAGACGCAAACAGCTGTCTCTAAGTAGACGGCAGGAAGTTACGGTCAGCAGGAATGTGTAAGTCAGGAGACATTTCCCTATTTTGTAGAGAGAAGCTGTGGAGGGGGCGCCTGCCTAGCTCTGAGCACAGACTTCCCTATTGCCATTCTCATTCCCCAGCCCGCTCTGATGGTTGTGACTCCGAGGGAAATATGCGTTTCTCAAAGCCCGAAGGTTGTGAGTTCAAGCCCCACTTTGGAGATATGAGCCTGATCTCCCCACTGAGGTTCCCAGGGCAGCACTGAGGGCGGGCCGGCTTGCTGGAGGTGTTGTTCAAGATGGACATGAAACTGAGACGTCCTTTACCCAGGTCAAGTGCTTCTGGAAGATTCCCTGACACCTTATTAATAAAAGGAGAGGTCAGTGCTCAAGACAACGATTGTGGCTGACCCACCCTCTCCCCCCACCGCCTTTAAAGGGAAAAGTGTCACTGTGGAGCACTCCTTTAAAACAGAGCTTCTCATGTTGCCATTCCTTTCAGAGAGGAAAGGAGTTTTAGCTTAAACATAAACCTTTCTGTTTTGTTCACTGACTCAACATTTCGGAAGGCCAAAAACTAGCCTGAATCGCAAACAAGCGATGAGTGGATTCACACACTCATTGAGCCAGTGAGTCCAAGGGGTGTGACCTGATAAGGAAACCAAAGACTCATGACTAATCCCAGGTGAGAGAAAGCTTCTGTGTAGGACAGTCCACAGTGAAGGACCCTCGAGGTGGCCAGAAAATTGCCATTCCCTGGAGACAAGGTTAAAAAGCTACTTATTGGTGACTATATAAGACCATAAGATATAGAAGCAGAATTAGGCCATTTGGCCCATCAAGTCTGCTCTGCCTTTTGATCATGGCTGACATGTTTCTCAACCTCATTTCCTGTGTTTTCCACCTAATGTTTGAGCTCCTTATGAATCAAGACCCCATCTATCTCTGTCTTGAATGCAGTGAATGACTTGGCCATAATAATGTTTTCTCGACAAAGTGAGGAATCTGACTGATGTGTAGAAAATATTTCAGCAACGTTTTTAAAAATAATCACAATAAATGTGTGGAGCCCAGACGGTAGATATTTTCTAGCCAGCTTGTTTGAAGATGTTACCACACACCTCTGGAGCAGGTAGTTCTTGAACTTAGGCCTCCTAGGTACAGAGGCACTGACATTACCATGCACCACAAAGAGCCCCTACTGTCAATGGTACATGCTGTGAGTCTGTTTCTGGTTGGATGGATAGAAAGACGAATGGAAGAATAATTGGGTTATTAAAAAAACGAATTGTGATGGCAATTCAAATAAAACAAGTAGTCGCAATCTATGAAATGGTTTCAATTTATATCGTAAAATCAAAATGCAAAATAAGAAAATGGTTGTATGGCTGTGGACATTGAAGTAGATAAGTAGTTACAAGTATGTGTCAAAATGCAAAATAGGGGCTAAAGAGAACCAACTTATGGCAGCCCATCCTACAGTATTGTAAGTCAAAGATGCAGATCTGTCTGCAGTGGGTTAGCATTGGGATTTTTGTCTGGGAGTGCTGCGGAACTTCCCCTCTGAAATAACTCTGCGGACAACAGTACCTGTCACCAAGTCACCCCTTATTTACACATGAACAGTTCTTGACTTTAACACTGCCTTAGTGTTAAAGAGAGACCGAGCGAGAGAGAGAGAGAGACCAAGACCGAGATCAACTCATTCAGAATCAGATGTCACACATGTTATAGTCCAACAGGTTGATTTGAAATCACAAGCTTTTGGAGCGCTGCTCCTTCGGTCACCTGACAAAGGAGCAGCGCTCTGAAAGCTTGTGATTTAAAATAAACCTGTTGGACTATAACCTGGTGTCACGTGACCTCTGACCTTGTCCATCCCAATCCAACATCAGCACCTCCACAACATAGCTATCAGGGTGTTAGCATCTCTGACACTCCTGTTGTTCTGTTTTCAAATTTCCTGATTGTTTTTCTTTTTTCTCGTCACACTAACTGCGGTAGTGCTTATTTTTTCCCCAGCACCCATGTCATGTGTGTGTGTGTGTGTGTGCGCGCGTGCGCGTGCGTGAGTGAGAGTCCGTACCCCAGTGAGTCTGTGTGTGTGTGTGAGCCCATTCCCCAGTGAGAGTCTGTGTGTGTGTGTTGTCTGTGTGTCTGTGTGTGTGTGTCTGTGTGTGTGTGTGTCTGTGTGTGTGTGTGTGTGTGTAGGTGTCAGAGTGAAAAGTGAACAACAACAAGTTTGTAAATTTTTATTTATATTCCACCACCTGGAAGAAAGAAAACATCCGAGTGGCCAGAGACAAACCATGCCCTTCTCAGAGGCCAATGCTGCGTGATCAAACAGTGAAGGAAAGGGCAGGCATTATATCAAAATAGACCTGGAGGGGGGAAATAATATGCTCCGCTCCCTGCGGTGCCCATCTCTCCCTGAATGGCTCGAGCAAGTTGGTAGACACCATGTGCTTCTTCTCCAGAGACACCGGAGCACACACATAAACACAGGAGAAGGGCAGGCAATTGGCCATAACGAACCCCTCCACATCCCGCTGCCGGGACCTGATACTCCTGTTTACTTTTAAAAATATTTTTTTCTTCTTTTACCCCCACACCGCCTAACTGCGGTAGTGCTTATATTTCCCCCAGCACCCATGGTGTGTGTGTGTGCAGGTGTGAGACACAGTGAGAGACACAAAGTGCACAAATCTTTATTCAGTTTCCCCCACCAGGAAGAAAGGAAACACCCGAGTGGCCAGTGACAAGCAGTGCCCTTCACATCAAAGGGCAATGCTGTGTGATCAAAACAGTGAAGGGGAGGGCAAGGACTAAATCAAAATAGAGTTGGAGGGGGAAATAATGCACTCCACTCCCTGCGGCGCCCACCTCTCCCTGAACAACACCAGGGTGTTGGTGGACACCACGTGCTCCTTTTCCAGAGACACCCGGGCTCTAATGTAGATACTCCTGTTTATTTTTTTGTAATTTTTTTTTAAAGGGCAATACTTCTCCTGTTTCTTTTTTTTTCTTTTTTTCTGCTTATTTTTTCCCCAGCACCCATGGTGTGTGTGTGTAGGTGTGAGACACAGTGAGAGACACAAAGTGCACAAATCTTTATTCAACATCCACCACCAGGAAAAGTAGGAAAACACCCGAGTGGTCAGTGACAAGCAGTGCCCTTCACATCAAAGGGCAATGTTTCTTTTTTTTTGTTTTACGAAGTGCACAAATCTTTATTTAATTTCCACCACCAGGAAAAATAGGAAAACACCCGAGTGGCCAGCGACAAGCAGTGCCCTTCACATCCAAGGGCAATGCTGTGTGATCAAACAGTGAAGAGAGGGCGGGGACTAAATCAAAATAGCGTTGGAGGGGGAAATGATGCACTCCACTCCCTGCGGCGCCCACCTCTCCCTGAACAACTCCAGGGTGTTGGTGGCCACCGCGTGCTCCTTTTCCAGAGACACCCAGGCTCTAATGTAGATACTCCTGTTTATTTTTTTAAATTTTTTTTTCTTTAACCCCCACACTACCGCCTAACTACGGTAGTGCTTATTATTTTTATCCCAGCTCTCATGGTGTGTGTGTGCAGGTGTGAGACACAGTGAGAGACACAAGGTGTACAAATCTTTATTCAATTTCCACCACCAGGAAAAGTAGGAAAACACCCGAGTGGCCTGTGACAAGCAGTGCCCTTCACATCAAAGGGCAATGCTGTGCGAACAAACAGTGAAGGGGAGGGCAGGGACTAAATCAAAATAGAGTTGGAGGGGGAAATGATGCACTCCACTCCCTGCGGCGCCCACCTCTCCCTGAACAACTCCAGGGTGTTGGTGGCCACCGTGTGCTCCTTTTCCAGAGACACCCGGGCTCTAATGTAGATACTCCTGTTTATTTTTTTTTTCTTCAGGTGTAATCTCCTGTTTATTTTTTCTTTTTTTTTCTTTTTTTTAACCCCCACACTACCGCCTAACTGCGGTAGTGCTTATTTTTATCCCCAGCACCCATGGTGTGTGTGTGCAGGTGAGAGACACAAAGTGTACAAATCTTTATTCAATTCCCACCACCAGGAAAAGTAGGAAAACACCCGAGTGGCCTGTGACAAGCAGTGCCCTTCACATCAAAGGGCAATGCTGTGTGATCAAAACAGTGAAGGGGAGGGCAGGGACTAAATCAAAATAGAGTTGGAGGGGGAAATGATGCACTCCAATCCCTGCGGCGCCCACCTCTCCCTGAACAACTCCAGGGTGTTGGTGGCCACCGTGTGCTCCTTTTCCAGAGACACCCGGGCTCTAATGTAGATACTCCTGTTTATATCTGTCAGCCAGGGCTCCCTGATTGGACCAGATTAACAGCCCCAATCAGCGAGCTCATATTTTATGAGGTTCAGCTAGCTGACCTCGTTACAGTCACTACATCCTCTTCATCTACAAGTGTAGTAGACCATTTAACATCAAGATCTCACAAAATAAAGATAACAATCGCTGTGAATCTCTAACCCCTGGTTAGCAAGGCCGTGCGAAAGATAAAGGAAACAAGACATTCGGTTTTATTCCGAGAAGAATAGATTTTGAAAGTCAGGAAGCTATTCTAAATGTTTATCCAATGTTGGAATGACCACAATTGCAATATTGTATACTGTTCTGGTCACAATATTATCGAAGCAAAGAAAATAGGTGCAGGAGTATGCTGTTCAGTCCTTTGAGCCTGCACCACCATTCAGTATGATCATGCCTGATCATGCAATGTCAGTATCCCACTCCCCTTTCTTCCCAGACCCCTTGATCCCTTTAGCCACAGGGACCATATCTAGCTCCCTTTTGAATATATCTAACAAACTGGCCCCAACAGCTTCCTGTGGGAGAGAATTCCACAGGTTCTCAACTCTCTGAGTGAAAAGATTCCTCCTCACCTCAATCCTGAGTAGCTTATACCTTATTGATAAGAGCATAATATGAATATGCCACGGTGGCTCAGTGGTTAGCTCTACTATCTCACTGTGCCAGGGACCTGGGTTCAATTCTAGCCTCGGGCGTCTGTCTGTGTGGAGCTTACTCATTCTCCCTGGGTTTTTTCCAGGTACACTGGTTTCATCCCGCAGTCCAAAGATGTGCAGGCTAGGGTGGATTGGCCACGCTAAATTGCCCTATAATGTATAGGGATGTGCAGCATAGGTAGGTTAGTCCAGGGTAAATGTAGAGTAGGGTTGGGGAATAGATCTGGGTGGGATATCTTTGGTGGGTTGATGTGGACGTGTTGGGCCAAATCTCCTGTTTCCACATTGTCCGGATTCTATATAAAAAGAAGTAAGAACTGGGAGCAGGAGTAGGCCATCTGGCCCTTCAAGCCTGCTCCACCATTCAGTAAGATCATGGATGATCACTTTGTGGCCTCAGCTCCACTTACCCACCTGCTCAATGTAACCCTTAATTCCTTTACTGTTCAAAAAATTACTATCATAGCTTTAAAAACATTGACTAAAATAGCGTCCACCACTTCCCTGGGCAGGGAATTCCACAGATTCACAACCCTCTGGGTGAAGAAGTTCCTTCTCAATTCAGTCCTAAACCTGATCCCCCTGATTGCGAGGCTAGGCCCTCTTGTCCTGGTTTCACCTGCCAGTGGAAACATCCTCTCTATGTCGATCTTATTTATTCCCTTCATAATTTGATATGTTTCTCAAAGATCCTCCCCCTTCATTCTTCTAAATTCCAATGTGTATAGTCCCAATCTACTCAGTCTCTCCTCAAGAGCCAACCCCCTCAACTCCAGAATCAACCTAGAGAACCTCCTCTGCACCCTTAGACTGTTACCAAAAAAGGTATAGGAGCATTGGAAGGGAAGCAGACGTGATTCCTGGGAATGTGTGGGTTTACCTATTGGGACAGGATTGACAGGAAGTGTCCATAAAACCATAACACAAAGGAATGGAAGTAGACCATTCAGTCCCTTTGACAGCTCTGCCATTGGAATTAAGACTAATCTGAAAAATCCCCAACCTGCCTATCTCAGCCTTGAATAGACTTAATGAGCCTGCCTTGACACCTCTCTATGGTAAAGAATCCCACAGCTTCACTATATCTGGAACAAGAAATTTATTCCCATTTTCTTATTCTGAGAGAATACCCCTTGGTCCTAGACGTCCCACAAATGGGAAACAATCTCTCAGCATCTATCCTGTCAAACCCACTAAAATCTTGATGTTTCAATAAGGCTGCCTCTCATGCTTCTAAACTCCAATGAGGCAATCTTTCCATACCCAGAATCAAACTTCTCTGGATTGCCTCCATTTCCTTAGATCAGGGGACCACAACTCGTGCGTTGCACAGTTTTAGCAAGACTTCCTTATTTTTGAATGACGCTCCCTTTGAAAGAGAGGCCAACATTCCATGTGCCTTCCCTATTACCTGCTGAACGTGGAGATTGACATTCCGTAATTAAACATTCCTGAAGAAGGGCTTATGCCCGAAATGTCAATTCTCCTGCTCCTTTGATGCTGCCTGACCTGCTGCGGTTTTCCAGCAACACATTTTTCAGCTCTGATTTCCAGCATACGCAGTCCTCACTTTCTCCTATTCCATAATTATGTACAATGATTCCTAAATCCCTGTCTGCAGCAGTTTTTCGTTCCCCATTTAAATAATATTCGGCTCCTTTATTCTGCCGTTAAACTCACATTTTGCCACATTATACTCCATCTGCCAGTTTGTTGCCCACTCAGTTGGGTCTGTAGCCCTCTGCAGACTCTTTGGCGCCATCCTGATCACTTGGCTTCTCACCTATTTTTGTGCCGCCCATGAACTTGGCAATAATACATTCACTTTCCTGATTTGAATCATTAACAACATATTTTGTAAATAACTGTGGCCACAGCACTGATGCAAAATATTTATTCAACATTTTAAAAATTTACTAGTGGGTGGTGGGCATCGCTGGCTGGGTCAGCATTTTTCCCCGTCCCTCGGAACAGTGGCTCAGTGGTTAGCGCTGCTGCCTCACAGCGCTAGGGACCTGGGCTCTATTCTAGCCTCAGGCAACTGTCTGTGTGCAGTTCGTATATTCTCCCTGTGTGTCCGTGTGGGTTCCCTCCTGATGCTCCAGTTTCCTCCACAATGAGGATATGCAGGTTCGGGGGAATTGGCCGTGTTAAATTACCCAAGTGAGAAGGGATGAGCAGGCTAGGTGGATCAGCAAGGGGAAATGCAGCATTATAGGGATTATGTGGGATGCTCTTGGGAGGATCGGTGTGCACTCGATGGGCCAACCCCCTCAACTCCAAGAATCCACTCTGTTGGGATTCTCTGATTCCATAGTTACCCTTGAGAAATTGGTGTTGAGGTGGAGTCCATGTGCTGTAGGTTGACCCACAATGGCCTTAGGGAAGGAATTCCAGGATATTAACCCAGCGACACTGAACGAGTATAATCAAGTCGTGATGGTGAGTGGCTTGGAGAGAACTTGCATGGGTGGTGTTCCCATGTATCTGCTGCCCTAGATCTTCGAGACAGAAGTGGAGGTGAATTTGGAAGGTGCTACCTAAGGATTCTTGGTGAGTTGCTGTAGTGCATCGTGTAGAAGGTACACACTGCTGCTGCTGAGGATCAGGGGTGGAGGGAGTGGATGTTTGTGGATGTGGTGCCAATCAAGCTGCTTCTTGAGTGTTGTTGGAGCTGCACCCATCCAGACAAGTGGGGAGTATTCCATCACACTCCTGACTTGTGCCTTTTAGATGGTGGACACAATATGGGGAGCCAGGAGGTGAGTTACTCGCTGCAATAATTCGAGTCTCTGACCTACTCTTGTAGCCACTGCATTTATGTGGTGAGTCCCGTTGAGTTTCTGGTCAATGGTAATCCCCAGGATGTTGGTAGTTTGGGATTCAGTGATGGGAATGCCATTGAACGTCAAAGGGACATGGTTGGGTTCTCTTATGTTCACTGAGAGGCACCTGTGCAGCACAAATATTACTTGCTATTTATCAGCCCAAGCCTGTCGGGCTTTGCGGAGTCAGGAGGTGAGTCACTTGCTGCAGTATTCCTACCCTCTGACCTGCTCTTGCAGCTGGAGTATTTATAAGGTGACTGGGCTCCTTTACCATTTCCTGGTCCCCTATCATTATTTCCCCAGCCTCAAGCTCTCAGGACCTATGTTCACTTTGGTCTCTCTCGCTCTCCCTTTTCATGTATATAATAGAGTTATTACAATCCTTTCAAAATTACTTGTTAATTTATCCTCAAAGTTTATGATCTTTTATGTTTTGGTCACCTTTGTTGGTTTTTAAAACTTTCCCAGTCCTTTGGCTTCCCACTAATCTTTTCCACATTGAATGTTTTAACTTTTGTACAATTGTTAACTTCTTTGGTTAGTTTATACCCTTCCTAGGATCCCGCTTCCTGACTAGGATATATCTTAGTCATGAATCATGAACTATTTTCTTAAACATTGTTTAACTTCCATTGTCAAACACATGAAACAAAGGAAAAAAAAACTGTATGAGGGTGGTGTCTAGAGACTGGGAAAACTTTTCCCTGCCATAGACAGTGCCAGTGATCAAGTGACTGGGTACAGCTTATGCCCAGGTATAGGTATTGCTGGCAAGACTACCATTTGTTGTCTATGATAGAGTCATAGAGATGTACAGCACGGAAACAGACCCTTCGGTCCAACCTGTCCATGCCGACCAGATATCCCAACCCAATCTAGTCCCACCTGCCAGCACCCGGCCCATACCCCTCCAAACCCTTCCTATTTATATACCCATCCAAATGCCTCTTAAATGTTGCAATTGTACCAGCCCTCCCTTGACCTAAGTACCTTAGCATTTCAGCAGTTAGTTAAGAATCAATCTCATTGATGGCAGATTTCCTTCCCTAAAAGATGTTAGTGAAGCAGATGGGTTTTTACATCAATGGATGATAGTTTAAAGGTCACCATTACTGGGACTAGCTTTATTTGGCATATTTATTAATTGAATGAACTCTCATCAGTGTCTTGCTGGAAGCTATAGTCATTCAGCTGCAGGGCCTGTCCCCGTAAGAAAAAAGAACATGTCTAAGAAACAAGTCAGTTTGAATTAAGCAGGAGCTTGGGCAACAATTGCCCCCTGGTGTATAATCCACAGGGAACCCTTGACCAATCAGAAGTGAGGTACACCCGCGCCAATCAACCCCACCGCCCTGTGGCCCAACATTTCAACTCCCCTTCCCACTCTGCCCAGGACATGCAGGTCCTGGGCCTCCTCCACCGCTGCTCCCCCACCACCCAACATCTAGAGGAAGAATGCCTCATCTTCTACCTCAGAACACTTCAACCCCAGGGCATCAATGTGGACTTCACCAGTTTCCTCACTTCCTCTCCCCCCACCTTACCCAATTCCAACCTTCCAGCTCAGCACCGTCCCCATGACCTGTCCTACCTGCCAATCTCCCTTCCCACCTAAATACTCCACCCTCCTCTCTGACCTATCACCTCCATCCCCACCCCCATTCACCTATTCTACTCTTTGCTACCTTCTCCCCAGCCCCAGCCCCCACCCCCCATTTATCTCTACACCCTGGAGGCTTCCTGCCTCTATTCCTGATGAAGGGCTTTTGCCTGAAACGTCAATGTTCCTGCTCCTCGGATGCTGCCTGAACTGCTGTGCTTTTCCAGCACCACTCTGATTTCAACTCTGGCTTCCAGATCTGCAGTCCTCACTTTTGCCCAATCAGAATTGAGTTGACCATCCAACCAATCATCACGCTGCATGAATTGCAGCTCCCTTTGAACATTCTTGCATCTATGCTGAAGAGTGCAAGGTGAAAAGCTGTGACAATACGCTTTCCTGTTTTCAACAACAATCTGGAATTACAATTTATTCAGCAAGGTGAGGATTCTGTCTGTTACTGAACAAAATTTCAAATTATTCAGCAGGGTAGGGTTTCTCTGTGTAAATGGACAGAGGTGCTGTCTGTTCAGCAGAGTTAGGATTCTCTGTGTAACTGGATGAGATTTCCATTTTAAACTGACAGGGTTTATTCTGGTCCATGAGAATAAGAGTTTCTCACTGTTTGCTTATTTTCAGAGTTCCTGTTGATTCAGTGAGGTACATAAGGGCAGCACACCCTATGATCGGTGGGTGGACCATACTGAACTGCATGGATTCAGATAGCTACCTCCTGCAGTGTCACAGTACAGAGTCCCTGTTTGATCAGCTATATTGGAGTTAAAGTATTGGTGATGGCAATTTGTGTTTTTACACATTATGCCCCACCCTGCTCTAAATCAGTCATAAACTTTGACCAAGTTGGACAATGTTTTGTACAGTTCAAAGCTTTGGACCATATCTGTCCCATTCTCAGTAACATTGGTCCGGAGATAGATTTTCTCCACAACTCTGTTATGTGTTTGGACAAGTTTGCCATAAGTGTGTACATTGCTATGCGTGGGTTGCATTGTACCTTATTGCAAACATTAGTCACCTCAAGAGGATAAAGGCATTTGGAGATGGTGGAGAGGGCTGCAGTGAAAGGATTTAATGCCTAAGTGTTAATCATCAATAAATTTTGGAAGTTGGCTGGAGACAATTTACTCTTATTTTGTTTTATATTGTGGATCGAAAGATTAATCCCCTTATTCTTCAAGAGGATATATTTTAGATGTGCAAATTGTACAAGCTTTTTATTAAGAAACATTTGATAGCAGTTTGAGGCCATTTGGCCCATTGCAGCTGTGTTTGCTCTCTGAGAGGGTTTTGTAATTGAGTCCCATTTCCTGGTCCTTACTTCATATCCTTTCAGATTTATTTCACTTTCCCGGAATCTGTGCGTAGTTCTGATCTCCAGAAATGAAAAAAAGCTAATTGAAGCACTGCCCAAAGCTCATGAACAATTTTCAAGAATAATAATCGATCTGAACGGTTATAATTGTCAGAAAAGCGATTGCTGAGAGTGGGGTTTGATTGAGTTCTTTAAAATGACAGAAGATCCCAACTGGGTAGACTTTGAGAAAATGTTTCCACTGTGACTTCAAGACTAGGGCTCATGAATATAAGACTTCCGCTCAAGTGAAGAATTCAGAATAAATGGCTTTACCAAGAAATGGTTTGAATGTGAAAATTGCTACCGGGGCAGGTTGATTTAAGAAATGTTTAAGGGGAAGCCAAGTTTGTGTAATTCCATTATGTAACTTTTCAAAATCTGAGCACATTGTCACAGGTACTGCTAATTAACTGAGCTTATAGAAGGTCACACACAAGAAAGGGCAGATACCACAAGGAGGAGAAGTTGGAAGATTCATGACTTGTGCCAAACAGAGGATAAACATACAGGGTTTAAGACATGATGAGATGAACACTGGTGATCGACTAATTTGCAGAACATATTTCCCAGATATGATGCACTGATGAATGCAATAAGCATCATTCCCTTCTTCAAAGCATGAGTAGGATGGGGAAGGCAAATGACCTAGGGGTATTATTGCTCACCTATTAACCCAGAAACTCAGCTTAAAGTTCTGGGGACCTGGGTCCAAATCCCACCAAGGCAGATGGTGGGAATTTGAATTCAATAAAGTACCTGGAGCCAAGAGTCTATTAACGGCTGTGAAACCATTATCGATAGGAAAAGTCCATCTGCTTCACTAATATCCTTTAGGGAAGGAAATCTGCCATCCTTACCTGGTCTGGCCAACATATGACTCCAGACCCACAGCAATGCGGTTGACTCTTAACTGCCCTCTGGGCAATTAGGGATGGGCAATAAATGCTTGCCCCGCCAGAAATGCCCATGTCCCATGAGTAAATTTTTGAAAGTTGCCTTGGGCACAGGCCATTCAACTGGTTGACGGACACACTGGTGTCAATAGGCATAGTGAAGAGTGAATGAAAGAGCTTTTCTGAATGAGAATTGAATATGATTGTCCATCATTCCTTTGTACAAGGAAGGAGTGACCATGATTGTCCATTGTTCCCTGTTACAAGGAGTTCAGAGAAGATTCACTTGACTCATTCCAGGGATGAAGAGCTTGTCTTCTGAAGAAAGGGTGAACAGGTTGTATATCGCAGCTTCACTGAGGGAGGACACGTTGGAGGGCTCATCCAGCGAGGCCCTATGGGTACAGTTCAGGACTAGGAAAGGTGCAATCACTTTTACTGGGATTGTTCAACAGACCTCTCAACAGCCAATGGAAGATTGAAGAACATATGTGTGGGCAGATTATGAAAAAACATAAAAACAACAGGGTAGTTGTGGTGGGTGATTTTAACTTCCCTGACATTACCTGGGACTCACTTAATGCTAGGAACCTTGGATGGGGGGAGTGGTTGGTGGATGTATTAGGTATGTCCAAGATGGATTTTTGAGACAATATGATAATAGTCCAACTAAGGAAGGGGCCAAATTAGACCTTGTATCGCAGACTGAGCACAGACAGGCAATCAAAGTTTCAGGGAGGGAGCATTTTGGGAATAGTGACCCTAATTCTTTACATTTTAAGTTACTTATAGATAAGGATAAGAGTAGTTCTTGGGTGAAAGTACTAAAATGGGGAAAAGGCTAGCTACCATAAAAATAGGCAGGAAGTGGTAAATTAAGACTGGCAAAAGCTCCCAATCTCCCATCTATAGAATCCATCTACCAGTCCCGCTGTCAAGGAAAGGCCACCAGCATTCTCAAAGATCCATCCCACCCTGGCAATGTTTTTCTACAACCTATACCATAGAGGAGAAGTGCAGAAGCCTGAACACATGCACCAGTCAGTTTTGCAACAGTTTCTACCCTACTGTTGTTAGAATACTGAATGGACTGACAAACTCTTAACATTTGCCTGTACCTGTGTTTTTGTTTTAGCTGCTATTTACCTATTATTTACAATTTATTCTACTTAACAATGTGATCTGCCTGTAGTGTTCACAAGACAAAGCTTTTCACTGTGCCTCAGTACATGTGACAATAAATTCAAATTAAATTCAATTCAGGTTGAGGGTATGTGAGGATCTTTGAAAGGCGAGTTAATTACTGTTCGGAACAAGCGTGTTCCTGTGAAAATGAAGGATAAGGATTCAAGTACCTTGGATGACAAGAGAAATTGAGAGCTCAGTCAAAAAGGATAAGGAGGCATTTACATAACAGAGCCCTTAAAGAATATACAGATAGCAGGAAAAAACTCAAGCAAGGTATCGGCAAGTGGGCATCTTTAGCTAGGCCAACATTTATTGCCCATCACTAATTGCCCAGAGGGCAGTTAAGAGTCAACTACACTGCTGTGAAATGCCTTTGGCAAACAGGATTAATGAAAATCCTAAAACGCTTCATATACACATAACAGCAAGAGCTGGGAGAACATCTCTCCTTTTGGATAAAGGAGGGAATTTAAGTATGGAGCTAGAGGAAGTGGGTGAGGTCCTTAACAAATACTTTGTAACAATACTCACAAAGAAGAAGTATATCATGGGTGGTGAGTCTCAGGAGGGCTATGTTGATATTCTAGGGCATGTCAATACTAAAGAGGAGGTGTTGGGTGTTTTAAAAAGCATTAAGATAGACTAGTCTCCAGGACCTGATGGGATCTATCCCAGAATGCTGTTTATTTCTGTGAGCTGCCTGTATTGCTCGCAAGACAAAGCTTTTCACTGTGCCTCGGTACCTGTGACAATAAATTCAATTCAATTCAATTCGAGGCAGTTGAGGAATTTGCTGAGGCTGTGTATTCTTTAGTTACAGGAGAGGACTGGAGTATCTCCAATGTTGTTCCTTTATTCAAAAAGGGCAACAGGGATAATCCAGGAAATCGCATACTGGTGAGCCTTACATCATTCATAGGAAAACTATTGGAGAATATTCTTGGGGGTAGGATTTACTCAGATTTGGGAAAATGTGGACTTACTAGTGATTATTGCTTTTGTGTGGGGAAGGTTGTGTCTCTCAAACCTGATGGAGCTTTTTGAGGAAGTGACAAAGATGATTGATGCGGGCAGTGTGGTGGATGTTGTCTATATGGACTTTAGCAGGCCTTTGGCAAAGTCCCTCATGGTAGGCTGCTACAAAAGGTGAAATCACATGGGATCCATGGTCAGCTGGTGAGACGGTATTCTAATCATAGAATACAGAGCGGTCAAGGGCATTTTTCTGACTGGTGATCTGTGACCAGTTATGTTCTGTAATGGTCACTGCTAGATCCCCCCTGTTGTTTGTAATATGTGTAAATGATTTGCAAGACAATGTAGGTGGATTGATTAGTAAGTTTGCTGATGACACAAAAGTTGAGGGAGCTGCAGGTAGTGAGGAGGATTGCCGGGGATCGAGCAGGATATAGATGGGCTGGAGATGTGGGTGAAGAAATGGCAGATGGAGTTTAATCCAGACAAATGCGAGGTGACCCGTTTTAAAAGATGGGATGTAGGAGGGAAGTATCCAGTAAATGGAAGAACCCTTAGTAGCATTAACATACAGAGGGACCTAGACACTCAGGTCTAGAGTCCGTGAATGTCCAAACACAAGTGGATAAGTTGGTCACGAAGGCATATGGCATGATTGGGTCACGGCATTGAATAGAAAAATTGGCAAGTTATGTTGCAGCCATATAGAACTTTAGTTAGGCCACATTTGGAATATTGTGTGCAGTTCTGGTCACCATCCTACCTGTAGGATGTTAAGGCTTTACAGAGGGGACAGAAATGTTGGCACAGTGGTTAGCACTACTGCCTCACAGCACCAGAGACCTGGGTTCAAGTCCCGCCTCAGGCAACTGTCTGTGTGGAGTTTGTACATTCTCCCTGTGTCTGCGTGGGTTTCCTCCTGGTGCTCCGGTTTCCTCCCAGTGTGGAATTGTTGGGCCGAAGGGCCTGTTTCCACTCTGTAAGTAATCTAAGTCAAATGGTTTACCAGGATGTTGCCTGGCTTGGAGGGTTATTAGCTATGAGAAGAGACAGACTTGGATTATTTTCACTTGGACATCAAAGAATGAGGGGTGACTTGACAAAAGTTTACAAAGTTATGACAGACACAGATAGAATGGATAGTTGGAGTCTTTTACTTAGGTAGAAATGTCTATTATTAGGGGACATAGATTTAAGGTGAGAGGGAATAGGTTTAAAGGAGATGTGAGAGTCAAGTATTTTACACAAGAGGATGGTACATGTTTGGAATGCACTGCCAGAGGGAGGTGGTTGAGGCAGACACAATAGCAACATTTCAGAGGCATCTTGACAGATATATGAATGGGGAGGGAATAGAGGGACATAGAGGCAAAGGGTTTTTAATTTAGAAAGGCATCATGTGTTGGCACAGTCTTGGTGGGCCGAAGGGCCTGTTCCTGTGCTGCACTGTTCTTTGTAGGTTGTGACTTTATCCAATGTAGGTTACAAGAATGAGAAATGATCTTATTGAAAGATAGAAGATTCTGAGTATTTTAGATTGGATGGTTACCATGGAGCTGCTTCCTCTTGTGGGGGTGACTAGGAGACACAGTGTTAAAATAAGAGGTCTTCCTTTTAAGACAGAGATGAACAGAAATTTCTCTCTCCCTGAGGTTTGTAAGCCTATGGTCTTCTCTTCCCCAGACAGCATGTTACGTTTTTAGGGCCATTTAAGAGTGGCATGGTGGCTCAGTGGTTAGCACTGCAGCCTCACAGTGCCCAGGGACCCGGGTTCAATCCCAGCCCCAGGTGACTGTCTGCATGGGTTTCCTCTCACAATCCAAAGATGTGCAGGTCGGCTGGATTGGCCATGCTATATTGCCTGTAATGTTAAGTGCATTAGTCAGAGGGGAATAGGTCTGGGTCGGTGGCTCTTTGGAGGGTCAGTGTGGACTTGTTGGGCCGAAAGGCCTGTTTCCACACTGTAGGGAATCTAATCATTTCAGAAGCAAGTTAAGAGTCAATCTCATTGCTGTGGGTCTGGAATCATATGTAGACCAGACCAGGTAAGACTTCATTCCTTAAAGGACATTAGCGAACCAGATGTTCTTTCAGAACAATTGACAATAGTTTCACAACAATCATTATCAAGATGAGATATTAATTCCAGATTTATAAAATTGAGTATAAATTCTGCCCGCTGTTGAGATGAGGGGCTTGAACCTTGAACTTAATACGAAAGAGGTAACAATATCACTGTGTCATCATATCATCATAATTTGCGTTGTGCCTTATGGATTGTTAATATTAGGAAACAATAAGAATTATTTAATAAGGAATGATGGCACAGTAGGTCATTTGGGACATGGAGCCTCCTCTACCATTCATTATGATCATGGATGATTTTAGGTGTTCAGGCCAACTATTCCCCCCTCCATGGGTTGCTGAGATCGATCTCAAAAGATTCCATCTCACCCAACCTTCAATATTTGCGATGGTGGAGTATCCTCAACCCCTTGAGATAGAGAATTCCAAAGATTCACAACCCTCAGTGTGAATAAACATCACCCCCCTCCCATCTCAGTCCTAGAACTGTGCCCCATGTTCTAGATCCCTAAGACATGCGGGAAATGTTTCTCAGCGTTGACTCTGTTGATTCCCTTCAGAGTCTTGTATGTCTTGATGAGATCGACTCTCCTGAGAATGAAAGAATAGTACAGTATTGCAGCAAGTCCTTCGGCCCAACAAACCTGTGACAGATCTTTCAAAGGACAATATATTATTACCATTACCCCCACTCATTCCCCATGCTCCTGTATATTTTGCTCTCTATGTATCTCTGTTGAAAGCACCTTCTGAATCCATCATTCTGTCAGAGAGTCAAAGAGATGTACAGCATGGAAACAGACCCTTCAGTCCAACCTGTCCCTGCCAACCAGATATCCCAAATTAATCTAATCCTCTTTGCCAGCACTTGACCCATATCTCTTTGAACCCTTCCTATTCATATACCATCCAGATGCCTTTTAGATGTTGTAATTGTACCAGCCTCCACCACTTCCTCTGGCAGCTCATTACATATCACCCTCTGAGTGAAACAGTTGCCCTTAGGTCCCTTTTAAATCTTTCCTCTCTCACCTTAAACCAATGCCCTCTAGTTTTGGACTACCCTACCCTGGGAAAAAGATCTTGTCTATTTACCCTATCCATGCCTCTCATGATTTTATAAACCTTTATAAGGTCACCCCTGAGCCTCCGACACTCCAGGGGAAATAGCCCCAGCCTATTTAGCCTCTCCCTGTAGTTGAAACCCTCCAATCTCTGGCAAAATCTTTATAAATCTTTTCTGAACTCTTTCTAGTTTAACAACAACTTTCCTGTAGCGGGGAGATCAGAATTGAATGCAGTATTCCAAAAATGATCTAACCAATGTCCTGTAGAGCCACAACATGACCTCCTAGCTCTTCCAGACCATGCACTGACCAATAAAGGCAGACAATGCAATCATACATCTTAACAATCAGTTGCCTAAGTGACGTTTTTTTTGGGTCTTAACCCCAAAATTAAGATAATTGGTAATCAGTCCTTTGGTCATTGATGTTGGATCCCCTGAATGTATTCCTCAAATGAGACAAAGAAATCAGCAAGATTTCCCTTTGGACAACACTGTGATGATCAAGAATCAATATTCATTTGAAAATCAATTCTCATCAACTCTTCAGACTTAACCAAATTCGAACCAGCGTTCGAGGGGCACAGACAATCCAGTAAATTTCAGCATCTGGAATATCTCCAGGCTGAAAGAGAAGGAATAGAAATTACTGGTTGGGCGTGGCATGGTGGTTTAGTGGTGGCCTCACAGTGCCAGGGATTGGGATTTGATTCCCACCTCAGGCGACTGTGTGGAGTTTGCACGTTCTCCCCGTGTCTACGTGGGCTTGCTCTGGTTTCCTCCCACAATCCAAAGATGTGCAGGTTAGGTGAATTAGTCATGGGTAATGCAGGGTTACAAGGATAGGGGAGTGGATCTGATGGGATGCTCTCTGGGGGATCAGCATGGGCTAAACAGCCTCCTTCCACACTGTCGGGATTCTATGACTTACGTCAATGCAGTGATAGAGATTTGATGATTTTGCCACTGTGGGCGTAGTAACAGCATCATTCACTACCAGTGAATCGAGGAGCTCTAGCAGCAGGACATCTAATAAACTTTATCACTATTCTAAACTCCAAGAGATATGGATTCAACTTAATCAGCCCCTTATTAAAAGATCGCGCTCTCATCCCAGCTGTAACTACATTGACTGCCAGTCTCATCACAGTATCTGTTCATTGTATGAAGGATGCAGTGTGGGACTAACTCAGTGAATATTGGTGTATTTCTGTTCAACAGAGTTGGATCCCCAAGGTGATCAAGAAGAAAATCTGTTCCACCTTCCTCGAGGATACAACTGCCCAAAGGTAAAGGATGAATAGGAAACACAGTAGAAAGGATAATCTAGAAGGATTGATGGGCTAGGATCGGGCCTCACCTGACAAATGACAATATGTTGTGGTCTGCTCTGATCCATCACTCATGAAGAGTTAGAAACTGTTGCATTGAGCAGATTTTGAAAATATGTCTGTGGCCGCAGTCGATGATGCTGTACTTTTTGATGGTGAATTTGAAACATTTGATCTTTCTTTAGCTGGTTGTCTGCACTATGTTTGTAAAGATAAGAGCATTGCAGCACGCCGCTGTGCAGAGGGACCTGGGTGTCCTTGTGCATGAATTACAGGAAGTTGGTTTGCAGGTACAACAGGTAATTAGGAAAGTAAATGGAATATTGTCCTTCAGGGTGTAGGTTTGCTCGCTGAGCTGTAGGTTTGATATCCAGACGTTTCATTACCTGGCTAGGTAACATCATCAGTGGCGACCTCCAAGTGAAGCGAAGCTGTTGTCTCCTGCTTTCTATTTATATGTTTGTCCTGGATGGGGAACTCCATGGGGATATCAAACCTATAGCTCAGTGAGCAAACCTACACCCTAAACCTCAACCAGAGCTACAAACCTTCACAAATCTTGCATATTGTCCTTCATTGCTAGCTGGATGGAGTTTAAACATTGGGAGGTTATGCTATAGCTGTGTTGGATGCTGGTGTGGCCACAGCTTGGTGTACTGTGTACAGTTTTGGTCTCCTTTCTTGAGAAAGGATGTACTGGCACTGGAGAGGGTGCAGAGGAGGTTGACTAGGTTGATTCCAGAGTTGAGGGGGTTGGCTTAGGAGGAGACATTGAGTAGACTGGGACTATACTCATTGGAATTTAGAAGAATTTGGGGGTGGGGAGTGGATCTTACAGAAACATATCAAATTATGAAGAGAATCGATAAGACAGAAGTAGGGAGGTTAATTACAGGAAACTAGGTGATACTCAGGCCATGAGTAATATAATACTTGGGAATAGAAAGAGAGTGCACAGTCTGGGATACATAGATAGAAATGTATTGTTGGATACAGAAAAAGGGAAAGAATAATCGCTCTGAGTTTAGTGAAAGGGTCCTCCAACAATGTGCGACCATAGCAACTTGTATTTACACAATGTTTTAAACACAGTAAGTCATCCCAGAGAGTTGCACAGAGTTGGGTCTGGGTGGGTTACTCTTTGGAGGGTTGGTGTGGACTGGTTGGGCCGAAGGGCCAGTTTCCACACTGTAGGGAATCTAATAAAAAATAATCTGTCAAAATCTGACACTCAGCCACAAAAGGAACAGGTGATGCATGGATCACAAAAATTTGGTTTACAAGTGCATTAAGTGTTTAACAATGCAAATGGAATAGTAGCCTTTGTTACAAGGAGAATCAAGTATAAAAATAGGGAGGTTTTGGTGCAACTGCACAAGCCTGTGTCTGGTGTATTATGTTTGGTTTGGTCTCTGTAAGATACTGGAGTAGAATTAGCCCATTTGGCCCATTCTTCTGCTCCACCATGGCTGATATGTTTCTCAAACCCCATTCTCCTGCCTTCTCCCGGTAACCTTTGATCTTCTTACTAATCAAGAACCTCTCTGTCTTAAATACAGTCAATGACTTGACCTCCACAGTCCTCTGTGGTAATGAGTTCCACAGATTCACCACCTTTTGCCTGAAGAAATTCCTCTTCTATGAGATGACGGAATTGAATTCGAAACAGCTCAGAGAAGGCACACTTGACTGGGCAACATGGTGGCTCAGTGGTTAGCACTGCTGCCTCACAGCTCTGGGGTTCTGGGTTCAATTCCACCCTTGGGTGACTGTCTATGAAGTTTGCACGTTCTCCCTGTGTCGGTGTGAGTGTCCTCCAGCTTCGTCCCACAGTCCAAGGACGTGCAGGTCAGGTGGAATGGCCATGCTAAATTGCCCAATAGTGTCCAGAGATGTGCAGGCTAGGTGGGTCAGCCATGGGAAATGCAGGGATAGGATAAGGGGGTAGTGGGAAGCTCTTTGGAGGGTCAGTATGGAATCGATGGGCCAAATGGCCTGCTTCCCCCATTGTAGGAATTCTGGGATGCAGGGGTTTGCTTATGAGGAACAGTTGAGGCTGTACCTATTGGAGTTTAAATGGATGAGATTCTGCGGGTACTTGATAAGGTGAACGCTGAGAAGATGTCTCCACTTGTGGAAGGGGTCTAGAATGACGGAACACCATTTTGGGTCTTCCATTTGACACTTGGGTGAGGAGAATGTCTTTACCTCAGAAGATCATTAGTCAGTGGGATCTTCTTCCCCAATGCAGTTGGGTTGGGTCACTGACTATATACAAAGCTGAGTTGGACAGATTTTAGATTGAGAAAGGAGTCAAGGGTTATGGGGAGAGAAATGGAAGTGGAGTTGAGACCACAGTCAGATCATTTGTGATCTTATTGAATGGAAGAGCAGGCTTGAAGGGCCAAGAGCTGAAAATGTGTTGCTGGAAAAGCGCAGCAGGTCAGGCAGCATCCAAGGAGCAGGAGAGTTGACATTTCGGTCATGAACCCTTCTTCTTCCTGAAGAAGGGCTCATGCCCGAAACGTCAACTCTCCTGCTCCTTGGATGCTGCCTGACCTGCTGCGCTTTTCCAGCAACACACTTTCAGGTCTGATCTCCAGCATCTGCAGTCCTCACTTTCTCCTTGAAGGGTCAAGAGGTGGGTACTGCAGATGCTGGAGATTAGAGTCAAGATTAGAGTGGTGCTGGAAAAGCACAGCAGGTCAGGCAGCATCCAAGGACCAGGAACATCGACGTTTTGATGGAATCCTGATGAAGGGCTTTTGCTTGAAACGTCGACTCTCCTGCTCCTCAGATGCTGCCTGACCTGCTGTGCTTTCCCAGCACCACTCTAATCTTGAAGGGTCAAATAGTCTGCTTCTGCCCCAAGTATTAACCTTTTTGTTAAAGAGATAGATTTTAAGAAATTTCCTGAGGAGGAGAGGGGGAGGTGGAGAGGTTTAGGGGGAGGAATCTTTAGAGCTTCAGACAGCAAAAGACATAGAGAACTGCCAAGGGATGAAGGAAATTAGAACAGGATAAGAAGCCAGAATTTGAGGAGTGTAGGAAACTCAAAGTTCCTCCTTGTCTCTCAGTTGATCAGTTTGGCTAATATCCCTCAATCTCTTTAGCAAACACCAGCTCTGCCAATGTGGCTATCCCAAGACTTGCCACAACCAGGTGGCAATGGAGGACAACTTCGGGGCTGCTGTGGTCAGCAGGTGGAATGCGGTTGATCACACGACGGAGGAGCCGACCGATGCGTTTGGAGACGTGGAGTTTTTCAGGAAAGGCAGGAGGCAAGGCAAGGTAGGAGCGAGTGGGCCTTCACATCCACTCGTGAACCTAGCGGTGCCCCTCTCAGTGAAGGTGGCCCCGAATCATCGGTCAAACGGTAGCACAGAAGGAGACCATTCAGCCCGTCTTGTCCTCGTTGAAAGAGCTATCCACCTCCAGCTGGAATTCCCAGCTCTCCTTCCAAATAGCTCGGCTTGATCTTTAATGTCTAGCTGCAATAGGGCCTCAGTTTTCATCTGAAGGATGCTGGGATTGGTGATGTCATTGAGCAGGCATCCTGGGCTAATTCCCCTAGAGGTAAGGGTTCAAATCCAACCACACCAACACAATCAGGAGCTGAGAGGTGCTTTTAGTAAGAGGGACCATGCCCTATCATCACCGTTACCAAATAAAAACCATCTGATCGATGAGGGCCTTCGAGGGAGGCAAGTCTGCTATCCTTCCCTAATCTAGATAAGACGTCACTCCAGGAGAAAGGGAGGACTGCAGATGCTGGGGATCAGAGTCAAAAAGTGTGGCACTGGAAAAGCACAGCAGGCCAGGCAGCATCCGAGGAGCAGCAGAGTCAATGTTTCGGGCATTTCAGGAATGTTGACTCTCCTGCTCCTCGGATGCTGCCTGACCAGCTGTGTTTTTCCAGCACCACACTTTTTGACTCTCTAGATGTCACTCCAGACTAACGACTCTATAATGGTCTGGTTAGCCATTCCTTTTAAGGACAACGGGAGGGTGGGTAAAAATTACTAACCCTCCCTTGACACCCACATCCAGTGAAAGAATAATTTGAAAGAAAAACCTCTAATAGTGCAGCACTCCCTTAGAACCGCACTGGGATCTCAACTTAAATTTAATTCCCTAAACCCTCCAGTGTGAGATTTGAACCCATGACCTTCTGACTCCAGCAAGGGTCACTTGTTATGACAAGTGCAATGGTCAGGCACTCTGCGCCAGGCAGAAACTTCCAATCCTTCAGGCTAATTGCTTATGAGGATGATTCCTGGAATGAGGACCTTCAGATAAGAAACAAGACTGGATAAGGTGGGAATGTTCCCCTTGGATAAGAGAGGGCTAAGAAGAGATTTGTTTGCAAAGTCATGAGAGGTCTAGATGGAGTAGATAGGGAGAAGCTGTTCTTGCTTGGACAAGGATTGGAAACGGGGGTGCAAACCATTCGGAAAAGAATTAAACGCGGTGTGAGAGAAACCATTCTCACGTGGCGAGTAATTTAATCAGGTACGCTCTGCCTGGAGGTGTGGTGGAGGCAGGTTCAATCAAAACACTCCAGTCAATGTTGAACAATTAGTTAAAAAGAAAGAATGTGCAAGCTTAGAGGGAAAAGAGAGAATCGCACTGTTTCAAAATGGTCATTTGGATAATGAGGTAAAATGGGGACATAAGGATGAAATGTGTCAGAGGAATCAGAGTTAACATTTCGGGCCGGGTCACTCTTCCTTAGAGTCAGGGTTAGAGTGGTGCTGGAAAAGCACTTCAGGTCAGGTAGCATCCAAAATGCAGGAAAATCAACATTTCAGACAGGATTCCTGATGAAGGGCTCCTGCCCGAAGGGTTGGCATGGTGACTCAATGGCTGTCTCACAGCGCCAGGGACCTGGGTTCGATTCCAGCCTCAGGCGACTGTCTGTGTGGAGTTTGCACATTCTCCCTGTGTCTGTGTGGGTTTCCTCCGAGTGCTCCAGTTTCCTCCCACAGTCCAAAGATGTGCAGGTTAGGGTGAATTGGCCATGCTAAACTGCCCATAGTGTTAGTAGGGAGGAGGGGAATGGGTCTGGGCGGGTTACTCTTCGGAAGGTCGGTACGGACTTGTTGGGCTGAAGGGCCTGTTTCCACACTGTAGGGGATCTCATCTAATCAGACCTGCTGTGCATCTGCAGTCCTCACTTTTGCCATTCTTCCTTACAACTCAGTCCTCACCGGACCTGAAATGCTAACTCCGATTTCTCTCCACAGATGCTGCCCGATCTGCCGAGCTTTTCCAGCAACTTCTGTTTTTGTTTCTGATTTACAGCATCCACAGTTCTTTCGGTTTTTAAAACTGTAGCAGACACTGGTGAGGCCACAACTGGAGTATTGTGTGCAGTTCTGGTCACCATGTTCCAGCACGGACGTGCTTGCTCTGGAGAGAGTGCAGGGAGGATTTACCAGAATGTTGCCAGGGCGGGAGAATTGTAGCTACAAGGAGAGATCGGAGAGGCCGCAGTTACTTTCCTTAAAAAAGAGAAGGCTGATGGTTGACATCATCGGGGTAGACAAAAGTGTGAGGGTGGAGATAGAGGAAACAGGAGGAAGCTGTTTCCTTTGGCAGGAAGTTCGAAAACCAAGGGTCATGGATTCAAGTGAAATGGCAGCAGGATTAGAGGGGATGTGAAGGAAGCCTGAGTGTGGTGGGTGGCTGGAGTTTGTTGCCTGAGTTGATGGTGGAGGCAGAGACGCTAACATCTTTTCAAAGGTACCTGGATCTGCACCTTAAGTGCTGAATGCTGCAGGGCTATGGGCCGGGTACAGGGTTAGAAAGAGTGCCTGGGTGTCTTTGGGTCAGTATGGGCAAGATGGGCCAAATAACCTCCTTCTGTGTTGTCTCATTTCAGCGCAGACATGACGGGCCAAGTAGCTTAGTAACAACTCCGTGATTCTGTGATTAATGGTCAGCCAGTTAGATCAAAACTGCCACTGTGCCACAAGAGTCCTTTCTGGCTGCTTCTATCCCTTTTGCAAAACCATTGTTCCTTGAGTCAAATATTGCAGGTGGGAGTAGCTTGGGCTTATTTCAAAGGTTAGGGATAAGAAATCCTCTCCCCAGATTAATGAAAATAATCAGCAGCATTGCAGAATCTTACCGTACAGAGGAAGACGCAGTCCATGGTGGCTGCGCTGTCTCTTTAGAAGGTCGCTCTGAGTAACTCAACTCTCCATATTCACTTTCCCCATTGTCCTGCCAATCCTCCCTCCGAGGAGCCATTTTTTCCACTATTACAACACCATAGCCTGGGATGGCATTGTGGCTCAGTGGTTAGCACTGTGCCTCGATTCCAGCCTCGGGCGACTGTCTGTATGGAGTTTGCACACTCTTCCAGTCTCTGTGTGAGTTTCCTCCGCATGCTCCGGTTTCCTCCCACAGTCCAAAGATGTGTAGGTCAGGTGGATTTGCTGTGGGGAGTATGGGAATAGGATAAAGTCTGGTTGAAGATTTGTAGCTCGGGTGTCCGTTGTTGTGGTTCTGTTCGCCGAGCTGGAAGTTTTTGCTGCAAACGTTTCGTTCCCTGGCTAGGGAACATCATCAGTGCTATTGGAGCCTCCTGTGAAGCGCTGCTTTGATGTTTCTTCCGGTATTTATAGTGGTTTGTTCTTGCCGCTTCCGGGTGTCAGTTTCAGCTGTAGTAGTTTGTATGTGGGGTCCAGGTCGATGTGTCTGTTGATGGATGTTCTTGCCGCTTCCGGGTGTCAGTTTCAGCTGTAGTGGTTTGTATATGGGGTCAAGGTCCATGTGTCTGTTAATGGAGTTTGTGGATGAATGCCATGCCTCTAGGAATTCCCTGGCTGTTCTCTGTCTGGCTTGTCCTATGATGGTAGTGTTTTCCCAGTCAAATTCATGTTCCTGGTTGTCTGAGTGTATGGCTACTAGGGATAGCTGGTCGTGTCGTTTTGTGGCTAGCTGATGTTCATGGATGCGGATTGTTAGCTGTCTTCCTGTTTGTCCTATATAGTGTTTCGTGCAGTCCTTGCATGGTATTTTGTAAACTACGTTAGTTTGGCTCGTGCTGGCTATTGGGTCCTTTGTTTTAGTGAGTTGTTGTCTGAGTGTGGAAGTTGGCTTGTGTGCTGTTATGAGTCCTAAGGGTCGCAGTAGTCTGGCTGTCAGTTCTGAGACGCTCCTGACGTATGGTAGTGTGGCTAGTCCTTTTGGTTGTGGCATGTCCTCGTTCCGTGGTCTATCTCTTAGGCATCTGGTGATAAAGATGCGTGGGTATCCGTTTTTGGCGAATACCTTGTATAGGTGTTCCTCTTCCTCTTTTCGCAGTTCTGGTGTACTGCAGTGTGTTGTGGCCCTTTTGAATAGTGTCCTGATGCAGCTTCGTTTGTGTGTGTTGGGGTGGTTACTTTCATAGTTTAGGACTTGGTCTGTGTGTGTTGGTTTCCTGTGTACCCTTGTGGTGAATTCTCCGTTGGGTGTTCTCTCTACTAACACATGGGAGTTCCTAGACGTGTTAGTAGAGAGAACACCCAACGGAGAATTCACCACAAGGGTACACAGGAAACCAACACACACAGACCAAGTCCTAAACTATGAAAGTAACCACCCCAACACACACAAACGAAGCTGCATCAGGACACTATTCAAAAGGGCCACAACACACTGCAGTACACCAGAACTGCGAAAAGAGGAAGAGGAACACCTATACAAGGTATTCGCCAAAAACGGATACCCACGCAACTTTATCACCAGATGCCTAAGAGATAGACCACGGAACGAGGACATGCCACAACCAAAAGGACTAGCCACACTACCATAGGTCAGGAGCGTCTCAGAACTGACAGCCAGACTACTGCGACCCTTAGGACTCATAACAGCACACAAGCCAACTTCCACACTCAGACAACAACTCATTAAAACAAATGACCCAATAGCCAGCACGAGCCAAACTAACGTAGTTTACAAAATACCATGCAAGGACTGCACAAAACACTATATAGGACAAACAGGAAGACAGCTAACAATCCGCATCCATGAACATCAGCTAGCCACAAAACGACACAACCAGCTATCCCTAGTAGCCATACACTCAGACAACCAGGAACATGAATTTGACTGGGAAAACACTACCATCATAGGACAAGCCAGACAGAGAACAGCCAGGGAATTCCTAGAGGCATGGCATTCATCCACAAACTCCATTAACAGACACATGGACCTTGACCCCATATACAAAACACTACAGCTGAAACTGACACCCGGAAGTGGCAAGAACAAACCACTATAAATACCGGAAGAAACATCAAAGCAGCGCTTCACAGGAGGCTCCAATAGCACTGATGATGTTCCCTAGCCAGGGAACGAAACGTTTGCAGCAAAAACTTCCAGCTCGGCGAACAGAACCACGGGAATAGGATAGAGGGGTGGGCCGAGGTGGATGCTCTTTGGAAGGTCAGTGTGGAACTTGATGGACCAAATGGCCTGCTTCTGCACTGGAGGGATTCTATGAACAATTCTGTCTGTTGCTAGCAGTGTGGGTTTGTGTCACAGAATTATTATGATAGAGAAGGAGGCCATTCAGCCCTTTGTGTCTGCACTGGCGGTATTGCCTGGTGCCAATTTCCCCAAACCCTGCACACCATTAGCATCCAGTGCCCTCTTCAATGCTTCACAAACAGAGGAGAGAGAGAGAGAGAGTCTCAAATCATCAGGGGACTAAAGTGTTCACATTAATGGCAACCACATCCATCAGTCAATAAACAAAGGTGTTAGGAAGTCCTAGGTTCAAATTTGGCTTGAGTGTAGAGATCTCTGCTGATTGCAAACACATTCTGCCTTTTGGGTGAGGTATTAAACCGCGGCTCTACCTCCCAGCTCGGGAAGATTTTTTAAAAATCTGACGGCATTATTTTAAAGAGCAGGGGAGTTGCCTGGTCGCGGACAACTAACTAACCTCATAAACAGCTGACTTGGCCATGTTTGTGGGATCTTACTGTGCGCAAGTCAGATCTTCTCCGTTACGGCGGCAGCTGCGCTTGATTGTCTGCAAAGCGCTTGGTGAACGGTGCCACGTAAATGCAGGTTCTTCCCTTTGACAGTTTGTCCGACTGTCTTCAGACACCGAACCCGCCATCGTCTACACTCTGATCACCCAGTTCTGGGGGATCCCGCCTCCCAACCTGGTGGTGTCCGTTGTCGGGGGGGAACGGAGCTTAAAGATGAAGACCTGGCTGAAGGACATTCTCCGCCGGGGACTGGTCAAAGCTGCACAAAGTACAGGTGAGGTTCCCCACACCCCAACCCCTGCCCAAACCCCTGGGTAACAAGTGTGGCACGACTTTCGTCTGCATTTACATTAAAGCGTCGGAAATCTGGAATAAAAGCTGGAAATGCTGGGAGCACTCGGTGTGTCAGGCAGTATCCGTGGACAGACAGTGTGTCAGCATTTCAAATCCAACATAACTCTTCAAATCTGAAGAAATTAACCCTTTTCCTCTCTCCCCACAGACTCTGCCAGTTCTGCTGAGTACTTTCAGCATGTTTTTTTTCTGTATACTTTAGAAACATGGAAAATAGGTGCAGTAGTAGGCCATTCAGCCCCTCAATGCTGCACCCCTATTCAATATGATCATGGCTGATCATGCAGTCTCAGTATCCCACTCTCCCTTCCTCTCCATTCCTCTTGATCCCTCTAGCTCCAGGGGACCACGCCCGGCTCCCTTTTGAATACATCTAACAAACTGGCCCTAACAGTTTCCTGTGGGAGAGAATTCCACAGGTTCACAGTTTCCTGATTGAAGATGTTCTTCCTCATCTCAGTCCTGAATGGCTTACCCTTTATTCTTAGTTAAAAATCACACAACACCAGGTTATAGTCCAACAGTTGCATTTTGAAGTACAAGCTTAGGGGGTGCTGCTATTTGGTCAGGTAACTAGTCACCTGATGAAGGAACAGCACTCCGAAAGCCTGTACTTCCAAATGTACCTGCTGGGCTATAACCTGGTGTTGTGTGATTTTAAACTTTGTCCATCCAAGTCCAACACCTCCACATCATGGCCACCTTTATTCTTAGGCTGTGACCCCTAGTTCTGGACTTCCTCATTGTCGGGAACAGTCTTCCTGCATCTAACCTGTCCAATCCCATCAGGATTTTGTATGTTTCTATGAGATCTTCCCATATTCTTCTAAATTCCAGCGAATGTAAGGCCAGTTGACCCAGCCTTTCCTCGTATGTCAGTCCTGCCATTCTGGGGAATCAGTCTGGTGACCCTCCACTGAGCTCCCTCAATAGCAAGAATGTCCTTCCTCAGACTGGGAGACTAAAACTGCACACATACTCAAGGTGAGGCCTCACCAAGGCCCTGTATAACTGCAGCAAGACATCCCTACTCTGATGCTCAAATCCTCTCATTATGAAGGCCAGCATGCCATTAGCTTTCCTCACTGCCTGCTGCACCTGCATGCCAACTTTCAGTGACCATGTTCCACTTTGATATCCACCCACCAGCTGCACCTGCATACCAGCCTTCAGCGACTGTTCCACCATGACATCCAGGTCTCATTGCACATCACCTTTTCCTAAATTGCCACCATTTTGATAATAATCTGCTGTGCTGTTTTTGCAACCAAAATGGATAACCGCACATTTATCCACATGATATTGCACTTGCCAACTATTTGCCCACTCAGCCAGTCTGTCCAAGTCACCCTGCAGCCTCTTATCATCCTCCTCACAGCACACACTGCCATCCAGCTTAGTGTCACCTGCAAATTCAGTGATAATGGCATTCAATTCCTTCGTCCAAACCATAATGTATATTGTGAAAACTTGGGTCCCAGCACTGAACCTTGCAGTGCCCCACACATCACTACCTGCCACTCTGAAAAGGACCTGTTTATTCCAGTTCTCTGCTTCCTGTCTGCCAATGAGTTCTCAATCACATCAATTCATTACCTCCGATACTATGAGCTTTAATTTTCCTTACTAATCTCTTGTGTGGTGCCTTGTCAAAAGCCTTTTGAAAGTCCAGATACACAATACAGATTGATCATTGTTTAATTTACTGGTTGTATCCTCAAAGAGTTCCAGAAGATTTGTCAAGCATGATTTCCCTTTAGTGAATCCATGCTGATTAGGACTCTTTCTGTCACTGTTTTCCAAATGTTCAGTTATTTACATCCGTAATGATTGATTCCAGCATTTTCTACACCACCGATGTCAGGCTAACTGGCCTATAATTCTCCATTTCTCTCTCTCCCTTTTTTAAAGAGTGGAGTTACATTAGCTACCCTCCAGTCCATTGGAACTCTTCCAGGATCTACAGAGTACTGGAAAATGAGCAACAATGTGTCCACTATTCCTAAGGCCTCCTCCTTAAGTACTCTGGGATGCAGAGCCATAGGGACTTATAGGGTTTTAATCCCATCAATTTCCCCAATACCATTTCCTGACTAAAAAGGATTTCCTCCAGTTCCTCCTTTACGTTTGACCCTCTGTCCCGAGCTTTTCCTGAAGGTAATTGGGGTCCTCCTTAGTGAAAACAGATCCAAAAGTATTTATTCAACTGGTTCTGCCATCTTTTTGTTGTCCATTATGAATTCACCTGCAAGGGACTTACGTTTGTCTTCACCAGTCTTTTTCTCTTCACATATCTATAGAAAGTTTTGCAGTCAGTTTTGATGTTTTCTGCAAGCTTACTTTCATATTTCTGAATTAAACCCTATGTCCTCCTCTGTTGATTTTAAAATTTCTCCCAATCCTTTGGTTTGCTGTCAATTTATATGCCTCTTGTTTGGATTTAACATGACTCCTGATTTCCTTTGTTAACCATGGTTGAGCCACCTTCCTTTTTTGACTCTTACGCCAGACAGGGATGTACAATTGTTCAAGTTCACTCAGGTAATCTTTAAATGAAGGCCCTTCAAGCCTGCTCAGTCATTCATTATGATCATGGTTGATCATCGAATCAACTGACCTTTCAATCCATGCCCTTGGTCACTTAAGTCCCAGGTGCTACATTAGATCCTTGAAATCATACAATACTTTGACCTTGACTACTTCATTCTTCAAATACATAAGGGAGTTAATTTTTACTTTATATGATGGTGGAAAATGGGCAGCATTGAACCAGGTGTGGTGTTTTTTAGATTCATAAAGATTATCTTCAAAGTAAATTTTATTAGGGAAGAAATTAAAAGATTAAAAGTAAAAGACAGAGATCATTAAGAGGCCATTCAGCCCACTGTGTCTGAACTAGCTCTCTGACACAATCCAAATAGTCGAATGCCCCTTTGCTCTTTCCCCAGAGAGTGACAATTCTGATTAAGTTCTGATCTGATTCTGTTTTGGAACTTACGACCAAATCTTTTGGACAGCGGGTTCCAGATTACGACATCTCACTGTTTCCTTATCTTCCATTTTTGTTCTTTTTTGCTAATAACTTTCAAGACCAGATGTGGAGGTCAATGGTTTAATTGACCTATGTTTGGTTACATGAGTCTGGTAATTGATCTATGCTTACTGTGCTTGATTGGTTACATCTGGTCATTGACTTCAAACAAAATAGAAACCAGATGCAATATGAAGCAGGTATTTTGTATTACAGGGGTATTTTAACATTCTTGTAAATAGAGGTGTTGAACATCAATAATCCAGTGTTATCACTGCACTGCTCTAAGATGAGGAAAATAAATGATTAAATCTCTTGACCCCCGATTGTACACTCTATGATTTTCCCTTATATTGACAATTATGGAAATGACAGTCAATCATAGATATGAGGGGTGACCAATATGATCCCTTTCTAATATCATTATGGTTCATAATTCAAATGAAAACCATGGTCCCTCTATGTTTCACAAGTTATAGAAACAGCTGCAATTGCAAAGTTTCAACCTTTGATCAAAAGTTGTTGAGTTTACCCATTTCTCTGAGCAGGAACTGTTGCACCCTATGTACTCTCTCCAACCTGTTCAGGATTTTGAAAACCCCTCTCAAATCTCCTCCCCATCTCTTCTTTCGTCTTTTGATTAAGGAGCAGTGCTCGGAAAGCTTGTGATTTCAAATAAACCTATCAGTCTATAACCTGGTGTCGTGTGACTTCTGATGTTGTCCACCCCAGTCCAACAGTGGCACCTCCACTCCATCTCTTCTTCTCTCCAAGGAGAAGAGTCTCAAATTCTTCAATCTTGTAACTGTCTTCATAACTGAAGTTTCTCATCCCTGGAACCAAAACTTGTGAATCGCTTCAGCAGTCTGTCCATTGCATACATGCCTTTTCTGTATTGCTGTGCCCACATGAGTGCAGAGGACACTGTTAATCACTCTCTCAACCTGTCTTGCATCTTTAATGCACATATACATCCAATTCCCTTTGCTCTTATGAACAGTCTCAGATTGAACCCTTTACTTGTTGTTATTGAAATCTACTTTCCTCCGCACCACCACTGATAACCGTCACTCACTGAACCTCCCAGGTCTCAGGTTTATCATGTTCATGTTGATCCTTCTCACAGGTGCCTGGATTATGACGAGTGGACTACAAGTTGGTATTGGCAAGTACGTTGGTCAGGCGGTGCGTGACCATGCTACAGCAAACACACGGTCAACTGCCAAGGTGGTTGCCATGGGGATAGCACCGTGGGGAATAGTATACGAGAAAGAGCGTCTGGTGAACCCCAAGGTAAGATTGGCAGAGATGGGGGCTTTGTAAGAGTCGGGGTGACTTCATATGCTTATATATAAGAACATGGAGGAGGGGGAAGGCCATATAGCCCATTGGACTGCTATTGGGTTAGGGACTTAGTCTGCCTTTCAATAATGCCATATCTTATCAGATTGTGGTCTCAAGCCACTTTTTTGCCTGATTCATATAACCCTTAACTTCATTTGATCAAAAATCTACCTAACTCAGACTCAAGGACCCTGACTCTACTACTCTTTGGGAAAGATAATTCCATAGAGTAAAGAGAGAAAGAAAATCTCCTCATCCCAGTCAACTGGGATATTATTGGCAGGATGGTATATGATCATCATTAGTGTCTACTGGGGACACGATAGCTGAATTGGAATGTTCTAGACTCATAAGCTGAACATCTGGCTTAATTACTTGGAGACATGGGCTCAATTCCTAACAACACCTGAGTAATTAGATTCAAGTCATAAATCCGAACAACAACCATGAATCTCCCAATCTAGGGTGGCACGGTGCCTCAGTGGTTAGCACTGCTGCCTCATAACGCCAGGGACCCAGGTTTGATTGCAGCCTCAGCGACTGACTGTGTGGAGGTTGCACGATCTCCCCTTGCCTGTGCGGGTTTGTTCTGGTTTCCTGCCAAAGTCCAAAGATGTGTAGGTTGGGTGAGTTGGCCAGGCTAAATTGTCCAGAATGTTTAGGGATGTGTCGGTTGGGTGCCAATGTAGGAGTCTGGGTGGGTTACTCTTCGGAGAGTCGGTGGGGGAACTTGTTGGGCCAAAGGGCCTGTTTCCATGCTGTAGGGATTCTAGAAAAAATACAAGAGTGTTGTAAAAAAAATCTGGTTCCCCCATATCCCTTGAGGAAAGGAAATCTGCCATCCTTACCTGAACTGACCTTCATGTGACTCTCGACCCACAGCAATGTGGGTAATTCTTCTCTGCCCTTTGAAATGATGCAGTAAGACTGGCAATGCCAGCAAACTGTAAGAGAGAATATATTGGATGCACCCAAACCATACAGACTGCAGCAAGTCGCCACCACCTCCCTCTCAACGCAGTTAGTGGTGGCTGTGAATTGCCTTGTGAGACTCACATACAAATGCAAATACAAGGACTACACTTGACACATGTTAGAATAAGATTGTGTGTGTGTGCATGAATGTGTGTTGTACAAGTGTGTGTGTGTATATGAGTGTGCGCGTCAGTGAGACAGTGCATGCTTTTTAAGTGTGTAATGGATTCTTGTATAAATATCATCACTGTGTACAGAGTGATTATGAAATATTGTACAAATTTAAACAACTATTACCAGATGCGCACACAGAATCAAATTATAAGTGAACATTAAATGCAGCATTGACAGATTTGGATGTCATATCTAAGCGCCAACATAACAACAACCCTGATCATAGCTCTTTCAATCTGATGGCCCAGTCGCTGCTAAATGATTTAATAAATACTAACAATTATACTTGATGGATTCTGATTTCTGGTTCTGCTTTTATCTTTTGTGCATTCAAAGACTTTACAGTTTCTAGCTGCTCCTGGTTTCCTTCCACAGTCCGTAGATGTGTAGGTTGGGTGAATTATCCATGGGAAATGCAGGATTATAGGGATAAGTTGGGATGGGAGAGGATTGATGGGCTGAATGGCCTGCTTCTGCACTATTGGGGTCCTATGTTCTATGTTTAAATTTGCTTTGCTAAAGAGCCATTATTATCAAGCTTTTATCACTGTTGTGTATCTGTATTTATGCATGTGGGTCTTGCATCTATGTAGGTGTGCATCTGTATGTTTGTTTAAATGTGCATATTTCAGCAAAGTTATTTGTATGCCGACAGTCCCTGGGTTCCAAACAGGTTCTGTTCCTGACCATGTTTGCAAGTTGAGTTGCATGCAAGTTGGAACACAATGCAGGACAATATAAAATAGCTGCTCGTAAGTACAGGAAATGTGTGCCAGATCTTTAACATTACACCCCTGGAAGGGGATTGCGATTGTAAGTATGAACATTCATAAATCAGACGTTCGTAAACGAGGGACTCCCTGTAGTTTTATTTAGGGAGAACTTGTGCGTATGTCCGTGTTTGTGTGAGTGTGAATATGAACGTAGAACTTAGAAAAGCACAGCACAAGACAGGCCTTTTGGCCCATCATGTTGTGTCGAACACTATTCCTAATCTAAACTAAAATAACCTAAAATAATCTAAACTAAAATATATGTGCGAGTGTGTGCCTGTGTGAAAGTGTATGTGTGTGAGAAAGTATGTGTAACAATGTGTGTGTGAGGCATGCGTCTGTAGGCCCAGATTTGATTCTTACTCGCCTGTTTGCATTTGGTCAGGGCTCCTTCCCTGTTGAATACACAATAAGTAGTGACAAAGAGGAAGAGTACACGCTGGATGATAATTACTCTGCCTTCCTGCTGGTGGATGATGGCACGAACAATCGGATGGGAGGAGAAATTCAGTTCCAAGCACAATTGGAGCAACATATATTGACACAGAGGACAGGAATCGGAGGTGTGTATTACCGGAACAACAGGCTGCTTTGTCCTGACTGGCATCAAGCCTATAGAGTGTTGTTGACCCAACGTCCCCTTGTTTAAAACAGTCTGGGAGAGTCACTATGATTGGTTTTCAGTTATTACCCACCATGAGGCATTGGTCTTGTCTTTGCTCCCCCACAAACATTTCCTTCAACCCCATAAGTCATAGAATCCCCTACAGTGTGGAAACAGGCCATTTGGCCCAACAAGTCCACACTGACCCATCAAAGTGTAACCCACCCGGACCCATTCCCCTACCCTATTGTGCTAAATTTCCCCCTTACTAATGCATTTGCTCTACACATCCCTGAACACAATGGGCAATTTATTATGACCAATTCACCTAACCCACACATATTTTAGATTGTGGGTGGAAACCGGAGCACCCAAAGGAAACCCACCCAAGTGAAAGGTGAAAGTGTTAGATTGGATTAAATTTCTTATGGTATGGAAACAGGCCCTTCGGCCCAACAAGTCCACACCCACCCTCTGAAGAGTAACATGCCCAGACCCATTCCCCCTGACGAATGCAGCTAACACTTTGGGCAATTTAGCATGGCCAATTCACCTGACCTGCACATCTTTGGATTGTGGGAGGAAACCCACGCAGATATGGGGAGAATGTGCAAACTCCACACAGACAGTTGCCCAAGGCAGGAATTGAACCCGAGTTCCTGGTGCTGTGTGGCAGCAGTGCTAACCACTGAGCCACTGTGCCACCCCAGCGGTTACATTGGGAGTGAGCCAGGAGCGTGCGTTTCTGTCAAATTTGACAACAATGCATGTTCTGTTTAAGTAGGAAATGGGAAGGTGAGAGGTAAGAGGTTTAGAGGGGATTTAAGAAAAGGCTTTTTTCACCCAGAGGGTGGTGGGGGTGTCTGGAATGCGGTTCCTGGGACTGGAGTTGAGGTAGGAAACTTCAGTCTTTGGATGAGAACTTGAAATATCGTAACAGCCAAGGCTATGGGTCAGATGTAAGAAGGTGGGGTGAGTGTGGATGGGGTTGGTGTCGAAAGGTCTCATTTGTGTTATATGACTCTATGAAATGCCCCTCGTAGAAGGTTGCTAATCTCTGGAATTCTCTTTTACAGAACAGTGGGAGGGTGGATTGTTGGGTTTGCTCAAAGCTGAGTTAGATTTTTAGTTGACAAGGCAGTCAAAGGTTACAGGAAAAGGGTGGTGTGGGGGAAGGTGTAGTTAAGCCCGCAGTCAGATCAGCCATGTTCTGTTGAATGGTGGAGCAGGTTAAAAGGCTGAAAGGCCTACTGTTGCTTTTTTAAAAATCCATCCATAGGATGAGGGCATCGCTGCCTCGGCCAGTATTTATTAACCCCTCCCTAATTTCCCAAATGACAGTTAAGAGTCAACCCCATTGTTGTGGGTCTGGAGTCACATATAGGCCAGACCAGGTGAGGATGGCAGATTCCCTCTCTAAAGGGCATCGATGAACCAGATGGGTTTTTCCTGACGATCAACAATGGATTCGCAGTCGCCATTAAACCTTTAATTCCAGATATCTGTTGAATTCAAATTCTACCCTGCCATGGTGGGAATCAATCCCTGGTGTGTTACCTGGGTCTCAGGATTAACAACCAAGTGGTAAAACCATTAGGCCATAGCCTCCCCATTATCTCTTATGTTCTGATGTAGAATAATGCACCGACCACTGTACAGAGAGGCACTCAGGCACAAACAAACTGACAAAAACTCACGTTAACATTGAGGACTGTGCTTTAACTCTGTTCCTTGCCTGCAGGGAGAGGAAGCATTGAGATCCCTGTGCTGTGCATGCTGATCCAAGGGGGGCCCAACATGCTGGAGGTGAGCAGTCGATTGAGGCCATTCTATCTGAATGTATGGTGAGCAGTGAGGCCTTCTGTCCGCAGTGACTGGGCACTTCCAGCAGGGACTAACAGTCCTCAGTATCTAGTTGGTGGCAAAGGTCCAATAATCAGACCTGTCCCAATAACTGGAAGATGTCCCGTTCCCAATGGCCCAAGCGATGACCTTTTTAAGGAGATCCCGTCCTTAAAGGTGATGAGGAGAAATATCTTCACCCAGAGAGCCTGTGGAATTCTCTGCTACTGAAAGTGGTTAAGGCCAAAATATTGAATGTTTCCAAGAAGGATGTAGTTCTTGGGACGAGAAATATCAAAGGGAAGGGGTCGAGAAGCAGCAGCAGGATACTGAGTTGGATGATCAGCCATGATCATACTGAATAGCTTGAAGGGCTAAAGATCTACAACAAAGATCTACTCCTGCTTCAATTGTCTTCATTGAAGTCATTCATCATTGAGTGACGATGACTGAGATATGCTTTCTCCAAGGGATCCTGATAAGGTCACCTAATTTATAATGGATGCATATATTTTCTTCCCCACCATGACCCTGTGTTGCAAGATTTGAAATTTGCCATGACCCCACAATGGTTATAAACCAGTAAAATGTGTGAATGATTACACCCTGGTCCAAATCACCTTGTAACTTCACAACGGAACTTCTATAAGAGCAGAACTTCTGCTCCCTAGGATGACTGTTTTTGTTTTTATACCCTCCGACTGGTAGGAAAATGGAGTGGGTGGGGGTGTGGGGGGGTGGGGCACTGTTGTGAGGCCTGTGGCAGGGTGAAGCAAAGTGTTTGATTCTCAGAGTCCTGAAAGGTCATCTAGCTACACCTTGACATTTCTGAAGCTGGAATCCGACCTCAGAGATCCAACCCCAGCATGACATAAAAACACCAGGACCTAAATGGGATGTGCTTTTCCACACATCGGGTGAGAGCTGGACATCTGCCTCAGGGGTCATGACCCCCAAATTGAGCCATCGCTGTCTCAGAGGTCGTGACCCCCAAATTCAGCTATCACCGCCTCAGGGGTCATGACGCCCAAATTGAGCCATTGCTGCCTCAGAGGTCGTGACCCCCAAATTGAGCTATCACTGCCTCAGAGGTTGTGACCCTCAAATTCAGCCATTGCTGCCTTAAAGGTCGTGACCCCCAAATTGAGCCATTGCTCAGAGGGACTGGGTTCTGTTTGGGGCGAGCAGTTTTAACCTGTGCTGTTCACTCCTGGGCTTTTTTTAGAGAATTTACAAAGCTACGACAAACAACATCCCATGGCTCATCCTGTCGGGGACGGGAGGGCTGGCGGACATCTTGGCTGAGGTCATGGTGGAATCCTTCACGCCGGAAACCCTGAAGAAGGAAGTGGAAGTGCAGATCCAAAAGCATTTCCCTTCCGAAGACATCCAGAGGTTGGTCGAGCTGGTGAGTGTACGGAGCAGTGAGGGAGCTGATCTGGGCTGAGGAGAGAACTGAAACGTTAAATACCTCTAAGGCCTGAGCTGGGTTAACAGCTCTTCCTATCATAGAATCCCTACAGTGTTGAAATAGGCCATTTGGCCCAACAAGTCCACTCCGACCCTTCAAACAGTAATGCACCCTAACCCATTCCCCTCCCCTACTGCTTTACATTTACCTGACTAATGCACCTAACATACACATCCCTGAACACTATCTGCAATTTAGCATGGCCAATTCACCCTAACCGGCACACCTTTGGATTGTGTGAGGAAACCCACATGGACATAGGGAGAATATGCAAACTCCACACAGACAGTCGCCCGAGGCTGGAATCGAACTCAGGTCCCTGGCGCTGTGAGGCAACAGCACTGAGCCACCGTGCCACCTTCTGGGTCACAGTTATTCTCAGGAGCCTCAATCGGAGACATGAGCACATGAGCTAGCCTGATACTCAGTACTGAGGGAGAGCAGCATTGTCAGAGACATTGGCTTTCACACGACACATTAAGCCCTCTCTTGAGTGAGCTTGAAAGATCTATTAGCACCTTTGCAAGAATGGGATGGGGGACAGTCCCTCTTGCGTTCACCCACCACTTGTCCCAACCTCATAAATTCCCGAATCATGTCACAGCTATCATCACTAAAATAAATCAAGGAACTGCGGATGCTGGGGATATGAAACAAAAGCAGAAATTGCTGGAGAAACACAGCAGGACTGGCCACATCTGTGGAGAGAGAAAGCAGGGTTAACGTTTCAGGTCATGGTTCTGAGGAAGCGTCTCCTGACATTAACTGTGCTTTCTTCTTGCAGATGCTGCCAGTCCTGCTGAGTTTCTCCAGCAACTTCTATTCTTGTTTCTGATATTGTCTCTGTTGGAGTGAAGGAAATGTGGCCACCAATTTGCTCACAGTAAGCGCCCACAAACAACAATGTGAGAATAACCAGATACTTTCATAGACTTTTTTCGAATGTCGATTGAGGGATAAGTATTGGCCAAGACCATTGGATACAGACCATGCTCCTTTTCAAAATTTTCACATTCACCTGAGGGAATAGCAGAGCCTCTGATATTCAAATCCAACCCCCTTTTTTTGTTTGATTCATTCACAGGATGTGGAATTGTGGGTTTATACTCCATCCCTAATTGCAGTTAAGAGTCAGCCACATAGTGCCTGGTGTCACCTGGAGGTTGGACAATGTAGCAGTTTCCTTCCCTAAAGGGCATTAGCGAAACAGCTGGGTTTTCCCCAGCAATTGGCATCTGTCTTATGGCCATGATTAGACTCTCAATTCCAGATTTTTAAATAAATTCAAATCCCACCATTTAAGTTCAAACCTAACTCTGCAGGACATTGCCTGACTCTCTGGATTAATAAACTAGGGATAGTCCTACAATGCCGTCATCTCCCCTGACAATATAGTACTCTGTTAGTGCTGCAGAAGGGTATAAGTACTGAAGTCTCCTATGTATCTATGGACCCACAATGGGGTGGCATGGTGACTCAGTGCTTAGCACTGCTGCCTCACAGGACCAGGGATCTGGGTTCGATTGCACTCGGGTGACTGTCTGTGTGAACTTTGCATGTTCCACCTGCGTCTGTGTCTTCCCACAGTCCAAAGACGTGCAGGTTAGGTGGATTGGCCATACTAAAGTGTCCGGGCATGTGCAGGTTGGGTGATTAGCTGTGGAAAATGTGGGGTTGGGTCTGGGTGGGATGTGCTTCAGAGGGTTGGTGTGGGCTTGATGGGCTGAATGGTCTTTTTCTGCACTGTAGGGGTTCTGTGCTCCTATTCAGAGACATGGATACTACTACTGAGCACATTTCTTTTTGTCTCTCCATTTCTCTCTCTATTTTTCTCTCTCTCCCTCTTTCTTCCCTCCTTGTGTTAGTCAGCCATGTTTGGGTGCTGATGGTTGCCAATCAGTTATATTTAATTAGTCTTCACCTTATTGACCGCACAATGTTTACATGTCCTCACATGTTTACTTGTAGGTGGAGAGGATTTTTGAAAACAAGCACTTAATAACGGTCTATAGGGCAGATCTGGATGGGACGGAAGAGTTCGATACAATGATTTTGAAGGCACTCTTCAAAGGTAATGTCCAAGCAGAATAAATTGTTAACAATCCCTGGCCTGCTCCCTCCCTTCAGCTTCATGGCGTATACCCGACTAGGATGGAGTTGACAGCTATGGCCTTTGAGCCAACACAATGCAGTAATCTATTCGACTCTGGAAGGCATCACTTGCACATGTGAATTCAGCCCCACGAGCCTGCTCTGCCTTTTAAAGTAATTTAGATTACTTAGATTTAAAGTAATTTAGATTACTTACAGTGTGAAAACAGGCCCTTCGGCCCAACAAGTCCACACCGACCCGCCGAAGCGCAACCCACCCATACCCCTACATTTACCCCTTACCTAACACTACGGGCAATTTAGCATGACCAATTCACCTGACCCGTACATCTTTGTGACAGTGGGAGGAAACCGGAGCACCCGGAGGAAACCCACGCTGGCACGGGGAGAACGTGCAAACTCCACACAGTCTGTTGCTTGAGTCGGGAATTGAACCTGGGTCTCTGGCGCTGTGAGGCAGCAGTGCTAACCACTGTGCCACTGTGCCGCCATTGGATAAGATCATGGCTGATTTGATTGTGGCTTCACTTTTACCTCCCACAATCCCCTTTGACTCCTTTGCCCATCAAGAGTCTCTCTACATTTCTCTTAAAGGTATTCAATGGTCATGTGTCCAATCACTCTCCAGGGCAGAGAATCCCACAGACTTATGAACCTCTCAGAGAGAAACAAAATCCCTACATCTCCGTCTTCAGAGCGAGACATCTAGGTGTGTCCCCTAGCTCTAATCTCTTCCGCAAGTGGAAACATCCTCTTGCCTTTTACCCCTCAGGATCTTGGATATTTCAGTCAAGTCACGTTTTGGTTCTTTGAAATTCCAACGAATAGAAATATAGGAGCTGGAGAAGGCTATTTGGCCCTTTGAACCTGTTTCATCATTCCATATGATCAATGGCTGATCATCAAGCACAGTACCCCATTCCCACTTTCGCCCAGTGCCCTTACAATTATAGGATTCCTACACTGCAGAAAGAGGCCATTCAGCCTATCGAGTTCACACTGATCCTCCAAATAACTTCCCACTCAGACCTGCCCCTCTCTCTGATCCCTGTGACCCTTCATTTCCCATGGCTAATCCACCTATCCTGCACATTGTTGGAAATTACGGGGCATTTTGTTTTAGCATGGCCAATCCACCTGATACCCTTTGGCCCTAAGAGCTGTATCTAACTCATTCTAAGAACATTCAGTGTTTTGGCCCCGACCACTTTCCAGAGAATTCCACAGGCTCCCTGCTCTGTGACCGAAGACATATTTTTCTCCTAAAAGCACAACCTTTGTCCATTGGATAATACCCTCATCCCGGGAGTCACTGTTTGAAGGATTCTGCCCTCAGCTGACACAGACATTCGAAGGTGATGGATAGGAGAGGCCTCGGATCCCTGGCCTGCTTTATACCCTGCCCTCCAGCGGGGTCATTGAGGTCAATCAGAGTTCAGTATCTGGCACCCTGACAAGATTAAAACTGACCCAGCAGCAGAGCCTAAGGTCCAGTCTACATTTGCTCTGGCCTTTCATGGTTCAGTCGGTAGTGCCATTGGCTATGAGCCTAAAGTGCCTGGGCTCAAGACCAACTCCAGACCTAGGGGTACAGGTACATACTGTATATACGCATGTATAGGTCAATCCCATGTATAAGTAAACCCCTTTTATTTGGCCAAAATATCTTGTATTTTCCAGATATCTTGTGTATAAACCCTACTATATCGCATTAAATCGCATTCATTCTTATGGGTAACTCTATTAATTGCTCTTTTTTTTACTATATCGCATCACTATTCATAACTCTATTTACCACACTTGGTTTACTGCAGCACGTTTTGATTCATTCATTCATTCAGACTGGAATGAAGTCTATTAGTACTTAACGCACTTACTGATGAAGGGCTTTTGCCTGAATCGTCAACTGTCCTCCTAGGATGCTGCCTGACTTTTAGATTAGATAAGATTAGATTCCCTACAGTGTGAAAACAGGCCCTTCGGCCCTACAGGTCCACACCGACTCTCCGAAGACTAACCCACCCAAACCCTTTTTCCCTCTGAGTAATGCACCTAATTGACAATTTGAGCATGGCTAATTCACCTGACCTGCACATCTTTGGACTGTGGGAGGAAACCAGAGCACCCGGAGGAAACCCACGCAGACACAGGGAGATTGTGCAAACTCCACACAAACAGTCACTCGAGGTTGGTCCCGGGACCCACTCTCGACTCTAATCTCCAGCATCTGCAGTCCTCAGTTTTGCCTACTTAACGCACTTCGTTCACTATACATCCAAAAGTTAAAAAAGTGCAGCATGAATTATGGCCCTTCCAAACTTGTGCCCATGTATTAGTCAACCCCATAATTTCAGCTTTAAAAAACACTATCTTTAAAATTCGACCTATGCACAGATATATTCAGTAATTCTTTGCGATTTGTGTCACAGGTTAAGACCATGTTATTGCTCAGATTTTTGAGTAGAAGAGTTGGGATGTCTTGTTAAGGTTGTGCAGGACATCAGTGAGACCTCTTATAGAGTACTGTGTGCAGTTCTGGTCACCCTGTCATAGGAAGGATTTCAATAAACTGGAGAGGGTTCAGAAAGGATTTACCAGGATGTTACCGGGAATGGAGGGCTTGAGTTATAAGGAGAGGCTGGGACTTTCTTCACTAGTGTGTTGGAGTTTGAGGGGTGACCTTATAGATGTTTATAAAATCATGAGGTGCATTGATAAGGTGAATGATGTGTGAGGGGAGTTCAAAACTAGGGGACATATTTTTAAGGTGAGAGGGGAAAGATTAAAAGAGGACACAAGGAGCAACTTTCTTACACAAGAGAGTGGTTAGGGTGTGGAATGAATTGCCTGAGGAAGTGATAGATGTGGGTACAGTTAGAACGTTTAAATGACATTTGGAAAAGAACATGAATGGGAAACATTTGGAGGGATATGGGCCAAATGTGGGCAGGCGGGACAAGTTTAGTTTGGGAACATGGTCAACATGGAGTGGTTGGACCGAAGGGCCTGTATCCGTATTGTACGACTCCATGACTCTATCTAAACACTAAATGGAGGTGGAAGCTGGGGTGGTGCTGCACTGTTCGGAGTTGCCGTCTTTTGGATGTGATATTAAAACATAGCCCTGCCGGTCCTCGTGGGTGAGTGTGAAAGATATAGCATTGTTCTGGCGAAGATTGTAGAAGTTCTATCACGAACACTTGAGTCTGGCCAATCCGCCTAACCTGCACGTCTTTGGACTATGGGAATTCACAGACACAGGGAGAACATGCAAACTTCACACAGGTTGGGTGATATTTATCCCTCAGCCAACATCATTGAAATGATCTGGTGATTATCACATCACTGTGGGAGCTTGCTGCGTGTCAACGACCGCTATGTCTCCTGGATTGCAATAGAGATTAAACTGCAAAAATACACCATTGGCTGGAATGTGCTTTGGGATAACCTGGAGTTCTGGAAGATGCTATAGGGATGCAAATCAGTCATTCTTTTATGGAGGAGAACATCATTTAAGTCTTTACCTGAACATTGTTACAATGCCAGCAGTAGATAAAAGGTTCATTCCCGTACTTTCCAGTCCCAGTTCTGTTCAATCCCAGCACAGCCCAGTCCTGGCACTGGAGGAGAAAGTGAGGTCTGCAAATGCTGGAGATCAGAGCTGAAAATGTGTTGCTGGAAAAGCGCAGCAGGTCAGGCAGCATCCAAGGAGCAGGGATTCGACGTTTCGGGCATAAGCCCTTCTTCAGGAATGAGGAGAGTGTGCCAAGCAGGCTAAGATAAAAGGTAGGGAGGAGGGACTTGGGGGAGGGGCATTGGAGATGTGATAGGTGGAAGGAGGTCAAGGTGAGGGTGATAGACCGGAATGGGGTGGGGGCGGAGAGGTCAGGAAGAAGATTGCAGGTTAGGAAGGCAGTGCTGAGTTCGAGGGTTGGGACTGAGACAAGGTGGGGGTAGGGGAAATGAGGAAACTGGAGAAATCTGAGTTCATCCCTTGTGGTTGGAGGGTTCCTAGGCGGAAGATGAGGCGCTCTTCCTCCAACCGTCGTGTTGTTATGGTCTGGCGATGGAGCAGTCCAAGTACCTGCATGTCCTTGGTGAAGTGAGAGGGGGAGTTGAAGTGTTGAGCCACAGGGTGGTTGGGTTGGTTGGTCCGGGTGATCCCAGAGATGATCTCTGAAACGTTCCGCAAGTAGGCGGCCCATCTCCCCAATATATAGGAGGCCACATCGGGTGCAGCAGATGCAGTAAATGATGTGTGGAGGTGCAGGTGAATTTGTGGTGGATATAGAAGGATCCCTTGGGGCCTTGGAGAGAAGTAAGGGCGGAGGTGTGGGCGCAAGTCTCTATATTAGGGAGACAGGCCGTCTACTTGTGGAACGTTTCAGAGAACACCTCTGGGACACCTGGACCAACCAACCCAACCACCCCGTGGCTCAACATTTTAACTGCCCCTCCCACTCCACCAAGGACATGCAGGTACTTGGACTCCTCCATCGCCAGACCATAACAACACAACAGTTGGAGGAAGAGCGCCTCATCTTCCGCCTAGGAACCCTCCAACCACAAGGGATGAACTCAGATTTCTTCAGTTTCCTCATTTCCCCTACCCCCACCTTGTCTCAGTCCCAACCCTCGAACTCAGCACCGCCTTCCTAACCTGCAATCTTCTTCCTGACCTCTCCGCCCCCCACCCCGCTCCGGCCTATCACCCTCACCTTGATCTCCTTCCACCTATCACATCTCCATCGCCCCCCCCCCCCAAGTCCCTCCCCCCTACCTTTTATCTTAGCCAGCTTGGCACGCTTTCCACATTCCTGAAGAAGGGCTTATGCCCGAAACGTCGATTCTCCTGCTCCTTGGATGCTGCCTGACCTGCTGCGCTTTTCCAGCAACATATTTTCAATCCCGACACTGCCCAATCCCGGCACTGCCCAATCCCGGCACTGCCAAATCCCGGCAATGCCCAAAATCTCGACACTGCCCAAAATCCCAGTATTATCCAAATCTGGCACTGCCCAAACCCAGCACTACCCAAAATCCAGGCATTATCTAAACCCAGCACTGCCCAGTTCCAGCACTGTCCAATCACGGCACTGTCCAAAATCCTGGCATTATCCAAACCTGGCACTGCCCAAACGCAACACTGCCCAGTTTCGGCACTGACCAATCTCGGCACTGTCCAATACAGCGCTGCCCAATCCTGACTGTCCAGTTCTAGCATTGCCCAATCTCGGCACTACTCGAACCTGGCACTGCCCAGTCTCGGGACTGCCCAAAATCCTGGCATTACCCAAACCCATCACTGCCCAATTCTGACACTGTCCAGTTCCGGCCTGCCCAGTCTCGGCACTGCCCAATCCCGACACTGCTCAATCCGCACTGCCCAATGCCAACACTATTCAATCCCAGCACTGCCCAGTCTTGGCATTGTCCAAACTCGGCACTGCCCAGTCCTGGCATGGCCCAATCCTTACACTGCTCAATCCAGCACTGCTCAGTCTTGGCATTATCCAAACCTGGCACTGCTCAATTCTGGCACTGCTCTGTGCTGGCATTGCTCAGTCTCACTGTGTTTATTCCTAGCGTTGGCTAATCTCCATACTGACTATTGCCAAAAGTGATCAACCACAGTACTAGCCCTCCTCAGGACTGACTACTCTCAGGACAGATCTTCCTCAGGCCTGACCCTCATTGGGTCTAACATTCTTCATGACTGACCCTCCACAGGACTGATCCTCCTTGGGTCTGAACTGTCTATTTTAGACTATCCCAAGAACTGACAGTTGTATTTACGGATCATTTCCAGGTTAATTTCTCCCACTATCGATCACTGCCAGGACTAACTCTTGGAGTAGTGTGTTTGGGGTGTACAATGGCTGGGGGTGGGGGTGGGGGAGTCTTGTCAAGGGGTTCCTCAGATATTGAACCCTGCTCTCTGTGTCTTCACAGCCTGTAAGAAGGAGAGAATTGATGCCCAGAGTTACCTCGATGAGCTAAAACTGGCAGTGGCGTGGAGCCGAGTGGATATTGCCAAAAGCCAGTTATTTAATGGAGAAATCGAGTGGAAGGTAAGAATGGATGTGGGTGTGTCTGTGTGAGAGTCTAGGTGTGTATGTGACTCTGTGTGAGTGTGTGTGTGTATGTGAGTCTGAGAGTGTCTGGATGTGTCTGTTTGTGTTTGTGACATTATATCTGTCCATCTGTGTGTCTGTGTGTGTGTGTCTGTGAGTAACTGTGTGTATGTGTGACAGTGTGTGACTGTGTGTGTGCGTGTGGGTGTGTATGTACATGCATCGATGTGAATGTATGTGTGTGTGTTTGCTACAGTGTTTGTGTGTGTGTGAGACTGTGTGTTTGTGTGTGTGTTTGTGACTGTATGTAGGTGCTTGCCTGTGTTTGTAACTGTGTGTGTGTGCGTACATGCCATGCGTGTATGTGTGACAGTGTGTGCATTTGCATGCACCTGTGTGTGTGCCTGTGCCTGTGTGTTTGTGTGTGTATGTTTATGACTGTGTGTGTAGGTGCTTGCCTGTGTTTGTAACTGTGTGTGTGTGTGTGTGTGTGTGTACATGCCATTTGTGTGTGTGTGTGTGTGTGCGTGTGAGAGACAGTGTGTGCATATGTGTGCGTCTGTGTGAGTGTGCCTGTGCCTATGTAACTGTGTGTGTGTGTGTGTGCCTGTGTGTCTGTGTGTGTGTGTATACGTGTATGTGTGTGTTGACATCAAAAAAGGCTTGGAGCTGGATGGCTACAGCTGTGAGATAGAACAAACTGTTAAGTTTACAAATCAATATCATTCACCCCTATTAGTCTTTGGGAGTTTAACGACTTTCAAGGTGTTATATAAATGTAGTGGATACGGGAAGGGTTGAAGAGTGTAAAAATAGAACCTTTTTTACAATCCCTCCTGCACTAACCCCCTCCATTTTCTAGCCTGGCCATTGTTCAAGGACACTCTCTGAGGACCCCAACCAATACCCAGCATCACAACGGCGTTTAGACATGGAGCAACATGATCAACTTTGCAGTAAATCCCAATCCCACCTTGAAGCCCACACACCTGTTTCCAATGGGAATCACTATCTAGTGATTGGAATAGAAAATTCCCAGTGAATTTCTTTATACTGTGCAGCAAGGGTCACCAATTCTCCAGGAAAGGCTTGGAACTTTCAGGAATTAAAGATGTATTTTCAGACCGCTGCCCTGACTAAAATACCCAATAGGGAAGAAAGATTGACTTTCATTCTTTTGAATCACCAACCTTACTCATTTAAAAAAAAATTCAAGATTGTGGCATAATAAGTAGCACTCAAGTAACACAAATGCCGGGCAGTGACCATAGAGTCATAGAGATGTACAGCATGGAAACAGACCCTTCGGTCCAACCCATCCATGCTGACCAGATATCCCAACCCAATCTAGTCCCACCTGCCAGCACCTAGCCCATATCCCTCCAAACCCTTCCTATTCATATACCCATCTAAATGCCTTTTAAATGTTGCAATTGTACCAGCCTCCACCACTTCCTCTGGCAGCTCATTCCATACATATACCACCCTCTGTGTGGAAACGTTGCCCCTTTGGTCTCTTTTATATCTTTCCCCTCTCACCCTAAACCTATGTCCTCTAGTTCTGGACTCCCCAACCCCAGGGAAAAGACTTTGCCTATTTACCCTATCTATGCCCCTCATGATTTTGTAAACCTCTGCAAGGTCACCTCTCAACCTCCGATGCTCCAGGGAAAACAGCTCCAGCCTGTTCAGCCTCTCCCTATAGCTCAAATCCTCCAACCCAGGCAACATCCTTGTAAATCTTTTCTGAACGCTTTCAAGTTTCACAACATCTTTCCGATAGGAAGGAGACCAGAATTGCACACAGTATTTGAACAGTGGCCTAACCAATGTTCTATACAGCCGCAGCATGACCTCCCAACTCCTGTACTCAATACTCTGACCAATAAAGGAAAGCATACCAGTTCTAACAAAAGTGGATCTAACCATCGTCTCTTGGTGTTCACCAGCATTATTATGGCCCAATCCCCCATTTTAACATTGGCCAGAAACTGAAGTGGACTAGCTGTACGCTGTGACTGGTCCAGACAATTAGAATTCAGAGGCAAGTAGCTCACCTCCTGCCTGACTAAAGCCTGTCCACCATCTATAGGATACAAGTCAGGAACATGATGGAATAATCCCCATTTGCCTGGATGGGTGAGCCTCTGCAGCACTCAAGAATCTAACTTCATCCAAGACAATATGGCTCACTTCATTGGTCCACTACCCTCAATATTCACCCCTTTCTCCAGGAATGCACAGTAGTAGCAGTGTGTATTATCCATAAGATGAACTACAGAAATTCACCAAGGGTTGCACCTTCCAAACCCATGACCTCTACATCTAGAAGAAGAACAACAACAGACACACGGGAGCACCACTACTGCAAACCCCCTTCTAAGCCACCCGCCAGCCTGACGTGGAAATATATTGCTGTTCCTTCAGTGTCACTGGATCAGAGTCCTGGAAATCCTTTTCTCACAACACTGTGGTCATCCCTAGGTCGCAAAGATTCTAATGATTCAAGAAGGTAGCTCAGTACTACCTTCTCCAAGGGGCAGCACAGTGGCTAGCACTGCTGCCTCACAGCACCAGGGTCCCAGGTTCGATTCCTGCTGGGGCAACTGTCTGTGTAGAGTTTGCACATTCTCCCCGTGTCTGGGTGGGTTTCCTCCGGGTGCTCCCATTTCCTCCCACAGTCCAAAGATGTGCAGGTCAGGTGAATTGGCCATGGCAAATTGCCCATAGTGTTAGGTGCCGTTAGTCAGAAGGAAATGGTTCTGAGTGGATTACTCTTCGGAGGATTGGTGTGGACTTGTTGGGCTGAAAGGCCTATTTCCACACTGTAAGGAGTCTAATTGGAATGGGAAATAAATCCTGATCTAACTAGCAATGCCCACATCCCATGAACAAATGAAAGCTTCATATATACGCCCATATAAACTTATGGTTCAGAGCTCAGATGATTACTCTTCCAAGAATGTAGCAATGTTAGCAACATCCCATTCTCTGCAACATATTGAACCTGCAATAGGAATGAGGTCTGTACTGACCCAATGCAGTCTCATAAATTGAGACTTGCATGTAGAAGTCCTCTACTGTAAAAAACTAGCAGCACTTCTAATAGCCTCTAAAACCCAGCCTTGTTATTTACAACCTAGCAATACTGAGACTTATTATAGGAGATCTCTGGGTCCTAACTTAATCTACAGCCTGGCAATTTCACTGAGTCTTATAATAGTCTGGCCCTGTATGCTGCTGCCTAGCAACACTGAGGCCTATTGCCGAGGCCTCTAAACCTCAGAAAAATCCAGTGGAACTGGAAAATGATGTAAACTGGTCCAACTTGTTCTGCATACCTGAAAATAGAACACTTGTACGATCCATACATAACTTTATTGTTTTTTCCCATGGCCCTAATACAGCCAACGAGGCCTGTAGTTGGAGGACTCTGAGGAAAAACCAGTAAGATTTGTGAACAATGTACATTTTTCTGAAGAAGGGTCATTGGACCCAAAATGTGATCTCTGTTTTCACTCCTCAGGTTCTGCCAGGTCTGCTGAGTTTTTCCAGCAATTTATGTTTTTGTTTCTGATTGCCAACATCTGCAGTTCTTTGTTTATCTTTACATATTGGTCCAAGTTGTCTTGTCTACTTCAAAATGGAGATCCAGTACAGCCTCATCAGGACAATCCCAGAATTTCATTCTGCAGCTAGGCCCAGAAATTCACATGGCCTGTTTTAGCAGGCAAAGTCCAAGCCTAACCGAGCAAGGAGACTGAGGCCTGTTAGTGTCTGAATCCTGGGTGTGGTACAGCCGAGCATGATGCCTTTACAAAAACTGAAGTAACCATAAAGAATATTGTTAAATTATAAAGGGGCAGAAAAGATTGATTAGATTACTTACAGTGTGGAAACAGGCCCTTCGGCCCAACAAGTCCACATCAACCCGCCGAATCGCAACCCACCCATTCCCCCTTTTACCTAACACTACAGGCAATTTAGCATGGCCAATTCACCTGGCCTGCACATCTTTGGACTGTGGGAGGAAACCGGAGCACTCGGAGGAAACCCACGCAGACATGGGGAGAACGTGCAAACTCCACACAGTCAGTCGCCTGAGTCGGGAATTGAACCCGGGTCTCTGGCGCTGTGAGGCAGCAGTGCTAACCACTGTGCCACCATGCCACCCATTTTTCAGAGGGTGGAATTGAACCCAGGACCTTTGTACTATGGGGCATCAGTGCTAACCATGGAGCCACCTAGCTATCCTGTAAAAGCACACAGCTTCGAAGCCAAGCGAACTAAGCATCCCAGGGTGGGTTCGAACCACTAACCTTTCGGATAACAGCCAAACGCGCTGACCAATTGCGCCACAGCAACAGCGTTGACAAGGATGTTACTGGGTCTGGAGGAGTTAAGGCATAAGGAGAGGCTGGATAGGCTGGGAATTTTTTCCCTGGTGTGCAGGATGCTGAGGGGTGACCTTATAGAGATTTATGTATCTTGTATGCCTCTGTCTAAGTCTTTTTGATTTGTACATCCTTGCAGTTGGGACATGGATAGGGTAAATAGACAAGGCCTTTTCCTGGTGGGGGTGAATCCAGAACTGGAGGGGACAGGTTTAGTGTGAGAGGGGAAAAATTTAAAAGGGACCTTCACTGCAGAGAGTGGTGTGTGTATGGAATGAGCTGCCAGAGGAAGTGGTGGAGGCTGGTACAATTACAGCATTTAAAAGGCATCTGGATGGGTATATGAATAGGAAGGGTTTAGAGGGATATGGACCAAACGCTGGCAAATGGGACTAGATTAGTGTAGGATATCTGGTCGGCATGGGTGAGTTGGACAAAAGGATCTGTTTCAGTGCTGTACATCTCTATGACTGTGTGACTCTATGATCTGCATGTACTGCTCATAAACAAAGGTTATCACTATACTTTGGTACATGGGACAATAAATCAATCAATCAAATCAATCAATAAAATCATGAGGAGCATTTATAAGGTGAATAGCGAATGTCTTTCCCTACGGCGAGGGAGTTCAAAACTAGAGGGTGTAATTTTGAGGTGAGAGGGAAATGATTTAGAAGGGACCTGAGGAGCAATGTTTTTACACAGAGAGTGGTTCTTGTGTGTGACAAACTGCCAGAGGCAGTGTTGGATGCAGGTATAGTTACTGAGCTGAAAATGGGTTGCTGGAAAAGCGCAGCAGGTCAGGCAGCATCCAAGGAGCAGAAAAATCGACGTTTCGGGCATGAGCCCTTCTTCAGAAATCATGCCCGAAACATCGATTCTCCTGCTCCTTGGATGCTGCCTGACCTGCTGCGCTTTTCCAGCAACACATTTTCAGCTCTGACCTCCAGCATCTGCAGTCCTCACTTTCTCCTGCAGGTATAGTTACAACATTTAAAAGGTACATGGAAAGGTTTAGAGGGATATGGTCCAAACACAGGCAAATGGGACTAGTTTAGTTTGGGAAACCTTGTCAGCATGGACGAGTTGGGCCGAAGGGTCTGTTTGTATGCTGTATGACTCTACGTTGGAGAGTCCCATCAGGAGAGATGAGGAGCAGACAGTAGGAACAGGCCGAGGGACTGATCCTCTCTTGCATCCTCTGCAGTCTGGTGACCTGGAGGACCCCATGACCGCTGCCCTGGTGAACAACAAGACGGAGTTTGTGAAGCTGTTCATTGACAATGGGTTAAACATGGTGGAATACCTCTCATACCGACGCCTGGAGGAGCTCTATAACACAGTGGCGGGCAACTCCCTCCTCAACAGCTTCCTTCAGAAGAAGAAGGAGGAGAGGAGGTCCTTGCAAGGGGGCAAGGAGTCCGCGCTGCTGCCCGACAACCCGAACCTGAGCGGGGCTCAGCAGAGTTACACGCTCCTCGAGGTGCTGAAGGTGCTGAAGGACCTGATGGGAGACTTTTGCGAGCCCATGTATGGACAACTCTTCAAGCAGGCTGACTCTCAGAGGAACAAGCCAGTAAGAGTCGGACTTCGGGTTTGCTTCCGCGGTTTTGGATTTGCGCTGACCGGGTACGGTTAGCATCGTGCGTTTCATTCGCAAACTCTTCCGCCCTCCCCCACCCCCAACTCCGGCCCAAAGTCTGTGGGAGCACAGCTTATTCAGTAACACGAAGGCCATTCATCCCCCTGAGCCTGTCCTGTCAACTGCTGAGAGAAAGATGTCTCGCCTTTGAGTCAGAAAGATCATGCGCCCGTTCCTCATTCCTATGAGCTCGTCGAAGTAAATCTCCTGTGCCAGAGTGCTGCACTGTCAGCGGTGCTGACCTTTTGGGTGAGGGGTTAAACTGAGCCCCTTCCCCGACCTCTCTCTGCATAAATGATCTCATGGGAGTTCTCCTTGAGGCCCTGACCAGTATGCACCCCTCAATGGATGTGACAAAAACACAGTACCTGGGTCATTGCTGGTCTGGGGGCTTGCTGTGTGCTCCTTGGCTGCCCCATTTCCTACATTATAGTCATGATGGCATTTCAAAGCTACTCCACTGGCTGTTCAGTGCTGGGGGGAGGTGGGGGCGCATGGAGTTGAAATGCCTATGCCAAAGTGCTGCACTGAGGGGCGGCAGGGTGGCTCAGTGGTTAGTACTGCTGCCTCACAGCACCAGGGTTCGATTCTACCCTCGGGCGACTGTCTGTGTGGAGTTTGGATATTCCCCCCGTTTCTGCATGGATTTTCTCTGGTTCCCTCTCACAATCCAAAGATGTGCAGGTGAGGGTGAATTGGCCATGCTAAATTGCCCTTAGTGTTCAGGGATGTGTAGATTAGGTGCATTAGTCAGGAGTAAATATAGGGTAGAGGAAAGGGTCTGGGTGGATTAATCTACAGAGGGTCGCTGTGGACCTGAAGGGTATGTTTCCACTGTGTAGGGATTCTATGTGTTTGTGATAGGTGTGGCGGATGGAGTTTAATTTAAATAAATGTGAGATGTTGCATTTTGGCAAGGCAAATCTGGGCAGGACTTACACAGTTAATAGTAGGGCCCTGGGGAGTGTTGACGAACAAAGACCCTCTGGGGTACACTACCTTGAAAGTAGAATGGCAGGTAGATAGGATAGTTAAGACATTTGGAATGTTTGCCTTCATTGGTCAGAACATTGAGAATCAGAGTTGGGAGGTCATGTTGTGGATGTACAGGACATTGGTGAGGCCACTTTTGGAAAACTGAGTTCAATTCTGGCTGCCCTCCTATAGGGAATGTGTTGTTAAACTGCAGGAAAGGTTTACAAGGATGTTACTCGGATTGGAACATTTGAGCTCTAGGGAGAGGCTGAATAGGCTAGGGCTATTTTCCCTGGGGTGTCGGAGGTTGAGGGATGACCTCATAGAGGTTTGTAAAATCATGAGGGGCACAGATAGGGTGAATAATCAAGGTCTTTTTCCTTGGGCAGGGGAGTCCAAAACTAGAGGGTCTGGTTTAAGGTGAGAGGGGAAAGGTCTACAAGGGACCTGAGGGGCATCTGGTTTACTGAGAGGGTGGTACGTGTACGGAATGAGCTGCCAGAGGAAGTGGTGGAGGCTGGTACAATTACAACATTTAAAAGGCATCCAGATGGGTATATGGATAAGAGGGGTTTACAGGGATATGGGCTAAGTGCTGGCAAATCAGGGCAGGTCGAATTGAGTTGGAGTGAAGGGTCTGTTTCCTTGTAGAATGACTGTATATTACCGTAGGTCTCTACGGTTTAACAAGCTGCCATGAGGTGGATAAGCAGTGAATCGAGTTGGTCTCAGGGTTTGAACTTTGCTCAGGGCTTTAAGTTGAACATGGGACGATAGATGGCACCCACAACACAGAGCTTCCAAGGGAGGGCCTTTGGGAACTCAGAACCTGCTAGCCTTGGGGATTCAGCTTGATCCTAACTGAGTTAAGTGTGAATCTGATATCACCAAATAATCATCACATCTCCCTGTTTCAGTTACTGAAACCTCAGGAACTCTCCTATCAGACGAGAAAATGTGCCACTCCTTGGACAGACCTCTTCATCTGGGCAGTCCTGCAAAGCCGCGATGAGATGTCCACCTACTTCTGGGAAATGGTGAGAGCTGGGCATTCACTCCATCAGAGATCCTATCCCCTTTCTTCATCAACGCCAAATACCCGCACCTTAGAAACTCTCTCTCTGTCTCTAAAGAAATGCCCTGCATCACAGGATCAGACACAACTCGATGCCCAGCCGCGGTAAAGGAAGTTGACACAAAGTTCAGTCAAAGATTCAGGTTTTCCACCTGAGAGAGAGAGAGGCAGAGAGAGAGAGAGAGAGAGAGAGGCAGAGAGGCAGAGAGATAGAGAGAGAGAGAGGCAGAGAGAGAGGCAGAGAGAGAGAGAGAGAGAGGCAGAGAGAGAGGCAGGCAGAGAGAGAGAGGCAGGCAGAGAGAGAGAGGCAGACAGAGAGAGAGGCAGACAGAGAGAGAGGCAGACAGAGAGAGAGAAAGAGAGAGAGAGAGGCAGGCAGAGAGAGAGAGAGAGGCAGGCAGAGAGAGAGAGGCAGACAGAGAGAGAGGGGCAGGCAGAGAGAGAGGGGCAGGCAGAGAGAGAGAGGCAGGCAGAGAGAGAGAGGCAGGCAGAGAGAGAGGCAGACAGAGAGAGAGAGAGAGAGAGAGAGAAACCTCAGTTTAATGTCAAGATCTTTTCCTGAGGGATGTCGTGGGGGAAAGGTTTCGGGATGGGACTCCAAAACAAGGTGTGTTGGCGGGTGAAGGAGAATAGGGATGGAGCAGAGATGAGAATTGGATTAATGCTGAGTTCTTGGAGGGTGGAGGAAATGGGAGATTTAATAGAAGCAGACAACACAAGGACGGTGCTAACACGATCCCTTAATTTTTAACTTATTTTTCCTTATCAGCTGGTTCTGAGATATTATTGCACAGCTCTGGAGCAAGTGGGACTTGATCCTGGGCCTCCTGGTCTAGGGGTGGAACATTACCACTGCACCACAAGAGATGCAGTCCTTTATTTCTTTTTCACAGAGGTAGTGCCCTAAACTGAGGGGATTCCAAACCCTCTGTTCATATTTTTTCTTTGTGTTGGTAGTATTTATATTTTCCTACGCAATCCTTTATTCTGTAGCTTCGTAATCTAATGCAGTTGCTCACCTGTTCAAACATTGAATAAGTGGCACAGTGGTTAGCACTGCTGCCTCACTGCGCCAGGGACCTGGGTTCGATTCCCGCCTCAGGCGACTGACTGTGTGGAGTTTGCACATTCTCCCCGTGTCTGCGTGGGTTTCCTCTAACAACTCTGGTTTCCTCCCACAGTCCAAAAATGTGCAGGTCAGGTGAATTGGCTGTGTTAAATTGCCCATAGTATTAGGTGTAGGGGAATGGGTCTGGGTGGGTTGCGGGTCGGTGTGGACTTGTTGGGCCGAAGGGCCTGTTTCCATGCTGTAAGTAATCTAATCTAATCATTCATAATAGTCTGGGACCCCTCGCCCTTATTTGGGTGTGGTACTGTCATCATTCACAAGGCACCAACTAAAGGGTAAGGGACTTAGGTTAAAATTCCTTGTCTCCCTCTGTCAACTGGTGGAATTTAAATTTAGTGAATTTTAAAAATCAGCAATGAAAGCTAGCCTTGTTAATGGTGACAGTGGCATCTGGCATTTTTATTTGTAAAATAATTAGCCAGTTTGCTAACTTCGTGGGTGGCTCAGTGGTTAGCACTCCTGCCTCACAGTGCCAGGGAGCTGAGTTCAATTCCAGCCTCAGGCGACTGTCCGTGTGGAGTTTGCATGTTCTCCCCGTGTCTGTGTGGGTTTCCTTCGGGTGCTCAGGTCTCCTCCTACAGTCCAAAGATGTTCAGGTCAGGTGAACTGGCCATGCTAAATTGCCCATAGTGTGAGCTGCATTAGTCAGAGGTAAATAAGGGGAATGGGTCTGGCTGGGTCACTCTTCGGAGTGTCAGTATGGACTTGTTGGGCCGAAGGACCTATTTCCATACTGTATGGAATCTAATCTAATCAAAAATTGCCTGTTATGTCCAGGGAAGTGTAGGCTAGATATGGGATTGTAGGGTGGAGGGGGTTTGGGTCTGGGTAGGATGATCTTTGGAAGGTCGGTGCAAACTTGATGGGCTGAATGGCCTCTTTTCACATTGTAGGGATTCAGTCTTTGGGAAAGGAGATCTGTTGTCCTTACCCAGTCTGGCCTACATGTGACTCCAGACCCCACAGTGATGCGGTTGACTCTTAGCCGTCCTCTAAAGTGGCTGAATGGGTCACTCAGTTCAGGGGCCATTAGGGTCAGGCTGGTCATGTCAGCGATGCCCACATCCCACGGGAGGGGAGACAAAGACAATTTTGTTTTTCCAACAGTCTGCAACCGTAATATCTCTCAAGATGTTCTGGAAATCTTCACACAGCACCGTGCAGAAGCATTGACAGATTTCTAACAATGCTGATGGGTTGAACGCAGATTGGAGGTAATGGAAGAGGTTAAAGTAATATCTTCTCGTTTCCTCTTTAACTTGTCCTCTCCAACCCCCTCCCCCGCAGGGTGGAGAGTCAGTATCTTCTGGTCTTGTGGCCTGTAGAATTCTGAGGGAAATGGCTCGATACCAGCCAGAAGCAGAAGGAGCCCAACGCATGAAGGAGATGGCAGCAAAGTTTGCTCAACTGTCACTAGGTACGGCCCAGAGACAGAGAAGCTAAACCTAGGGCAGCTGTTTCAAAGGAATGAACTAAACTGTTCTGCTGAAGGGTGAACGAAGCTTCACCTCATTGTAATCCCCCAGATTTATCGATGCGCTACATAACCCCACGTCCCTTCTGAACAACAACAAAACCCCAACTTCACTCACTGCCTAATCGCTTAAAAACGAACAGACTCTAGAAACCCCTTAAACCACCCAAAGCCCCAATCCCAAATACCTCCTAAACGCCCAATACCTCGAACCACGTACCCTCCAATCAACCAGAAACTCAATCGTACATACGGCCAACCATCCAGACTCTTCCCCCACATACACCCCAACCACTCAGACTCCCCACACCCACACCCCAGTAACCACCCAGACTCCCCACACCCACACCCCCGTAACCACCCAGACTCCCCACCCCACACCCCCGTAACCACTCAGACCCCACCCCACACCCCTGTAACCACCCACACCCCCGTAACCACCCGGACTCCCCACACCCACACCCCCGTAACCACCCAGACACCCCACACCCACCTCCCCGTAACCACCCAGACTCCCCACCCCACACCCCTGTAACCACCCAGACTCCTCACTCCACACCCCTGTAACCACCCAGACTCCCCACCCCACACCCCTGTAACCACCCAGACTCCCCACACCCACACCCCTGTAACCACCCAGACTCCCCACACCCACACCCCCTTAACCACCCAGACTCCCCACACCCACATCCCCGTAACCACCTAGACTACCCACACCCACACCCCCTTAACCACCCAGACTCCCCACACCCACACCCCCGTAACCACCCAGACACCCCACACCCACACCCCCGTAACTACCCAGAAACCCCACACCCACACCCCTGCAACCATCCAGACTCCCCGCCCCACATACCCCCCTAACTATCTAGACACCCCCTCCCCACACACCTCCCCAACCATCCAGACTCTCACCCCCACTTACTCCCCCAACTATCCAGACTTCCCCTCCACACACCCCTAGCCATCAGACTCCCCACCTCTACATACCCCCCAACCATCCTGACTACCCCGACTACAAAATAAAGTCTACACTGTGTGTGCAGTATGATCATCCCCACTCCCAAATCTATACCAGAGACCATGCTACCAACTCTACGCCCCCACACAGCCTACAAACCCGCTCAGAAATTTGCCAGTTCTGTCTTGATGGGCCCAAAGGCCTTTACTTGCACCGTAATCTTTTCTGAATCATTGTGTATATGTGTGTGTGCACATGTGTGCATGTGTCTTGTGTATGTGCATGTGTGTGTGTATACACGTGTCTATGTGCATGCATATTTGTGTCTTGTGTGTGTCTGTGTGTGCGTGCCTGTGTCTGTGTGTGTGTACGTGTACATGTCTGTCTGTGCATGTTTGTGTCTGTGCACGTGTCTGTGTGTGTGTACATGTATGTGTGTGTGTTTATGTGCGTGCATGTTTGTGTCTGTTTGTGTGTGCGTGTGTCTGTGTGTGTACATGTGTGCATGTTTGTGTCTGTGTGCGTGTCTGTGCCTGTGCGCATGCGTGTCTGTGTGTGCGCATGTTTGTGTCCATGCTGTCTGTGTGTGTGTGTGTGTGTGCATGCATGCATGGTTGGCTGGTAGTCTGATACCCATAGTTAGTTGTCTTGCCCATACACCTTGCCAGCATTGATGCCCTGTCTTTATCCTGTGCCAACAGATGTGTTCAACCAGTGTTACCGTCACAACGAGAAGCGTGCATTCCGTCTGCTGGTGCGGCAGTGCCCACTGTGGGGCAGTGCCACCTGCCTACAGCTCGCCAACGAGGCGGATGCCCGGAATTTTCTTGCTCACGACGGAGTGCAGGTCAGTTAGGAATATTCACCCTGTGATCCGGGAGATCCCTGATGATTAATGGTTAGCTTTGAAAGCAATAACTGTAAGGATCGGAACTTAAACATGAAACATAGAGGGTGATCTCTGAGGGACGGAGGTTTATCCACATTGAAACCACACGGAGATGATCGCCTCCATAGGCCTTGCCTGGTAACCCAGATGCCTAAATGAATGGCCATGGAAACTGAAGAGTAAAGGGTTACCTCTTAAGCATGTAATAGTCAGCCCACATCATAGTGACAGCCGACTCTAGAGGGAGATGGTTGTGTACAGCCTTATTTTAAGTTGAAGAATGAAAATGTTTAACAGAATGTTAAATAAATGGGGACAACTACCAACAGTCTCTTTAGTTACTTACCCAAACTCTTCCAAGCTCTAACCTGAGGGACAAAGTTTCAAATCCCACTGCAGCATCTGGTGGGTTTTAAAATTCAATTTAAAAAACCTGGTGATTATGGCATTACCCTGATTGCCACTGCTGGCATCTCAGGGCATCTGTCACTACTGCCAGTATGTGGCGCATGGTGGGGATTGTTTGAGGTGATTTGCTCCTTTGTTCATATAGGTCCTGTCTAATGATCAGTGGTAGAGGACAGACTACTTTTGAATCAAAACAGACAATGTAATTGTTTTAGTTAACAAGATAATTTGTTTCATAGTATCAATAAATACAACTTACATTACATTTTGGGGTGAGGTATTTATTAGGACTCTTGAGGGCTATGCAGAATATCCTGTGAAGGCTGGTGGAGAATTTACCTTTTTCCCACAATGTCTACATGGGACAATATCCAACTGGGTGGAGTTCAATGTAATATGAGTGTTAATGCCTTCAGAACCATCACCTTAAACTCTCAGGACCGTAACAACGGTCATCGATTTCTGTTAAAAAAACCCCACTCTGTTTTAGATTGCGTCAAACACTATGACACAGAGATGAGGAGAAATGTCTTCTCCGAGTGTTGTTGGGTGTTTGCGATTAGATTACCTACAGTGTGGAAACAGGCCCTTCGGCTCAACAAGTCCACACCGACCCGCCGAAGCGCAACCCACCCATACCCCTACACATACCCCTTCACCTAACACTATGGGCAATTTAGCATGGCCAATTCACCTGACCTGCACATCTTTGGACTGTGGGAGGAAACCGGAGCACCCGGAGGAAACCCACGCAGACACGGGGAGAATGTGCAAACTCCACACAGTCAGTTGCCTGAGGCAGGAACTGAACCCAGGTCTCTGGCGCTTGTGAGGCAGCAGTGCTAACCACTGTGCCACCGTGTCACGATTTTCTCCCTCAGCGCTTTGGAGGCTGGATCGTTGAAGATGTTTAAGACTGAGATAGATTTTTAGTTGAGAAAGGTTCAAGTGTTATGGGAGACAGGCGGAAAAGTGGAGTTAAAGCCGCAAGCATTTAATCAGGAGAAGGAGAAGGCCATTCGGCCCCTCAAGCCTGCTTTGCCATTCAATAAGGTCATGGGATCTGATTGTAATCTTAAATCCACATGCACACCTACCTCTGCTAACCTTTCATTCCCTTTGCTTAACAAGAATCTATTCAAGGACTGAACTCCCACTGCCCTTTCAGGGAAAGTGTTCCAAAAACCCACAACCCTCTGACAAATTCACCTAATCTCTGTTTTGAATAGGCCCCGACCTTGATTTTTAAAGAGAGACTCATTAGTTCCATACTCCCCTATTGCTCTTCGTATCTATCCAGTCAAAGCCCCTGAGGATCTTGTGCATTTTAATCAAGTCACCTCTTCTTCTTCCAAACTCCAGGGAAATGGAGGCCTAGTTTGTCCAACCTTTCTTCATAAACCAACTGATCCATTCCAGGGACTAGTTGTGCCTATGCTGCGGCTTTAAGAGGTTATTTTGTCCTTTTTTTTGAAGAGGTGTTTTAAGGCAGACATTCCGAATAGTCTACCAGAACCACCTGAGTAAACAGTTTGGGAGGCCTTAGGTTGTTTCTTAAAATTTGGAACAATAGAAGCAGCCTGAATGGGTGTGATCAAGCTCTCTCAGATCCAGCATTTTTAGTTTTTTCCAGCTGCAGTTACTGTTGGGGTCTTGAAGAAGTGGTAGCTATTCTTTTCCCTCTCTTTGTTAAGGCCAAAAACTGGGGGAGTTATCTTCCTACTTATATGGGTTACATGTGAGACAATCTATTTTCTGAATTTGCCTTTTGCCCAGGCTATGCTTATGGGATGTTACTATATTGGAACAGTTAATTAGTAACAATCACTGTATCTAATGTTCTGTTAAGTTTTCCAGTAGAGTTAAATTATTCCAATTCTTTCTTTCTTTAACTTTAGTGGATGAATACGGTGTATTTTGCTTTAAATCTGCTAGTTGACCAATCAAATCGCATCTGGAATGCAACACCTTACTTTTGCCTTTAAAATAAGAAAAAGTTAGGGTCTTCTGAATATTTTGAGTGGGTTTGGTCTGGTCCATAACATTAATTTAGTAAACCTTTGAACTGCCACTAATGCATTTATGTCTTTCCCTGAATAAGGAGATCAGCACTGGACATAATAGACCTGACGAGGTCTCACCAGTGTCCTGTAAAACTCCTTATTTTTGTATTCACTTCTCCTCACATTAAATGATGACCTGTGATTATCTTTCCTAATGACTTGATGTACCTACACGCTAACCTTTTGTATTTAATACATGAAGCCACCCCAGATCCCTCAACATCACCAAACTCTGCAATCTCTCCCCATTTAGATAATGATTTGGAGATGCCGGTGTTGGACTGGGGTGGACAAAGTTAAAAATCACACAACACCAGGTTATAGTCCAACCGGTTTATTTGGAAGCACCAGCTTTCGGAGTGCTGCTCCTTTATCACGTGGTTGTGGAGTATAAAATCATAAGACGCAGAATTTTAGCAAATGTCTACAGTGTGATGAAACTGAAATGATACATTGAAAAAGACCTGGGTTGTTTGTTACATCTCTCATCTTTTAGAATGACCATGTTGGTTTCTGTTTTTTCATATGTAAATCCCAGAACTTTTTTTAAAGTTACATTCTCAAGTGAACTTTAACAAAAGGTGCCATGTCAGATCAGATAATGCATTGAAGGTGTGAGGTGCCCTGTGTGAGGCTGTCTGTGTCCCAATGTTCAGACTGATTCTAATCTAAAAAAGGGATTTACAGAATCTTACATGGATTAATGTCGTTTTAGATAATATGCTTCTTTTTTAGTCTTCCTGCCAAGCTCAACAATTTCACATTTTCTCACATTATACTCTATTTGCCACATCTTTGCTCAGTCACTCACTTAACCTATCTTTTTAATCCTTTGTAATTACCTTGCATGCACATCCCTACTTGCTTTCTTGTCCATGTGTAGTGAAAAAGATTGTCAAAGAATGCAACGAGACTTTAATCAATTAGATCAATGGGCTAAAGAGTGGGAGATGGAGTTTTATTTGGATAAATGTGAGGTCTTCCATTTTGGTAAAACGAACAAAGACAGGACTTATATATTTAATGGTAGGGCCCTGGGTATTATTTCCAAACAGAGAGAACTGGCAGCTCAAGTACATAGTCCTTTAAAATTTGTGTAGACGAGATAGTTAAGAAGGCATTTAGCATGCTTGCCTTCATTGGTCAGACCTTTGTGTATAAGAGTTGGGACGTCATGTTGAAATTGTACAGAACATTGGTGAGGCCTCATTTGGAATATTCTGTCCAGTTCTGCTCGGCATGCTATGGGAAGGATATTATTAAACTGGAGAGGGTTCGAAAAAGATTTACCAGGATGCTGCTGGGAATGGAGGGTTTAAGATATGGAAGTAGACTGGAAAGACTTGGACTTCTTTCATGTTTTTTCTGTGTTGGAGGTTGAGGGGTGACGTTATAGAGGTTAATAAAATCACGAGGGACATAGATAAGATGAGGGACAAGGGTCTTTTATCTTGGGTGGGAGAGTTCAAAACTAGGGGGCATATTTTTAAGGTGAGGGGACAAAGATTTAAAAAAGAGTGTGAGGGGCAACATTTATACACAGAGTGGTTTGTGTCTGGAATGAACTGCCAGAAAACATGGTGGATGCAGGTACAATTACAACATCTAAAAGACATTTGGATGAGTTCATGAATATGAAAGGTTTGGAGGGATATGGGTGAAACACAGGCAGGTGGGACTAGTTTAATTTGGGGTTATCGTCGGTGTGGACTAGTTGGACCAAAAGGTCTGTTTCCGTGCTGTATGACTCTATGACTTCTAGTAGTTGCTGCTTTGAGTTCAAAGTTCAAAATGACCGCCTGACCTTTCGGAAAAGAACAGGTCAGATCTTCACAAAACCAAAAAGCTAAAACCCATTTTCTGTTCACTTTAGAGTTCACGTTCCCAAATGATAGTGATAATAAAACATTAGTTTTATTCTTGCGTGGGACGTGGGGTGTTGTTGGCGGAGCCAACATTTATCGCTTGTCCCTGGGTTCCCTTGAGAAAATGGTGGCCTTTCCTCCCAGACTCGCTGCAGTCCGTGTGCTAATGAACTATTGCAACAGGGTGGGAGTGTTTAAATAAAATACCGACAACAATCAGAGGACCCATTGCTGTCATAGTGTTCAGGCCAAAAAGCACCTCACACCCCTTCCTGAAAACACTGAAAACATTTTGTTGCTGTTTGTGGCATCATGCTGTGCAGCAAATGGCTGCGACGCCAATTTAAGTTGTTGCAAAGGTCCTTCAGAATGGCTGCAATAGAATAGCCAGAGCTAGTTTGACAAGGCTAGATGTAAATGGAAAAGGTTTATCCCTTCCTCATCAGTCTGGACAGGTTATATGTTGAGGAATATCAGAAAGTGAACTGTCAAGGGTGTCTCTAAAATTGGGGTTGGGCGAGATTGGGAGGGGTGGGGGGAGGAAAACGCAATGGGTGAGAGTAAGTTGGGGCTGTTGTGTGCTATTCTTTGTTTTATTCCACAGGCTCTGCTGAATCAGATCTGGTGGGGGGAGATGGACAGGAACACAGAAACCTGGAAGCTGTGCATCGCCTTCTTCTGCCCACTTTTCATATACAGCAACCTCATCAAGTTCAGGTAAAGCTCCTTTGACTTCTGACGATGATGATAAAGGGACAGTTCCTGCCCACTTGCCCTCGATCCTCATTCCCCCTTTTCCACCCTCTCATTTTCCCCATTAGGCCCCAGGCTGGAAAATGATTCTGTGAACTGCCTGAGAATTGTCATTGGGAAGGGTGCAATGAAATGCACTGAATCATTTGTCAGTGTTAGATAGCCCCCAGACCTTGCTGGTTGGCATTCCGGATGACAGCTGGCATTGCAGTTGGTCACCCCAGAATCAATCTTGACATTCAAAGGCATTACCATTGTTGAATCCCCCACCATTATCATCTTGTAGCGGTGAGTTGCCATTGACCAGAAACTGAACTGAACCTGTCATATAAACAATGTGGTTGTAAGGACAGGCTTGAGGTGAGGAATCCTGTAGCGAATAATCCACCTCCTGACTCCTCAGACACTGTCCATCATTGACAAGGCACAAGTCATGGAATACTCCCCACTTGCCTGGATGGGTGCAGCTCCAACAACAAGCAAGAAGCTCGACACCATCCAGGACAAAGTAGCTTAAATGATTGGTATTGGATCAACCACCTTCAACATTAACTCTCTCCATCACTGATGCTCGGTAGCAGCAGTGTGTACCATCTACAAAATGTGCTACAACAACTTAGCAAGACTGCACCTTCCAAACCTACGACCTCAATGACCTAAAAGATCAATGGCAGCAGTTCCATGGGAACACCAACATCCACAAGTTCCCCTCCAAGTCTCTCTCCATCCTGCCTTGGAAATATATTGCCTTTCCTTCAGTCTCGCTAGGTCAAGATTCTGGAATTCCCTCCCTTAGGGCTTTGTGGGTGTGCCTACAGCATGTGGACTGAGTGGTTCATGAAGGCAGCTCACCACCACCTTCTCAAGGGATAATAAAAAGCACTCAGTAAGTACTGACCTTGCCAGCAGCGCCCATAGTCCATTGGGTAATAAGAGCAAAGGGATGTTGAGCCTAATTTAAGACCATAAGACATAGGAGCAGAAATTAGGCCATTCAGCCCATCGATTCTGCTCCGTCATTCAATCACGGCTGATAAATTGCTCATCCCCCTTCTCCCACCTTCTCCCTGTAACCCTTGATCCCCTTGACAATCAAGATCCTATCCACCTCAGTCTTAAATATACTCAATGACCTGGCCTCCACAGCCTTCTGTGGCAATGAATTCCATAGAGTCACCACTCTCTGGCTGAAGACGTTTCCCTTTGTCTCTGTTCTAAGACTGTGCGCTTGGGTCCTAGTCTCTCCTACCAATGGAAATATCTTCCCAACATCTGCATTGAGGATTCTATAAGATTCATTTAGATTACACCCCCCTCACCCCGCACCCTCCCCCATCATCCTTCTAAACTGCATTGAGTATAGACCAAGAGTCCTCAAACGTTCCTCATACGTTAAGCTTTTTATTCCTGGGACCATTCTTGTGAACCTCCTCTGAATACACTGCAGGGTCAGTACATCCTTCCTGAAGTATGGGGCCCAAAATTGCACACAATACTCCAAATGCGGCCTGACCAGAGCCTTATAGAGCCTCAGAAGTTTTATATTCAAGTACTCTGTCTTTTTGATCAAAATGTATATATGCAAATGGACAGAATTCTGGTGGCCTGGCCGTGAGGTGAGTGGGATCCTTCCCCCTCCACTGCAGGACCAGGGAGCAGCTACAATCTGTGCAATCGCTCCCCAGTCATAGTCCGGGTGTTGTCCAAGAGAGAGAGATGTCTGTGTGGAGTTTGCAGATTTTCCCGAGGTCTGCGCGGCTTTCCTCTGGGTGCTCCGGTTTCCGACCACAATACAAAAGATATGCAAGTTGGATGAATCACGCATGTTTAATTGGCCATAGTGTTCAGGAATGTGTAGATTAGATGCATTAACCAGGGGTAAATGTAGGGGAATAGGCTTGGGTGGATTACTCTTCAGAGGGTTGGTGTGGACTTGGGCCGAAGAACCTGTTTCCACACTGTAGGGATTCTGTAAACTGGTGGTGACTTAACCTGAGGGTCACCACACCCCTGGCTGAAGAAAGAGGGACCTTCATGGTAACTTCAGCCAGTGTGGGAATTGTACCCATGCTATTGGTGTCACTTTGATTTAGAGACCAGTTATCCAGCTAACCAGCCCTCATGATAGAGTTGCCAGTATCTTGCCAGACCAAAGGGCTGCTCTCTCAATAGTGAGAGACAATGGTTTAACCTGCAGATCACCACACCTCTGGTGAGGGGAGTTTGAGGAGGGTCTTTCATGAGAACCTTCACTGCCATCATTTAGGAGGTTAAAAATCACACAACACCAGATTATAGTCCAACAGGTTTAATGGGAAGCACACTAGCTTTCAGAGCAATGCTCCTTCATCAGGTGATAGTGGAGGGCTCGATTGTAACATAGAATTTATAGCAAAAATTTGCAGTGTGATGTAACTGAAATTATACACTGAAAAATTGATTGTCTGTTCAGCCTTTCATCTGTTAGAATACAGTGATAGTTTCACTTCTTTCATGTGTAAATCACAAAACCTTTTTTTAAAGTTGCTTTCTCGGGTTAGCTGTTAACAATGGTGATAGCTAGACAATATGTTGAAGGTGTTAGCCCCCTGTGTTCTCTGTCTGTGACCTGATGTTTAGATTGATTCTAATCTAAGAAGTGAAATAACAGAGTTTTACATAAATTCATGCAGTTTTTGAGCTCAGAGTTCTACATGAATGTATGCTGTTTTTGAGCAAAGTGCAATATAACTCTGCAAGTACAAATTCACCCCACAAAATATGTGTGTGCATGTGGGTCTTTGTATGTGTGTGTCTGTCTGTCTGGGGTGGGGGTTGGTGAGTGTGAGAAAGTGTGTGTGTGTGTGGTGAGTGCAGAGCGTCTTAAGTCTATGAGGGAGTGCATGTGTGAGTGTGGGAGTGTGTGTGTCTATAAGGGTGTGTGTGGGTGTCTGTGTGTGCGTCTGTGTGTACCTGTGTCCATGTGTATGTGAGAGCGTGTGTGTGTGTGTGTGTGTGTGTGTGTGTAGGAATATCTATGTGTGTGTGTAGTGCATTGGTGATCACCTGTAATGTGACATAAACCCAAGGTCCATTCTGCTATAAATTCTGTGTTACGATTGAGCCCTCCACCATCACCTGATGAAGGAGCGTCGCTCCGAAAGCTTGTGTGCTTCCAATTAAACCCGTTGGACCATAACCTGGTGTACCTCGTTGATTTTTAACTTTGTACACCCCCAGTCCAACACCAGCATCTCGAAATCTTAGGAGGATGCTCGTAGAGGGTTGAGCTGGACGTATCCTCCTCCTGCTGCTAGAGGGCGCCAGCTTTCTCTGAAGAGGTAAAATATTTGACAAAATTGGCAACCAATGATGGCAGTCAAACCCAACACTGGGCGTGGGGAAATGTTTCACCAGCTGCATTGACATTCCTGTTTCATTTACAGCAACAGCAGAGAAGAACACATGACAGAGAAGAGCATGTCTGATCTGGACAGTATTGACGGTGATTTATTGCTTCACAAATCTGACGTCTATCAGTTAGTGGAACTTTTTAATATCTTACTAATTTTCTGATTTCTGACCAAAAGTAAGAGGCTGTCTTCTTCCTCATGCATTTGCCTGTTGGATGAGAGCATCACTGGCAAGGCCAGTATTTATTACCCAGCCCACCATGGGAGCTGTTGGAATACTCAATTAATTTAAAAATTCAGTTATGCAGAAGGAGGCCATTTGGCCCATTTTGTATGCACTGGCTCCCGAAAGAGTGGCACAGTGGTTAGCACTGCTGCCTCACAGCGCCTGAGACCCGGGTTCAGTTCCCGACTCAGGCGACTGTCTGTGTGGAGTTTGCACATTCTCCCCGTGTCTGCGTGGGTTTCCTCCGGGTGCTCCGGTTTCCTCCCACAGTCCAAAGATGTGCGGGTCAGGTGAATTGGCCATGCTAAATTGCCCGTAGTGTTAGGTAAGGGGTATGGGTGGGTCGGTGTGGACTTGTTGGGCCGAAGGGCCTGTTTCCACACTGTAAGTAAGCTAATCTACTCTAGCTACCCAGCTAGTCCCACGATCCAGACCGATCTCCATAACTCTCTACCTTTATCCCCTTCAACTATATATTCAGTTCTCTTTTGAAACTTCCTATGGAATCTGCCTCCCTCAGTCTCCCAGGCAGCGCATTCAAAACCTAACAAACTCTGAGTAAAGAAGTTTCTCCTCATCTCACTCCTAGCTCTATTGCTGACAATCTTGAAAGTGTAACCGTTGATGATAACATAGCAGCTAGTGGAAACAGAATATCCTTCTTTACCCTGTCCAAATTGTTCAGAGTTTTGAACAACTCAATCAGGTCACCTCTTAATCTTCTCTGCTCCAAGGAGAACAAGCTTAAATTCTCTAACCTTTCTCCATATCTAAAACCAATAAAAAGATAAAATTGATCGCAATTCTCTGGTGACCATGATTCATTGATTGTTAAAAAACTCTGGTTTGTTTGGTTCACTAATGCCCATTAGGAAAGGACATTTGCCATTCTTGCCTGGTCGGGCCTACAACTGACTCCAGACCTACAGCAATGTGATCTGTCCTTTGTTATAATTCACTCATCAGACATGGGTGTCGTTGGGTGGGCCAACGTTTATTGCTCACCCCAAGTTGCCCTTGAGAAGGTCCCATCCCAGTTGCGGTACTTGTCAATGAACTGTGGCTGACTATCACTCGGTTCCAGCTCTAAATCTGTTCCTTTTTCCTGTTCCCCTCAGTGACAGTGAAGCTGATGTCAGGGTGTCATCTGGCAACAAGCGGCCATTTTGGATGATTCGATGGAAGCAGTTCTGGGGAGCTCCTGTCACCTCGTTCTTTGGAAATGTCATCATGTATTTTGCTTTCCTGTTCCTCTTTGCCTACGTCTTGATCCTGGATTTGCCTCTGAAGAATCCATCGATAGCGGAGCTCATCCTGTACTTCTGGGTCCTCACACTTGCCTTCGAGGAGATCCGACAGGTACACAGGAAAATGCCATTCGGAATGAAATCAGCCCACGCTCCCTTCCTCAAAACGAAAACTGAACTTTGTGACTTCTTGAATCTCGCTGAAAAGAGCCACAGCCGTGTACCCATCAGGACACCAGCAAGAATGCCTGATTTCAAAGGAATGTTTGAAATATATTTGAAAAAAAAGAGAAAAGTAAATGTATGTAATGGACGAGCTCTGGCTAAAGTGCTCTACTCTGTCGCCATCTTGGACCAATCAGAGCCGACTTGCCAAACAGTCAGCACCCTGTCCCCCTGTAGTACAAATTATTGCGCTCATTTGAAGTTGGGCATTCTTGCTGGTGTCCTGATTAAGGCAATACAAAAGACTTTGGTAATGTGCCCATCTTTTCAACAAGATTCAAGTGTTGCGTGACTGAGTGATTATTGGTGAATTCTGTTTCCAATATGAGGAAGGTATATCGTGAAGGTGAGGGCAGCACAGTGGCTCAGCAGTTAGCACTGCTGCCTCACAGCGCCAGGGTCCCAGGTTCGATTCCTGCCTGGGGCAACTGTCTGTGTGGAGTTTGCACATTCTCCCCGTGTCTGTGTGGCTTTCCTCTGGGTGCTGCGGTTTCCTCCCACAATCCAAAGATGTTCAGGTTAGATGAATTGCCCATAGTATTCAGGGATGTGTAGGATTGGTCATTAGTCAGGGATAAATGTAGAGTAATAGGATGAGGGAATGGTTCTGGGTGGGTTACTCCTCGGAGGGTCAGTATGGATGTGTTGGGCCAAATGGCCTGTTTCCACACTGTAGGGATTCTGTGATGATTCTTTGACAGGGTGTAGACAGACTACAGGAGTGGCAAAAAATCTGATAAATTGAGTACAATGTGGAAAACTGTCAAGCCATTCATTTTGGAAGGAAGAGTGAACAGGTAGAATATTACTTAAGCAGAGAATGACAACAAAACCCCCAAAATGCAGAGGGAACTATGTGTTCAGAAGATGAGCCAATAAAGGTTGGTGGACAGGTACAGTGCATAATCAAGAAGGCTAATGGGATACCAGCCTATATTTGGAGAGGAATTGAACATAAAAATAAGGATGAACTAGGCAGAAATGGGTACTGCAGATGCTGGAGATTAGAGTCAAGATTAGAGTGTACAAGATGATTAGGGGTTTAGATAGGGTTGACAATGAGAACCTTTTTCCACGTATGGAGTCAGCTATTACGAGTGGGCATAGCTTTAAATTAAGGGGAGGTAGGTATAGGACAGATGTTAGGGGTAGATTCTTTACTCAGCGAGTCGTGAGTTCATGGAATGCCCTGCCAGTAACAGTGGTGGACTCTCCCTTTTAATGGGCATTTAAACGGGCATCGGATAGGCATATAGAGGATAGTGGGCTAGTGTAGGTTAGGTGGGCTTGGGTCGGCGCAACATCAAGGGCCAAAAGGCCTGTACTGCGCTGTAGTTTTTTAATGTTCTATGTTCTAGAGTGGTGCTGGAAAAGCACAGCAGGTCAGGCAGCATCTGAGGAGCAGGAAAATCGATGTTTCGGGCAAAAAGCCCTTCATCAGGAATAAAAATAAGGATATTATGCCTCAGTTAAAGAGGGTTTTGCTTGAGACCACATCTTGATTACTTTCTGGCAAGGTGGATGTGGAAAGGATATTTCCTCTTCTAGGGGAGTTCAGCACGAGTTGGGCACGGTTTTCAAATTAGGAGCCTCCCTTTTTGGACAGAGAGGAAGAGAATTTTATTGGTTTTTCTCAGAAGATTGTGAGATTTAACATCTCTCCGCCTTTGAAAGCAGTGGAGTTGGAGGTCACTGAATTTTTTTTAATGGTGCATATAGATTCTTGTTTGTGAAGGGAATCGAAGATTATCGAGGCCAGGTGGGGAAGAGGAATTCAAAAGTCAAACATCTCAGCCATGTTCTTGTTGAACGGCAGACCAGGCTTGAAGGGCTGAAAGACCTACTGCTGCTCCTAATTCAAATATTAAAATTAAAAACGAGAACGCTTTCTGTTTCTGGTACTGAAGCTGAGAAAATTGTCTTCAACTTTCCCGACATTAATGTGCACACATTCGGATTGGAGCCTTCTCCCCAGTTTCCACACCAATCCAATGGCCCAGAGCGAGACAGGGAGAAAGAGAGATGGAAGTCAGAGAGAGAGAGAGACAGGGAGAGAGAGGGAGAGAGAGAGGTGGGTGGAATAGAGGGAGAAAAGGCATGGGGTGGGCAGCGAAGTGATGGGGAGGGGAGACACAGAGAGAGAAAGACAGACAGCGGAATGGAAAGGGGAGAAGGAGTGGGGAAGGGAGGTGGAGAAGGAGGTGGGAAGAGAGGGGGAAAGGAAGAGAGAGAGAGGGTGAGGATAGAAGAAATAGAGAGAGAAGCAAAGAAATATAGCAGAGAGTGATTTCCAAGCTAGGGTCTGTTTTAAAGCCTGTTGGGATTGGGGTTGGTCTCTCCCTGTTGGCATTGGGTTTGGACTCCCCTCTTGGGATTGGGATAGGGTCTCTCCCTGTTGGGGTTGGGATTGGCCTCTCCTTGTTGAGATTGGTGTTGGTCTCTCCCTGTTGGGATTGGGATTGGTCTCTCATTGTCGGGATTGGAGTTGGTCTCTCCCTGGTGGGTTTGGGAATGTTCTGTCCCTGTTGGGAACAGGGTTGGTCTCTCCCTGTTGAGAGTGGGATTTGTCTCTCCCTGTTGGGATTGAGTTTGGTCTCTCCCTGCTGGGATTGGGGCTGGTCTTTCCTTTAAGCATTGAGATTGGTAACTCCCTGTTGGGAATGGGGTTGGTCTCCTCTGTTGGGATTGGGTTTTTTATATCCCTGTTGGGATTGGGATTGCTCTCTCCTGTTGGGATTGGGGCGGGTCTCTCCCTTTTGGGATTGAGCTTGGTCTCTCCCCATTGGGATTGGGTTTCGCCTCTCCCCTTTGGAATTTAGGTTGGTCTCTCCTTTTTGGATTGAGCTTGGTCTCTCCCTGTCGGGATTGGGATTGGTCTCTCCTGTTGAGATTGTGGCTGGTCTCTCCCTGTTGGAATTGGGGTTGGTCTCACCTGTTGAGAATGGGGATGGTCTCTCCCTGTTGGAATTGGGGTTGGTCTCTCCTGTTGAGAATGGGGATGGTCTCTCCCTATTGGGATTGGGGTTGATCTCTCCTGTTGAGAATAGGGATGATCTCTTCCTGTTGGGATTGGGGTTAGTCTCTCCTGTTGGCATTGGGTTGGTCGCTCCTATTGGGATTCGTGTCTCCCTGATGGGAATGGGGTAGGTCACCTCTGTTGGGATTGGATTTTGTATAGCTCTTTTGGGATTGGGGTTGGTCTCTCCTGTTGGGATTGGATTGGTAACTTCCTAATGGGAATGGGGTTGGTTTCCTCTGCTAGGATTAGAATTGGTCTCCCCTGTTGAGATTGTGGTTGGTCTCTCTCTGTTGGGATTGGGGTTGGTCTGTCCCTGATGGGATTGGGATTGGTCCAACCCAAATCCATTTCGGGGAGGATCTCTAGGACCACCCATTGGAAACAACAGGAGTGGAACTGGCCTTTTTTTCCTGTTTCCCTCAGACCATTCAGTCCCTCTCTATCCTCTGCTAACATTGGCACCAAGCTGGTACCATGACAGCCATGGGCAGAGAGTAGCAGCCATGGTCAGGTTCATAGCTCCTTGAAAGTGGAGTCGCAGGTAGATAGGATAGTGAAGAAGGCGTTTGGTATGCTTTCCTTTATTGGTCAGAGTATTGAGTACAGGAGTTGGGAGGTCATGTTGCGGCTGTACAGGACATTGGTTAGGCCACTGTTCAAATACTGTGTGCAATTCTGGTCTCCTTCCTATCGGAAAGATGTTGTGAAACTTGAAAGCGTTCAGAAAAGATTTACAAGGATGTTGCCAGGGTTGGAGGGTTTGAGCTACAGGGAGAGGCTGAACAGGCTGGGGCTGTTTTCCCTGGAGCATCGGAGGCTGAGGGGTGACCTTATAGAGGTTTACAAAATTATGAGGGGTAAATATGCAAAATCTTTTCCCTGGGGTCGGGGAGTCCAGAACTAGAGGGCATAGGTTTAGGGTGAGAGGGGAAAGATATAAAAGAGACCTAAGGGGCAACTTTTTCACACAGAGGGTGATACGAGTATGAAATGAGCTGCCAGAGGATGTGGTGGAGGCTGGTACAATTGCAACGTTTAAAAGACATCTGGATGGGTATATGAATAGGAAGGGTTTGGAGGGATAGGGGCCGGGTGCTGGCAGGTGGGAGTAGATCGGAGTGGCATGAGCAAATTGGACCAAAGAGTACATCCCTATGATTCTATGACTCTTTATTAGCATCACTGAGCTAACTGAGCTAACCAACTCCAACACTCCCTGCAGTCACGAGGTCTCCCATTCTCTGGGTGAAGGGGTGTCTTCTGAGTTACCCATTGGATTTCTTGGTGACAGTCTTGCATTGACCACCTCTTGGTCTGCTTTTCCCCACAAGAGGAATCTCACAATCTCTCTGCATCCACTCTTGTTGTAATTTTAAAGCCCTTGATTAGGTCTCTCCTCATTTGGACAAGAGAAATGAGAGCCAGACTACCAATCCTTTCCCAATGTGTAAACCCACACATTCCCAGCATATTCTCCTTGTAGACCTCTTCTGTAGCCCCTCCAGTGGCCTCTATGGAATACAGTGACCAGAACTGCATCACTCTATGCTTCCTGTGTGAGGAGGACAGCAGTAGACAGGCCTAAGGAGGGAATTGAATTCCATTCAGTTGTCCGTGGTAGACACAATGCCAGAACTTGTAGAGTAGAAGGATCTCAGAGGAGATTCCAGAGATAGGGAGAGGGAATGTTACAGTCAGGACATGTCATGGAGCCTTTGGAGACAGAATTGCAGTATCTTTTCCGGGGGGGATCCATTCCTAACTGCCTTTAAACTGAGTGGTTGACAAGGCCATTTTGGAGGGTAGTTTGGAGGTTTTATAGCATGATAAAGGGACCTTTAGCCCATAGTGACATTTACTGCAGAACTGGGAAAAGTGCTAGTTTCCTTCCAGAAAGAGCACTAAGGGCCAAATTTCAGCAACAAACATTAATAGATTTGCAGTCAATATTGCCAAGCCAAATGATTTCACACCAGATTTCATTAATCCTTTGAAATGAATTTAAATCGATTCACTTTGGAATCCCACACTATCTTTGGTTTGCTCGTTGGGATTTGAACTCACGTCTCCAAGTCACGAACAATGCCTCTGTTTACCACAGGCAGCTCACCGCCACCTTTCCAAGGGCAGTCAGGGATGGACAATAAATGCTGGCCCAGCCAGTGATACTCACTTCCTGTGAACGAGTCAATAATCCGATGCTGCCATTCTCCATGGTGACGTCAGCAGTGGGCCCTCATACGATGGGGGAGGTCTGTTTCTCCTGTTACACTGACCTCTTTGGTCTCTTCCTAGACCTTCTTTGTCAGCGTGAACATCCCCTTGAGGAAGAAGGTGAAGTTGTATTATCAGGACATGTGGAACAAGTGTGACGTTCTGGCCATCCTCATGTTCATCGCCGGGGTCGTGGGCAGGTCAGTGGCCATTTTTGTCTGTTGGGGAAGGGGCGGGTCAGCGAGAATGAGAGGAAACAGCCCCTCCCTTTGGGGATGGTGAGCTCCAGCACCTTCGAAGTTAGAAGGACGGACTGGGGACAGATTGGAGGCGAGAGACTGGAGCGCCAGGCCAGCGTGTCATTTCCTGCCACACACTTGGCCACCCTGTCTCCCACCATTGTACTGTCAGGGGGGATTTTTATTCAGAGAGGATTGGTGAGGTGTTCAGGAGGAAGGTCAACTTGGGAGGGGGGGTGCAGTTGAGGAGGAAGGGTTTGGTGACACCTACCGCTCCACAATTGGGCTTTACCCATGTAGGCCAATCCAAGGGTCTGTTGAGCCATTTGGAATCTTCCAGTTGGCCTACCACTTTCACCAAGACCCAGCAGGGAGTGCTGGAAATCTTCTCACTGATAGATTGGTGGAGGTGGGGGTTTGTGGAGAAAGGGAGCGGGTAGGAGGTGGTGGAGAGTGTGAGGGAAATGCTCCATCAAGTGAGAAAAGCCCTCCTCTGCCCATTTGTGCCAACACCCAACGTTGCCAATAACTGCCCTATGAAGGGCTTTCCCCTCCAACCTTTTGGCCTTATTGAATTGGAAACTTTGGAAAATGACACGATGGCTCAGTGGTTAGCACTGCTGCCTCACAGTGCCAGGGACCCTGGTTCGATTCCACCCTTGGGCGACTGTTTATGTGGTGTTTGCACATTCTCCCCATGTCTGTGTGGGTTTCCTCCCACAGTCCAAAGATGTGCAGGTCAGGTGGATCAGCCATGGATAATTGCCCAGTGATGTGCTAGTCAAGTGGGGTAACCATGGTAAATGTGAGATTACGGTGGTGGGTGAGTGGGAGAGGTGGTCCAATAGCTAACTGGGATTCCAATTCCTATTAAGACCAGCTAACTTCCAATTGGCTGAGGAGTTGAAGAAAGGGTCATCTGATCCCTCTAACCATGTAGGCCCCGGTGAGTGATTGCGGAGTGTGTGTATACCCGGTCAGTGAGAGGTCCACTCCTGGGTTTCACTGTGTTCCTCCTGCAGGATGACCAACTTGTGGTACGAGGTGGGCCGGGTCATTCTCTGCCTCGATTTCATGGTCTTCTGCTTTCGGCTGGTTCACATCTTCGCTGTCCACAAGGAGCTGGGGCCAAAGATCATCATCGTCGGCAAGATGGTGAGGGGGAGACTGTGGGTGTGAGGGGCATCGCAGGAGGGGCACATCAGAGAGTGTTACAGTGAGGGGCGTATCAGAGAGTGTTACAGTGAGAGGTGTATCAGAGAGTATTACAGGATGGGGCGTATCAGAGAGTGTCACAGTGAGGGTTGTATCAGAGAGTGACAGTGAGGGGTGTGTCAGAGAGTGTTACAGTGAGGGGTGTATATCAGAGAGTGTCACAGTGAGGGGTGTGTCAGAGAGTGTCACAGTGAGGGGTGTATATCAGAGAGTGTCACAGTGAGGGGTGTGTCAGAGAGTGTCACAGTGAGGGGTGTATATCAGAGAGTGTCACAGTGAGGGGTGTGTCAGAGAGTGTCACAGTGAGAGGTGTATCAGAGAGTGTCACAGGAAGGGGTGTATCAGAGAGTGGTATACTGAGGGGTGCGGAGTATATCAGAGAGTGTTTCAGTGAGGGGTGCAGGGTATATCAGAGAGTGTTACAGCAAGGGTTCTGGGGAATATCAGTGGTTCAAAGTGAGGGGTGTGACATACATCAGAGAGTGTTACAGTGAAGGGTATGGAGTATATTAGAGTGTGTCACAGTGAGGGGTGTGTGGTATTTCAGAGAGTTTTATAGTGAGGGGTGTGGGGTATTTCAGAGAGTGTTACAGTGAGGGGTGTGGAGTATATCAGAGAGTGTTACAGTGTGGGATGAGGGGTATATCAGAAAGTGTTGCAGTGAGGGGTGTGGAGTATATCAGAGAGTGTTACAGTGAGGGGCAAGTCAGAGAGTATTACAGTGAGGGGTGCAGGGTATATCAGAGTGTTACAGCAAGGGTTCTGGGGAATATCAGAGGTTCAAAGTGAGGGGTGTGACGTACATCAGAGAGTGTTACAGTGAGGGGTGGGGTGTATATCAGAGAGTGTCACAGTGAGGGGTGTATCAGTGAGTGTCACAGTGAGGGGTGGGAGGTATATCAGAGTGTGTCAGAGAGAGGGGTGTGTCAGAGCGTCTCTCAGTGAGGGGTGTTTGAGAAAATATTACAGTGAGGGGTGTATCAGAGAGTGTTACAGCGATGGGTGTGGGGTACATCAGAGAGTGTTACAGTGAAGGGTGAGGGGTACATCAGAAAGTGTTATAGCGAGGGGTAGGGGATATATCAGAAAGTGTTACAGTGAGGGATGTGGAGTATATCAGAGAGTTTTACAGTGAGGGGTGTGGAGTATATCAGAGAGTGTTACAGTGAGGGATGTGACATATAATCAGAGAGTTTTACAGTGAGGAATGTGAGGTATATCAGAGACTGTTATAGCGAGGGGTGGGAGGTATATCAGAAAGTGTTACAGTGAGGGGTGTGGGGTATATCAGAGAGTGTTACAGTGAGGGGTGTGGGGTATATCAGAGAGTGTTACAGTGAGGGATGTGGAGTATATCAGAGAGTTTTACAGTGAGGGGTGTGGAGTATATCAGTGTTACAGTGAGGGGTGTGACATATAATCAGAGAGTTTTACAGTGAGGAATGTGAGGTATATCAGAGACTGTTATAGCGAGGGGTGTGGGGTATATCAGAGTGTCACAGAGCGTGGTGTTGGGATGTACTTGTTGAGCTAAAGTATTTATTGATTTTGCAGATCAAAGATGTGTTCTTCTTTCTGTTCTTCCTGGGGGTCTGGTTGATGGCGTACGGAGTGGCCACCCAGGGCCTCCTGTATCATGTTGAGACCCGTCCCAGTTGGATCTTTCGCAGGGTCTTCTACCGACCCTACCTACAGATCTTCGGCCAGATTCCACTCGATGAACTGGACGGTAAGAGATTAATCTTGTCAGGAGTGACCATTGGAATACAATGTGGAGAACAGAGCTAGTGACTGTAAATATAAGATAGTTACTAATAAATCCCTGAAGAAATTCAGGAGATTCCTCTCTAATCAGAGAGTTGACAGAATGTAAAACTCATCATTAATGGAGGCACATGACAGAGGTCTTTTTCCCAGTGGGGTTCAGTGGTGGTCAGCTGACAAACACAGGCAGGCATCAAGGGATAGGTTGAGATGAAGATCGTATGAGGATGGTCATGTGGGGTAGAATCATCAGTATAGACTTGATAGGCCAAATGGCCTGTTTCTGTAACAAAACCAGAAAGCACTAGATAATCTCAGCAAGTATGGCAGCAGCAGTGAAGAGACAAACTGAGCTAATGTTTCCAGTCCTTCTGAATTGATGGTAGTTCAGAAAATGAGTGTGTGTGTATGTGTGTGTGTATGTAAGAGTGTGCGCATGAGTGTGTGTGTGTACGTGAGAGAGAGAGTATATATGTGTGTGTCTGTACTTCTGTGTGCATATATCAGAGTATGCATGTATGTGAGAGTGTGTGTCAGTGTGTGAAAGTATATGTGTGTACGTGAGAGAGAGAGTATATGTGTGTGTGTGTCTGTGTGTGTGTCTGTATTTCTGTGTATGTGTATGAGAATGTGCATGTATGTAAGAGTGAGTGTGTGAGAGAGAATGAGTGTGAGTGTGTGTCAGTGTGTCTGTATTTCTGTGTGTATGTACATATGAAAGTGTGCATGTATGTAAGAGTATGTGTGTGAGAATGTGTGAGAGTATGTCAGTGTGTGAGTATATGTGTGTGTACATGAGAGAGAGAGTATATGTGTGTGTGTGTCTGCATGTGTATGTGTGTGTGTCTGTATTTCTGTGTGTGTGTAAGAGTGTGCATATATGTAAATCTGTGTGAGAGAGCATGAGTGTGTGTGTGTCAGTGTGTGAGAGTATATGTGTGTGTACATGACAGAGAAATCAAGAGTACATGTGTGTGAGAGAGAGAGCGTGTGTGAGTGTGTGTGTGTCTGTATTTCTGTGTATGTGTATGAGAGTGTGCATGTATGTAAGAGTGTGTGTGAGAGGAAATGAGTGTGTGACAGTGTGTGTGAGAATGTATGTCAGTGTGTGAGAGTATATGTGTGTGTACATGTGAGGGAGAGTATATATGTGTGTGTTGTGTGTGTGCGTGAGAGAGAGTGTGTGCAAATATGTGTGTGTGTATTTGTATGTGTGTGTGTGAGAGACAGAGTGAGATGTGCTTGCACGAGAGAGGGTTTTCCCAGAATGTGGGTCTGAGTTACGGGGATTGATTGGATACAGTCATACAGCATAGAAACAGACCCCTTGGTCCAGCCATGAAGACCATAATCTCAAACCAAGCCAGTAGCAAAGGGTGAGAGGGCACCTGCTAGAGATATATAAGATTATCAGAGGCATAGACAGAGATATATAAGAGATATATAAGATTATGATATATAAGATTATGCTAGAGATATATAAGATTATCAGAGGCATAGACAGGGTGAATAAGAGAGCACTTTTTCCATTAGTGGGAGGAGGGGGGTGGTGGGGAGTGGGTGGGGCAGGGGTTAATGACCAGACACATAGATTTTAGGGATAAGATAGAATGCTCAGCGGAAAGTTAAGAAAGGTTTTCATTCAGAGAATGATGGGAGTCTGGAACTCAGTGCCTGAAAGGGTGTTGAGTCAGAAATTCTCCTAGCATTAAAACAGCATTTAGATACAGTATTCACTTGCTTTGTCATAGCCTCACAACCTATGGGCCAAGGGCTGGAAAATGGTAGTAATGTAGTCAGATCCTTGTTGACTGATATGGATGCAATGGGCTAAATGGCCTCATTTTCCATTGTAAACATCGATTAGTAAAAGGGTGGGGGTGATGTAGATAATGCGTTGTGTTCTGGGTACCACACCTCAGGGGTAGGGTAGAGATGAGGGCGTGGATGTGTTGGTTGTGGAGGGGGTCATTCAGATTCATCCAAATGAAAGCAGCGCTGAAAGGGTTAAATTAGGGTGATTGGTCACAGGAACTCGGCTGATACTCCTCTGAGTATAAATCGAGGAGCTTAAGGTGATTTTAGGTTCTGCTGGGACCCAGAGAAAGAAGCTTTCTTAGTCATGAGGAAGTGTAGGATCAGAGGAGCTTGGGGGTATGGGCACAGCTGGTGGAGGAGCACAGGACATTAACATAGAGAGTTAAACTGTTCAGGGGTAACATCAGAAAGTAGTTCCTTATGGATAGGGTGGCAGAAATCTGTCCCATTCCCAGTTTGTGGGGGTACAATTGAAAATGTCAAAGGGAGGATTGGCAGGGTGGTATTCAGTGAGAGGCTGAAGCCGTTTGGATCCAGGATCAGGAAATGTCATTAAGATACTGATTAGATTAGATTACTTACAGTGTGGAAACAGGCCCTTCGGCCCAACAAGTCCACACCGACCCGCCGAAGCGCAACCCACCCATACCCCTACATTTGCCCCTTACCTAACACTATGGGCAATTTAGCATGGCCAATTCACCTGACCCGCACATCTTTGGACTGTGGGAGGAAACAAGCTGAGGTCTAGTTGCATGGTGAAACAGGCTTGAGGGCTGAACAACCTACTCGTGTTCCTATGTCCCCTCCTTGCTCTCAACCCTTAAACATCGTCCATTCCTCTGTTTCCGGCAGCGACCCGCTTTCCATTCAGGTGCCCGGATAATCTCACCGAGGGTTCAGAGGAGGAACTGTCTACTTGCACCAACTCCTATGCCAACTGGTTGGTCATCCTGCTCCTGACCATCTTCCTCCTGATCGCCAACATCCTGCTAGTCAATCTGCTCATCGCCATGTTCAGGTAACTGTTGACCCATTGTGTTTCAATGCCCACCAGCGCCAAAGTAGCTGGCATCAGCTAAAGGTATTTCATTTGAATGTGGGTGTTGGAACCGAGGCTAGTAAGGTCAGCTGTGATCAAACTGAGGGGTGGACAGAAGAGACTCATGGGGATGAATGGCCTCTGCCTATTGTTATGTAGCAATTAGTGCTTCAGGATATCGCTAACTCACTAACCTTGCATGAGATTAGATTCCCTACAGTGTGGAAACAGGCCCTTCGGCTCAACAAGTCCACACCGACCTTCCGAAGAGCAACCCACCCAGACCAATTCGCCTGCCCTATATATACCCCTGGCTAATGCACCTAACACTATGGGCAATTTAGCATGGCCAATTCACTTGAGTTGCACATCTTTGGACTGTGGGAGGAAACTGCAGCACTCTGAGGAAATCCACACAGACACGGGGAGAATGTGCAAACTCCACACAGACAGTTGCCTGAGGCGGGAATCGAACCCAGGCCCCTGGCGCTGTGAGGCAGCAGTGCTAACCACTGAGCCACTGTGCCTGCTACCCTGAGCACTGCTACCCAACCCTATTCTCCACTTAGTATTTAATTAGTGAATTCAAATGTCCAAAATGAAGTGATCACCTCAAGTGATGAGGGATGGGGTCTCATAGAAACCCCCAAAAACTAGACAGGATACATGCAGCAAGGATGTTCTCAATGACTGAGGAGTCTGCTACCAAGGGTCACAGTCTAAGGATATAGGGTAGGCCATTTAAGACTGTGCTGAGGAGAAATGTAGAGCAGGCTCTTTTTTTTTTATGTTCTTATTCTTTTCTCAGCTGTCATCAGCTCTGAGGAAGAGTCACTGGAATGTTACCTCTGCTTTCTCTCTCCACGGATGCTGCCAGACCTGCTGCGTTTCTCCAGCAATTTCTGTTTTTGTTACTGATTTTCAGCATTCTTTTGTTTTAATTGTACCACACAATGGGCCAGTCCCTGGAATATTACCTCAGACCAACTGGCTACTGGCTTCTCTTTTTTTTTGCTCTTTCTGAACCCTTTCAAGTTTCACAACATCTTTCCAATTGATGTTGTGAAACTTGAAAGGTTCAGAAAAGATTTACAAGGATGTTGCCAGGGTTGGAGGATTTGAGCTTATAAGGGGAGGCTTGAACAGGCTGGGGCTGTTTTCCCTGGAGCATCGGAGGCTGAGGGGGTGACCTTATAGAGGTTTACAAAATTATGAGGGGCATGGATAGGGTAAATAGACAAAGTCTTGTCCCTGGGGTTGGGGAGTCCAGAACTAGAGGACATTGGTTTAGGGTGAGAGGGGAAAGATATAAAAGAGACCTACAGGGCAACTTTTTCCCATAGAGGGTGGTACGTGTATGGATTGAGCTGCCAGAGGAAGTGGTGGAGGCTGGTACAACTGCAACATTTAAGAGGCATTTGGATGGGTATATGAATAGGAAGGGTTTGGAGGGATATGGGCCGGGTGCTGGCAGATGGGACTAGATTGGGTTGGAACATCTGGTCAGCATGGACGGATTGGACTGAAGGGTCTGTTTCCATGCTGTACATCTCTATGACTGTCCAGCTCTATTGCTGACAAGCTGATGCGGAGGTGCCGGTGTTGGATTGGGGTGGATAAAGTCAGAAGTCACACGACACCAGATTACAGTCCAACAGGTTTATTTGAAATCACAAGCTTTCAGAGCACTGCCCCTTTGTCAGGACCTGGTACGAGTTGAACAGAAATGACTTTAGCTGGTTCAGGAGTCTCAAACTAGGGCTATAATCTAAAATTTGAGAATCAAATGAGGAAACACTTCTTCACGCACAGAACGGTGGAAATTTGGAACTCAGTTCCAGAAGTGGCACTTGATTCTGGATCAGTTGTCAATTTTGAATCTGAGATTGATTGATCTTTGTTAGCCAGCTGTATTAAAGGTCATGGGGCAATGGTGGGGCTAAGGGGCTTGACCAGACGTCAAGCCTGATCAAATTGAACAGCAGGGAAGAGATTCAAAGGGCTTCTTTGTTATTCTTTCATTGATGAGGACATCCCTGGCCAGGCCAGTATTTATTGCCCATCCACACTCACCCTTCAGAAGATGGTGGGTTCTTGCTGTGATGTGTGGAAGGTTTGTCCACCCCCAATGGCGGAGGAGTCCCAGTGCTACAGAAGCCACAGCCTATACCCCAAAGTCAGGACAATGTGTGGCTCGGAGGGGTAGTTGTGGGCAGTGGTGCTCCCAATTTTTGACAGGTTGTAGGGGCCGGGAGTTTGCAAAGTGCTGTCAAGGGAGACTCGATGCAGTGTATCCTGCAGCATTGTGTGTCAGTAGAGGAGGGAGTGAAATTGTTGGTTGTTGTTTTCAGAGAGCTAGCACAGGCACAAGGTGGCCTTGCTCTCTGCTGTAAAGTCCCATCATTCTTTGCTAGGTTGCCGGTGGCGACAGATGACTTATTTTGTCAGGAGATAGCTAAAAGTGCCATCTGGCTAACGTGAGATTCTGCATCAAATAAAGTAAATGAAGCAATTCTGGGAGGGAAGGACTCTTTCTGTCACTTCAATCCAACATAGTAATTATGGGAAAAGCCAAAGATTGTAAGCTTGATTTAACTGGAATTCAGCAGAAACATCTTGGTCCCAGAGAGTGATGGAAACGTAGGCATCACTGTCACAGGGAGTATTGTAGGTGAATCTGACAGAAAGAAATTGAAGGAAATGATGTTGAGATTGGTAAGAGCATTAAACCACCAGCATGGACCATTTGGGCTGACTGTTCCTCTTCTCTAGTCTCATTCCTCCATTCCTCTTTTTTCTCTACCCCCCAGCTACACCTTCAACAAAGTCCAGGAGAAGAGTGACACCTATTGGAAATTCCAACGCTACAATCTGGTCGTGGAATATCACAAGCGGCCCGCACTCGCTCCTCCCTTCATAATCCTGAGCCACATCCACATCTTCATCAAAAGAAACATCCGGAAGGTCCCCACGGTGAAGGGCAAACTCTTCAGTAAGACCACGCCCTCAGAGAGTATGAGTAGCCGTATCTCAAGCCAGGAATACTGGCAATTAGAGCCGCAGATCCCCCCGGGTGAGGTGCATTGTGTGGCTTGAAACGGAGCCAAGTGGGTTCGGAATGGTTCAGGCTTGTTCCCTGAGTTGTGCTCATTGTCCCTCGTGAACAGTTTTCAATTGACACAGATTGGTCTGTTAGGGGTGGGTGGGGGGGGGATGTTGGGCAGCGGAGGGGGGAAGGTGGGGCTTAGTTGTTCCTCATCACTGACTCCTCTAACCTGCCCACCCGTGCTGTCTCCAGCTCCCCACCCACAACTGAAAATGGATTCCGACAAGTGAAAACAGGAGGAGGTTTTGACGGCCATTTCAAAATTCAAGGCGAATCTGGGGAAACAAAGGGTTAGATCTTCCACCAACAATCAGGCACCACCCTCCCTTTCCCCATCGCATGTGAAAATAAGACACAATTTGATTTTGGTTTGACTTGGTTTATTATTGTCATGTGTACCGGATTACAGTGAAAAGTATTGCATTGTGTGCTATCCAGGCAAATCATACCTTACATTTAGTACAACAGGGCAGTAGAACAGGATGCAGAATATAGTGTTATAGCCACAGAGATGGTGCAGAGAAAGATCAAACTCTAATATATGAGAGGTTCATAAATCTGATAACAGCGGGGAAGAAGCTATTCTTGAACCCAAAAGAGAAAATGCTGGAAAATCTCAGCAGGTCTGGCAGCATCTCTCCTGACCAATGCTGCCAGACCTGCTGGGATTTTCCAGCATTTTCTCTTTTCGTTTCAGATTCCAGCATCCGCAGTAATTTGCTTCTGTTTAAGCTGTTCTTGAATCTGTTGATACATGTTTTCAACTTTATATCTTCTGCCTAATGGAAGAGGGTGGGAGAGATTACAGCCAGGGTGGGAGGGTCTCTGATGATGTTGGTTGCTTTCCCGAGGCAATGGGAAGTATAGACGGAGTCAATAGATGGAAGGCTGGTTTGCATGATGGACTGAGCTGTGTTCACAACTCTCTGCGTTTCATTGCAGTCTTGGGCACAGCCGTTCCCAGAACAAGCTGTGGTGCATCTGATTAGATTACTTACAGTGTGGAACCAGGCCCTTCAGCCCAACAAGTCCACACCGACCCGCCGAAGCGCAACCCACCCATACCCCTCATTTACCCCTTACCTAACACTACGGGCAATTTAGCATGGCCAATTCACCTGACCCGCACATCTTTGGACTGTGGGAGGAAACCGGCACACCCGGAGGAAACCCACGCAGACACGGGTAGAACGTGCAAACTCCACACAGTCAGTTGCCTGAGTCGGGAATTGAACCCAGGTCTCCTGGCGCTGTGAGGCAGCAGTGCTAACCACTGTGCCACCGTGCTGCCATCTGGATAGAATGCTTTCTATAGTGCATTTATAGACAGTCATTGTGGACATTGTGATGATGGTATCTCGACAATAAGGTGTCATTATGCCAATCTGCCACATTATGGTCATTTTGAAATTGGTCGTCAATAAACCTTTAAGACCAGGTCTGATTGGTTGAGCAGATGGCCATTGCCTGACTCTCATTGATCCACAACTCAGACAGAACGCATTAATGGTCTCATCCTCATTCCAGTAACAGACCTATCGGAGGCAGTGGCCAATAGATTGATGACGTGGGAGGCGGTGCAGAAAGAGAACTACCTACTGTCCCGCAACCGAATTAAACGAGAGAGCAACATGGAACGACTGAAGAGGACCGCGCAAAAGTGAGGTCACGGATTCTCGACCGTCTCATTAAGGTCAACGGGATGGAAAATGGTTAAAAAAACGCATTATAAATAAATCTCGTCCCAGTCCAACCCTAGTTGAGAAACCAATTAAAGCATTACACCACAGAAGGAGGCTGTTTGGCCCATTAATTTCCCCAGAGCTACCTATTTCTCACTTCTAACTAGTTAGTCATTTATTGGATCACCCAAGGCTTAGGGGGCCTATAGTTCCCCACTACTTTCTCCATGGCAACGTCTTGACCAATCAGAAGTGATTTGCTAACCAATCAGCTCCTACAGTATAAATTGTTGCAGTTGTTTGAAATTATCCATTTTTAATCTCCTTGATTCAAATTGTTCACCCAGTCCCTTTTGGAAAAGTGTTATAATCTCTGACTCATTTGGGCTGAATCATTCCAAGGTTGAATTTCCCTCGGTGTGAAATGTCCTCTTACATTCCCAAGAGGATCATGCCTTGGCTGAAGATTACAAAGTTGTTTAACCAGTGGAAACAATGAATTTAGCTTTCCCAAAAATGGCCTAAATAATATTTAGAAATTCATTATGGATGTCTTAGTGCCCTCTCTCTGAGATCAATAATCCTCCTTAAAGGGAACCCGCAACCTTTAAAGATTTATGTCGAAAGGTGTGGCACTGGGAAAGCGCAGCCGGTCAGGCAGCATCCGAGGAGCAGGAGAGTCGGCATTTCGGACATTCCTAATGAAGGGCTTACGCACAAAACATCGCCTCTCCTGCTCCTCGGATGCTGCCTGACCGGCTGCACTTTTCCAGTGCCACCCAAATGCACTCTGATCTCCAGCATCGGCAGTCCTTACTTTCTCCTTTAAAGATTTGTGGAGATCTCAGGATTAAAATTTTAACAGGGCTGAATTTTGGGCCATTCCGGCCAGGATAAGCACACTCCAATGAAGGTCTAATGAGGGTCTCCCCTCTACATCGGTATATTTGGGAAGAGTGATTGGCATTTTTCAGCCTTCCTCAGGTAGCTTGCCAGAGGAGAGGGTTCAATTTCAGGTCATTGAGAAAGTCTGATTGGGGATAGAACAACAAATTTGGATTCGGAGACGCGATGTTGGACTGGTGTGTGCAAAGTTAAAAATCACACAACACCAGGTTATAGTCCAACAGGTTTAACTGGAAGCACTAGCTTTCGGAGCGCTGCTCCTTCACCAGGTGGTTGTGCTCACCAGATGAAGAAGCCGTGGTCCAAAAGCTGTTGCTAGACTATAACCTGCTGTCGTGTGATTTTTTTAACAAATTTGGAAATTGCCTCAGTTCTGAGTGCACTTTGGGATTCACTGTTTTCGGGTTTTTGTGTCGCAGTGGCAAATGTCCCTGTCTCTGGTTGAGGAGGCCTGGATTCAAGTCCCACCTGCTCTAGAGGAGAGCCAAAAAAATTAGAACAAAAGTCTCGGACGGTGAACTACAGCAAGCAATAGGAGGGCTTAGCCAAGATATAGATCAGGACGGAATGTGGGAGAGGCAGAATTCCCAGAGGAGGTGGGGGAAGAAGCAGGATTCCCAGTAGGGAGTGAGGGAGAGGCAGAATTCCAATGGAAGGAATGACAGATGGAATGTGACTGTGACAGATGCCCATATGAGTGGAACAGAGAGGGGATCAGTTCCAGTTTCTTGTTGCTTGACATTTCATGTTGTGTTTTAGGGTTGACAGTGTTCTGAGTTACATCACTGACATCAGGGAGCATGACCGGCGGCTGAAGGTAATCGAGAAACAGGTACGTTTGATCCGTGGAAACAGCAAATTCCTCCTTTAATCAAGCGCACAGGAAAAAGCCAGGAGCCCTCTCCACTGAATTGCTAAAACACACACACGCACTCACCCTCACACACATTCCCTCATATACGCACACTCACGTTCTCTCACATACACACACACGCACTCACACTCACACACATTCCCTCATATACACACACTCACGTTCTCTCAAATACACACACGCACACTCACACACATTCCCTCATATACACACACTCACGTTCTCTCACAAACACACACATTCTCTCATATACACACACTCACTTTCTCTCACATACACACACATTCTCTCACTCTCACCCACACGCACTCATGTGCCACATGCACCCAATTTACTGCAACAGCCATTTCTCCATTCTCCCTGAGTGTTTCCTCTCATCGAGGTCTGTCTCTGTGTGTGGGTGTGTGTACACCTATGCGTGTGTCAGCCTGTTCAGCCCTGGAGGCCTCTGACTGAAAACCTGAATGCTCCCAGTTGGCATGATCTCTCAGATCTTTTCTTGATAGAGAGTCTTCAGTTCTCTGAATGAGAGCATGTTCAATTCACAACACTGTGATCTTTAGCCTGGAATGTTGCAACAATCCACAGCAGTTACACAGTCACCATTCGGGCTAGCTTTCCCTGAAAGACCTTTATTGTTCAGATTTCACCGTCTGCCCTAGTGAGATTTGAACCCACATCACCAGAATATTAACCTAGGATTCTAGATGACTAGTCCAGTGGCATTGCCACTACACCATCATCACTGTTAGGGTGGGTGATGGTGCGAAGAGTTTTGACAATTCAGAGCAGACATAGAACTTGGGAACTACTCACAGTTTTAGACTCACCCAACGGGGCCTCTCGATGTATTGAACAAAAATATTAAGGATGGTGGGAGGTAGAAGCTGATAATAAGGATTAAACTTCAAATTCTTTCATAGGCAAGAAAGCAATAACCAATTCTCAGCTTGAGTCAGAAATCTGCGGGTCTGAGTCCCAATCCAGGACCTGGATACAACAATCCGGGCTGACAATCTAGTGCAGTACTCAGGAAGTGCTGCACTGTCTGAGGTGCCGTCCCTGTGATGGGATATCCAGCATTTGAGATCCACCAGGTATCCTGGCCAAAGCAAACTCAGAGGTGCCTCACAACTGCCGAAGTAGAGGTGATGGCGTAACGGAGGAAATCTGGCAGCCAATCTGCTCACAGCAAGTTCCCTCAAAAATCGAATGTGTTCATGATCAGCCAATTGATTCTCGAAGCTGTCGATTGAAGGAGAAGTATTGGCCAGTGCAACCAGGATGGGGGAAGGGGAGGGGAGGAGTGTAGGTCTTGCTTGCTCTTTCTCAATTCATGCCTTGTTATTGTTGAGAAGACGGAAGGGTATATAGGAGCTTGCTGTGCACAAATTGTCCAATGCATTCCCTACATTGCAGCAGTGAGGACCCTCCAAAAGTACTTCCTTGGCTGTAACGGGTTTTGGGAAAGGCACCGTGTAAATGCAACTCTTTCCCTCATTGCCTTTCTCCCTAACCTTCTTTCAGTGGCTCCTTAAAACCGATATCCTGAACCCAATCCATGTCAAGTCCACTCTGAGAACCAGTAGCTGCCACTTTGCTGCCTTGAAAGTGCTCTGTAAATGAAACTTGTTGTTGTTGTTGTAGATGGATTATTGCACCGAAGCCTTCCAGTGGTTAGTGGAATCCTTGCTGCAAAGTGACCTCATCAGGAATGCCAGAGCCCCACCCACATTTACAGGTAATGTCAACATTATAACAAACAGCATCCTCTCAAATGGTTCCGGTCGGACTCAGTTGCTTATTCCAGGATTCTCTGTGGTTGTCCATAGAGTGACGACAATAACAAACCAACATCCAGACATAAATACATCGATTTAGATCCTATCTACCTTCTCTTGGGAAAATAAAAGTGGAAGTGACATCACCCACCTTAAGAAACCAAGACTTATCAATGGGGAGGTGGGACATACCATCAGCGCTTCACCAGAGACTCTCACTGATGATGTTACCGAGTATGGTGACGAAACGTCTGAAAACAAACCTTCCAGCTCAGCGAGCTAACTTACAGACTCAGCATACAGACAAGGAGAAGCTGTAGGCTATTGAACCTTCTCTGTCATTTAATAAAACCATGGCTGATCTGATTATAAACTCTCCATTCCTACTTACCTCGAATAAGCTTTTGATCCCCCATCCTCCCCCGTTGGAATATTTCTAAGGCAAATGTAAGTAGAATCTGTTAAACAAAGACATAGAATCCCTACAGTGGGGAAGCAGGCTATTTGTTTAGAGTGTGGTGCTGGAAAAGCACAGCTGGTCAGGCAGCATCGGGTGAGCAAGAGAATGACCTGCTGTGCTTTTCCAGCACCACACTCTCGATTCCGATCTCCAGCAACTGCAGTCCTCACTTTCTCCAAGCGGGCCATTTGGCCCATTGCATCCGCACCAATCCTCCAAGGAGCATCCCACCCAGACCCATTCCCCCCTGTCCTGTAACCTTGCATTTCCCCATGGCTAACACGCCTAGCCTGCACATTCCTGGACACTATGGCCAATCCACCTGACCTGCACATCTTTGAATTGTGAGGAAACCACAGCACACCCACACAGACACGGGGAGAATATGTGAACACCATACAAACAGCCACCCAAGGCTGTAGCCAAACCTGGGTCCCTGACACTGTCAGGCAGCGGTGCTGACCACTGTGCTGCCTACCAGGGTGACTTCTCTTCAGAAGTAGATGTTGGACAATAGTTTTCTTACATATATTTTTGACAGAGATTGAGGGCAAGCAATGGGAAGTGATGTTACATGGGAAAAGAATCCCAAGAGCAACAATTGCTAGGAAAATTCTGAAGAAGGGTCACTAAACCCAAAACATTAACTCTGCTTCTCTCTCCACAGATGCTGCCTGACCTGCTGAATTTCTCCAGCAATTTCTGTTTCTGTTGCAAAAAACAAAGGAGTGGTGAATGGTGGTGAAAGAGTTTAAAAAGACGTAAAATGTATGTAAATCTTGGTGTGAAAGGAAGAGAATGGGTCCTCTCCACTGAGCGTAAAGTGATGTGGAGGAGCTGGTGTTGGACTGGGGTGGACAAAGTTCAAAATCACACCACACCAGGTTATAGTCCAACAGGTTTATTTGGAAGCACTAGCTTTTGGAGCGCTGCTCCTTCATCAGGTAGCTGGAGAACAAAGTGAACAAGACAAGGCAAAGAAGAAGGAACAAGAAGAGAAGGAGAGAATGTAGCAAAAATGGAGAACTGACATAATATAGTCATAGAATCCTGACAGTGTGGAAACAGGCAATTCATTATCAGGTCCATACATCCCTCTGAAACACATCACACCCAGACCCACAACCCTACCCTATAATCCTGCATTTCCCATGGCTAATCCACTGAGCCTGCACATCCCTGGATGATATGGGTAATTTAGCACAGCCAATCCACCTGACCTGCTCATCTTTGGACTGTGGGAGGAAACAGGAGCACCCAGAGGAAACCCACGCAGACGGGGGGAGAATGCGTAAACTCCACACAGTCACCCTGAGGCTGGGATCGAACCTGGGTCTCTGGTGCTGTGAGGCAGCAGTGCTAACCATTGTGCTGCCTCAGTCAGTTAAACGGTTAGTTTCAGAAGTTACTGAACTAAGTATTGAGAGCTTGAGGCTGTAAAATGCCAAAGTGGAGAATGAGAGTGTTCTTCTTCCAACTTGCTTTGCATCTCATTGGAATCTTGCAACAGGTCTGGACTGAAAAGTTGGCATGAGAGCAAGATGGTTTATTGAAACGTCAAGTAATTTTCCAAACCTGCCTTGACTTATTAGTTTACAAAAATAAACTGTGAAACAGACGAGATTAATCCAATTGGATTAGCAAGGGCCCGTTACCTTTCTGATTACTGTGGGAAGGGAGTGTCGGCTGGAGGATAGACCAATGGCGTATGTCTGAGTGTGAGATGGAGACAGGGCACAGAAAGATCAAGTGACAACAGCCTCCCCGGTGCGTACACAACCCGAGTGTGGGACTGGCAGTTTAACAATGGCTGCCATATAGAATGGAACAAGCAGAGGTGGCTTATCCAACCCACCGGGCACACTTGGCATTGATGCCACCTCACATCTCTGATGAGATGTCCCACCCATGGAACATCCTGAGATGCCCCCGTAAGAAGCCATTCAGTCCCTCGAGCTTATTCTGCTAGCCCTGACCGCTTTCGTGACTCCATCTGCCCACCTTAGTACTATCAACCTCACTCAACAAAAGTCTGTCAAGATGTATTCATAATGATTCCTCTTTTCCAGACCCTTCATCGAAAAAGGACAGCAGGCCGTAGCGATTCAAAATGAGAACTGCCTCAGCAACGCTAGCCCGCACCGTGAATATCACAATCCTTCACTTTGCCTTCCAATTGTGGATGACAAGCCAAGAGTAACTTCAGGTCCGGCGGGACTGAGTCTGGAGCTAATGATCCCAAATGGCATCTTCTTTCTGAAGTTGGAAGCCCACAGTTGTAATTGAGATTTTATTATGTTCTGTACCCATGGGGCAGAGAAATGGTGCCAGTTCTCAATGCTCGAACAAAGAGGCAGTATAAAGACAATGGGCAAATGGGCATCATTTGACTCTGTACAGGTGTTTAATCTTGGAATTTTCTTTTGACCAACTGGAATGAAATACACTGAAAGTTCTGACAATTTAACCCTTTGAGTGATGGCAGGTTCCAGACATTTCCAGTTTCCCAGGTTTTTTTCGGATCTGCTCTTTGTTACAACCGTGAAGGTTATAGGATTAGTATGTTTTAGGTTTATATCTTTTGGTTTATTAGGTTATCATGGTGTTACACCTCACTGGGCTGAAAACCAGTCATTTCAAACTGATCACAGAAGTTAAGGTATTTAAAAAGCATGCAGAAATTGCCTAGATACCCTGACTTCAGACCCAGCTCAGAGAAAGCATATACCAGATTCCTGTCCTTAATGAAAATCGTTATTTATTACAGATAATTGGATTGCGGATACAATTGTGAGCCATCGACATATAATTCTACCAGTTAAAACTCTAACCGTCTTTTAAACTCCCCCTTTATACACACATTCTCTCTCTGTCTCTCACACACGCACACACACTCTCTCAAAAACACATTCTCTCTCTCATACATTCTTGCTTTCTCACACTCTCTTGCTCACACACACACACACACACTCACACACACATACACTGCCACACACACACATTCATACTCACTCACACTCACTCATACATACACACATATACACATTCTTCAAAATTGCAAACATTCACAGTCTCACACGCGCAGACACAAACACTGACACCCGTACATACACACACTCTCTCACACACATTCACACTCACACACACACTCTCATACAAATAGACACAGGCAGGGGAAAGAAAACTGGGTGTTATGGGGGGGGGGGGTGGTGGCAAACACTGGGAAGACAGCCTAGTGGTTCCTGTTCATGGGGGATTGCTGAGATAATTCTTATGTCGCCTCTCAGCCTTCGTACTCTGAAAGCGTTCACTAGTTTACAGGGTGGCTGGTTCACACTAATTAAAGACACCTGACCTATTTGTTAAAAGGCTGAGCCTTCAGCAACCTCTGGAAGAAAAATGAACTGGTTTTCTTCAGGCTCAAACTGCCAAAAACTAAGAGAGCTCCTGAGCCGAGGAGGTCTGAGGCTTCTCACTATTTTGTTCACACTCCCAATCCCGTCAGTGATCTGCAAACTGATCGCATAGCTATCGTCAGGCAGAAGGGCTTCGTTATTGTTAACTGGTCACCAGCTCACAAACCAGTCAGCTCCTCATTACCAACCAACAGTCCATTTGAAAGTGAGGACTGCAGATGCTGGAGATCAGAGCTGAAAATGTGTTGCTGGAAAAGCGCAGCAGGTCAGGCAGCATCCAAGGTACAGGAGATTCGATGTTTCGGACATAAGCCCTTCTTCAGGAATGAGGAAAGTGTGTCCAGCAGGCTAAGATAAAAGGTAGGGAGGAGGGAGTTGGGGGAGGGGCGTTGGAAATGCGACCTCTCCACCCACACCCCCACTCCGGCCTATCAGCCTCACCTTGACCTCCTTCCACCTATCACATTTCCAACGCCCCTCCCCCAAGTCCCTCCTCCCTACCTTTTATCTCAGCCTGCTGGACGCACTTTCCTTATTCCTGAAGAAGGGCTTATGCCCGAAACGTCGATTCTCCTGCTCCTTGGATGCTGCCTGACCTGCTGCGCTTTTCCAGCACCACATTTTCAACAGTCCATTTGAACTCAACGTTTTGGTGCCAGCTCAGCTGTAAACGAGACTGCTGCAGCTGTGTAAACAGTACTTACACGGAGGGTTGCTTTCATAACATGCAGCAATCCTTCAGCAATCTTTAGCTTTAAAACAATTATTTTTTCCCATTTCAATCCACAATTAAAATGACTGAAAAACAAAATGACACGGACTTTAGAACATTTGTAACTGTATCTGTCAATGTAAGCTAAATGACAAGTTTATCAGACAGCACACATAGGAGGTTTAATTGCTAAAGATCAGAAGAAAATGTAAATTTTGTTAATAAAGGACAAATGTTAAATGTTTACTCCCAGATACAGTGACAGTTGCTTCTGAATCCACAAGAAAACTCTAAGACCTGGAAAAACATGATCATTGTCAAGCGTAAATAGTTATGCTGGAACATGTTCTTCTATTGCAGCTGTGATCAGAGATGGGTGATTTCTAATTAGATACGAAGCTAGTGTGCTTCCCATTGCCATAGAGAGGAGGCTAGAGGAAGCCATTTTGAGATCAGGTTACAGGCTTCCCTAAACATCTCCAGAAATCTCACAGACACAAGGCAATTGCAGCTTAATCTTTGATCATCTGCAGCCAAGAGAAGAACAAAAGGAGAGAGATGTTACCCAGGCCTGCTCCTCAGCTAGAATGCTTGTAGGAAGAATGTACTCAGTTTGAAGATAGAGTTTGCAAAGAGTCAAAACAAGGCTGGATGATTTGCCTAACTGAAGCTGGAGGAAGACTCCCCAGAAACATTCTGCCAGTGGAACATAGTATTGGGAAAAGCATGTTTTAAGAAGATTTGTAGCTCAGGTAGAGGTTCTGGAAGAAAGTTTGTCTGCTGAGCTGTAGGATTCATTTTCAGACATTTCGTCACCATATTAGGTAACATCTTCAGTGAGCCTCCAGATAAAGCACTGGTGGTATAGCCTGCTTTCTATATATGTTTTTGGGTTTCCTTGGGTTGGTAATGTCATTTCCTGTGGTGATGTTATCTCCAGTTCTTTTTCTCGGGGGTAGTAAATGGGATCCAAGTCAATGTGTTTGTTGATAGAGTTCCGGTTGGAATGCCATCCTTTTAGGAATTTTCATGCATGTCTCTGTTTGGCTTGTCTTAGGATGGATGTGTTGTCCCAGTCGAAGTGGTGTCCTTCCTCATCCATATGTAAGGCTACTATTGAGAGTGGGTCATGTCTTTTTGTGGATAGTTAATGTTTATGTATCCTGGTGGCTAGTTTTCTGCCTGTTAATCTAATGTCGTGTTTGTTACAATTCTTGCACGGTATTTTGAAAATGACATTAGTTTTGCTTGTTGGCTGTATAGGATCTTTTAAGTTCATTAGCTGCAGTTTTAGTGTGTTGGTGGGTTTGTGGGACACCATGATGCCAAGAGATCTGAGTAGTCTGGCAGTCATTTCCGAGATGTCTTTGATGTAGGGGAGGGTGGCTAATGTCCTTTACAAAATACCGTGCAAGAATTGTAACAAACACTACATTGGACAAACAGGCAGAAAACTAGGGGGCGGCATGGTGGCACAGTGGTTAGCACTGCTGCCTCACAGCGCCTGTAGACCCGGGTTCAATTCCCGACTCAGGCGACTGACTGTGTGGAGTTTGCACGTTCTCCCCGTGTCTGCGTGGGTTTCCTCCGGGTGCTCCGGTTTCCTCCCACAGTCCAAAGATGTGCGGTTCAGGTGAATTGGCCAAGCTAAATTGCCCGTAGTGTTAGGTAAGGGGTAAATGTAGGGGTATGGGTGGGTTGCGCTTCGGCGGGTCGGTGTGGACTTGTTGGGCCGAAGGGCCTGTTTCCACACTGTAAATCTAATCTAATCTAATCTAATCTAGCCACCAGGATACATGAACATCAACTAGGCATAAAAAGACATGACCCACTCTCATTAGTATCCTTACATACAGATAAGGAAGGGCACCACTTCAACTGGGACAACACATCCATCCTTGGACAAGCCAAACAGGGACGTACACGAGAATTCCTAGAATGGTGGCTCAGTGGTTAGCACTGCTGCCTCACAACATCAGGGGCCCGGGTTCAATTCCTGCCTCAGGTGACTGTCTGTGTGGAGTTTGCACATTCTCCCTGTGTCTGCGTGGGTTTTTTCTGGGTGCTCCGGTTTCCTCCCACAGTCCAAAGATGTGCGGGCCAGGTGGATTGGCCATGCTAAATTGCCCATAGTGTTAGGTGCATTAGTCAGAGGGAAATGGGTCTGGGTGGGTTACTCTTCAGAGGGTCGGTGTGGACTTGTTGGGCCGAAGGGCCTGTTTCCACACTGTAGGGAATCTAATCTAGAAGCATGGCATTCCAACTGGAACTCTATGAACCAATGCATTGACTTGGACCCCATTTACCATTCCCTGAGAAAAAGAGCGGGAAATAACATCGCCAGTGGAAATGACATCACTACAGGAAATGACATCAGCAATCCAAACACATAAGAGAAAGCAGGCTATACCACCAGTGCTTTATGCGGAGGCTCACTGAAGATGTTACCTAGTACAGTGACGAAACATCTGAAAATGAAGCTTCCAGCTCAGCGAGCAAGCCTACATCCAGTTTTGGGAAAAGAAAGGAACAGAAATAGGCTCTTCAGAGCTGAAAAACACTTTTGATTGGTTCCAGGAGACTGGTTGTCAATTTCAAAGATCAACTAGTATGAAGGAATTGGGGATTTTGTTGTCATTGATGCAGTGAACGTTCTCTTACAACATGAAGCCTTGATGTGTCAGGAAGTTCAAACTTCATTTCAATCTGTAACCAGTTGAGAGCGTAATTATGCATGAAATTTCAGGTGAAATGATAACATTACCATCGTTAAAAAAAATCTCACAGCAATAAACTGACATTGCAGTCATAAACTAACATTGATAAAGGCCCCAAAATATTAGAGAAATGCCTTATTATTGGAATGTTAGCCATATGGATCTGTAATGTACACTTAAAATTTAACTTACATGAAAACAAATTAGTCACTGGAAAATTTATTAAAGACACTTATTTAAATCAAAAGCAAGGCACTTATCTCCAGAAAGGGAAAGGTTAAGGGAGGGACTTGATAGAGGCTGACAGTAATTCTGAAGGGTTGATAAGCTGTATGTAAAGAGGACACTATCAATTGTGGAGTACAGCAAGACTATCCAGAATATCCAGAAGCATTATTAACGCAGAGAGGGGTGAGGATGTGGATTTCGCTATCACTAGGCACAATTGAGATGAATAGATGGATTTAAGGTGAAACAGAATAAATACAAGGAATTGAAGTAATGCTGATACAGAGAGGTGATGTCGGGTGGAGAAGGCTCAGATAACACACAAACACCAACATTGACCATGTTGGCCAGACCTCATATAGTTCAGTTGTTCGAATCAAAGTTGAATTTAGATGTGTAGTTTCCCAATAGGTCAGTCAAAACTGAAACCAGAACACATGATCCGTGTTTGAAACCTGCTTCCTGCTGGATTAACTGATCTCAGTTGGGATGATGTTGGGACAAATCCATTGGCCTCAGTAGCCCTAGTCTAAAATGGAGTGAACACAAGGCTTTTCTGAGCTCTCACCCTCTCATCATGGTAAATTTACTTCTTCTGGCATGTTGGTGTGTGTGGATATCATTGGGATGCCTGAGAAATTGTACTCTGAATTTTATCTGCTTGATATACACTTGTACCAGCAGAGACAGTCTGGTGCAGTTATAAATCTAAATGTCTCTGGTTGAATATAGAACTATCCCAAGAACTTTATCAGCATGCCTTGCAAGTATTCTTCCAACAGGCCTATTAACTTGAAACAAAGAACCAAGAAAGCTGAAGATTTAAAACAAATAAAAACAGAAATTGCTGCAGAAACTCAGCAGGTCTGTGGAGAGAGAGAAACAAGAGTTAACATTTTGAGTCCACTGACCTTTCTGACAACAGCCAGGAAAAGGTGGGATTCATGCTGATGGCAGGCAGTTGGGCTGGGGGGAGGGAGGAGTGAGTGGATAGATGGAGAGGAAGTCTGAGAGAGAGAGGGAGAATAGGCATTGGTCACAGTAAAGCCAGGGCAGGAGAGCTGAGTAGATGATAACACGATATTGAAATCTATTTTTTCTTCTAGTTTTGCTAGAATCTGCCAGAGTACCAATGAATTGGGAATTCCTAATAAGAACTGGGAGCAGGAGTAGACCATTCAGCCCCTCAAGCCGACTCTACCATCATGGCTGACCTCATCACGGGCTCAACTCTACTTTCCTGCCTTCTCTTCTTAACCCTTCAATCCATTACTATTTACAAATCTCCCTCTGTCCTCCCTAAACTTACTCAATGTCTCTGCCATCCATCTCACTTTGAAATCCACGACCCTTTGAGAGAAGTAATTCCTCCTCATCGCTATTTTAAATCTGCCAACCATTAGCAATAGAGCAGCATGGGGACTAACACTATTGTCTCACAGTGCCAGGGACCTGATTCCAGCCTCGGGCGACTGTCCATGTGGAGTTTGCATGTTCTCCCTGAGTCTGCTTGGGTTTCCTCTGGGTGCTGTGGTTTCCTCCCACAGTCCAAAGATGTGCAGGTTAGGTGAATTGGCCATGCTAAAATTGCCCGTAGTGTTCAGGGATGTGTTGGTTAGGTGCATCAGTCAAGGGTAAATGGAGAGAGTAGGGTAATGGGTCTGCGTGGGTTACTCTTTGCAGGGTCAGTGTGGACATGTTGGGCTGAAGGGCCTGTTTCCACACTGTAGGGCTTCTATATCTATATCCTAAAAGAATGATCCCTTGTTCTAGATTGCTACACAAGAGGAAACACCCTCTGCACATCTACTTTGTCTCCTTTAGCCTCTTATAAAATTTGATTAGATCTCCTCTCATTCTTCTAGTGAGTATTGGCCCAAACTGCTTACTCTCCATTTACCATTCAAACCCCCCAGAGGGTTTGATATTGAATTGGCGTTTAGCGCTTGGGAAATTGAATGAATGATATTCGACAGATGACACAGATATTGAATGTGTATTATTGAACAAGCAATATCCACCAGTACGGAAACAGTCCTTGTGGTAGGAAGGCTGTATATAACAGCACTGATGTTTGAAAACTGAAGGTGGTCTTTCTGAAAGATCAACAATACAGCCATTCAATGTATCCTCATAACCACTGTCCTCATCGGTTCACAACCAAATATTTCCTGTTCTATTTTGCATGATCATCCAGCAGTTAAATGTTGGTACTGAGCAATTGTTGACCTGCTTTGACACAGAGAGTGCTATGTGGTTTTGGTCACAATTTCACCAAGTGATAGGACCCCAACCTGTAACCTCACGTTGTGGTTCCCTTGCGCATGTTCACTGGGGAAGTATGCTTTACAATTTCTGCTGCTTTCACCCTGACATTCCCATTCGACGGTTTAAGAACGGCCTGTGGCCTGCCAAAGTTAATGAATCACAATTTTGACTGGTGTCTTTCTGTGTGAAAAAGGTGGATTGATCTGTAGGAAGAAAGGACCTTCCCTCTGACAAACCAATTCTCGGACTGTCCTTTATCACGCTGTAGAAAAGGGCGATTCCACTGTCTGATCTGAAAAGCTAATCTCTTCCTCCATCAAGTCCATCGAGCTAGCTGGCAACTACTGTCCCCACTCCCCACCCCCTCCCACCATGTCCAGATCTAGCCCAGCAGCCACCTTGCTCATCCAGTTCTGCCATCGAGACAGGGTGAGGCTGCCATTGAAGAATGACTGAGATTGTCTTCAAAACAATCTGGCAATCGGATGAGCTGAGCCGACTCCAGAATCCCAGCCAGGAGTGGATCAGATGCAAAGGAGACATGTCGGGAATCAACATGGAGCACGCAAGAAGAGAAAAGAAATGGCTCTTTGCCAAGAAGAAAAAATCTGTCTCCTTCCATGGGTATGAAGCTGGTGGTGAATTCTATCATTAACGAGGAATACTGTACACTGACTGTGGGCCATTGTCTGTATTGATAACTTCTGACAAAATCCATTTTGCAAAGACCCTGTCCAAAGTGGTGGTCATGATGTTTCCTATAACAATTTAGAGTCATAGAGTCATCCAGCATGGAAACAGACCCTTCGTTCCAACTAGACCATACCGACCAATTTCCCAAATTAAACTAGAACCACCTGCCTGTGTTTGGTCCACATCCCCTAAAACCTTTCCTATTCAAGAAATTATCCAAATGTCTCTTAAACATTATAACTGCACCTGCCTCCATTACTTTCTCTGACAGTTCATTCCACACACTAACCACTCGCTGTGGAAAACAATTGCCCCCATATCTGTTTTAAACTTTTCTCCTCTCACCTTAACAGTCTGCCCCATGTTTTTACCTCCCCCACTTGAAGGAAAAGACCTTTGCCTATTTACCCTATCCATGCCCCACATGCCCCTCTATCAAGTCACCCCTCAGCCTGTGATTAGATTAGACTTACAGTGTGGAAACAGGCCCTTCGGCCCAACAAGTCCACACCGACCCGCCGAAGCGCAACCCACCCATACCCCTACATTTTACCCCTTACCTAACACTACGGGCAATTTAGCATGGCCAATTCACCTGACCCGCACATCTTTGTGACTGTGGGAGGAAACCGGAGCACCCGGAGGAAACCCATGCAGACACAGGGAGAACGTGCAAACTCCACACAGTCAGTTGCCTGAGTCGGGAATTGAACCCGGGTCTACAGGCGCTGTGAGGCAGCAGTGCTAACCACTGTGCCACCGTGCCGCCCACTGCCACCGTGCTCTAGGGAAAACAGCCTCTCCCTATAACTCAAATTCCTAATCCAGGCAACATCCTTGTAAATCTTTTCTGAACCCTTTCAAGTTTCACAAGATCTTTCTTATAGTGGTGAGATGAGAATTGAATGCAGAATTTCCAAAAGTTGTCTAATCATTGTCCTGTACAGCTGTACCATGGCCACCCAAATCCTATACTCAACACACTGACCAATAATTGCAAGTCTACCAAATGCATTCTTCACTATCCTGTCTACCTGCAACTCCACTTTCAAGGAACTATGAACCTGTACCCAAGGTCTCTTTGTTCAGCAACATTACCCAGGACCTTACCATTACGTGTATAAGTCCTGCCCTGATTTGCTTTTCCAAAGTGCAGCACCTCACATTTATCTAAATCAAACTCCATCTGCCAAGCCTTGGTCCATTGGCCCAGTTGATCATGGTCCCATTGTATTCTGAGGTAACCCCTTCTTGCTGTCTACTACACCGCCAATTCTGATGTCATCTGCAAACTTACTAACCAAGTAGATGTGAATCTAACTGGAACTGGACACTATCTAGATATAATGAAGCCAGACTTATCAGGACAAACTGGAGGTCTGCCCATTCTAAAGACATAATTTGTTGTTTCTTTTACACTGTTGTGACATCTCATTCCGTGTATTTTCTACGTGATTGTGACACCTCATTTCCTGTGTTCTTGCATCATTGTGGCACCTCATTTCTTGTGTTCTTGCACCATTGTGGCACCTCATTTCCTGTGTTCTTGCACCATTGTGACACCTCATTTCCTGTGTTCTTTTCACCATTGTGACACCTCATTTCCTGTGTTCTTGCACCATTGTGACACCTCATTTCCTGTGTTACTATGGTGATGCCTCACTTCTCAGTTGCTCATAATACATGATTTGCTGTGTTCTTTTATACAATTAATGAAACTTACTACTGATCTATTGCTCTTTGTATCGTTTATCCTCCTGGGCTAGAGGGGATTCTGTTGATGGGGCCACGTTTTGTCAGAGCAAATACAGAAAATGTGAGGCAATGTACCCCACTGACTAAATTCAGCTAATCTCTTCCTCCACCAAGTCCATCGAGCTAGCTGGCAACTACTGTCCCCCACCGTGTCCACATCTAACCCAGCAGCCACCTCGCTCTCACCCAGTTCTGCCATCGAGACAGGGTGAGGCTGCCATTGAACAATGACTGAGATTGTCTTCAAAACAATCTGGCAATCGGATGAGCTGAGCCGACTCCAGAATCCCAGCCAGGAGCGGATCAGATGCAAAGGAGACATGTCGGGAAGCAACATGGAGCACGCAAGAAGAGAAAAGAAATGGCTCTTTGCCAAGAAGAAAAAATCTGTCTCCTTCCATGGGTATGAAGCTGCTTGTCACTGGATTTTAAAATCCTAACATCTCTACGCATCGAACTCAGCACCACCTTCCTAACCTGCAATCTTCTTCCTGACCTCTCCGCCCCCACCCCACTCCGGCCTACCACCCTCACCTTGACCTCCTTCCACCTATCGCATCTCCATCGCCCCTCCCCCAAGTCCCTCCTCCCTACCTTTTATCTTAGCCTGCTGGACACACTTTCCTCATTCCTGAAGAAGGGCTTATGCCCGAAACGTTGAATCAGAAATACGCGCACATGGTCAAGTTCCTTTTCTCTTTTGCAGGATATGGGCATCATTGGTGAGATCATCCTGGGCTGCCCGTCCCTAATTGCCCGTGGACTGTTTAGCTCCCTGGGGCATTTCACAATCAACCACATCGCTGTGGGTCAGGAATCACACGTAGGCCAGACCAGATCAGGGCATCAGATTTCCTGTACCCTGGGTGAACCAGATTTTTTTTTGCATGTCCTACCTGTGTCTATGTGGGTTTCCTCCGGGTGCTCCGGTATCCTCTCTCAGTCCAAAGGTGTGCAGGTCAGGGTGGATTGGCCATGGGAAATTGTCCATAGTGTCCAGGGATGATGCAGGCTGGGCTGATTAGCCTCATCATTACTGAGGTTTACACTTTCACATTTATTATTTGAGTTTAAATCCCATCAAACCACTATGGCTGGGTTTGAATCTATGCTACAAGATCTGAACTTCTGAATTACCAATAAGTATACCATTTCTCCACATTGTGCTCAGCCAACAGCCCGGGTTCATTCATTTCTGCTCCCGAGCTAATTTCAAATAATTCTACACAAGGTTTCTGGGACCAGCATTGAATTCCCCTACATTGACCATCTGCCACCAATTCCCACACATTCCCAAATTCTGCACCTTTCTGGGAGTAAATGTCACACCAAACCCTCACTGCGGAGCTGGGAAACTAGATGGCCGATTTCTCCATGTTTTGGTCAGGTTTGGCCAATGGGTCCAGTCCTCCTTGATTGATATGCAACCCATGGTCGTCAACTTCCTTCCATTTCTCTGCCTATCGTCATGTTCTGCACATTGGACCAGGCTCTCTCTCTCTCTCTCTTTGCCTCTCTCTCTCTGTCTCTCTGTCTCTCTCTCTCTCTCTCTTTCCCTCTTTCTGTTCCTATTCCCCATTTCAGTGACTATTTCCAGCAACTTTGTTCACCCTCCATTCCGTTTGCAGAACTGTTGAGTGCATTATGTCAATCGTTGAAACTGTCATCTCTATGAATCCCTTCCTAATCCTCTTCATTTAAAGGGCAGAGGACTGGAGGTTATTTGGTTCACCAATTCATCAAAGACCCTCCTTAAAGCCTATCACTCTTTGACCAAGCATATTCATACCCATCTTAAACCATCTTCTTTCTGCAAATCAAATATCCAACCATAGAGAGTCCCCGCTTTAGGAGCGTTTGACTTCCAAATGCTTGTACTTATGAAAGCAATCCCATATAGAAGTGTCATTTTGAGTATCTGACATATGGACATTTCCTTGTAATAATGAGTGGCCCCTGGTTAGCACTGCTGCCTCACAGCGCCAGGGATCTGGGTTCAATTCCTGCCTCAGGTAACTGTCTGTGTGGAGTTTGCACATTCTCCCCGTGCCTGTGTGGGTTTCCTCCGGGTGCTCCGGTTTCCTCCTACAGTCCAAAGATGTGCAGGTCAGGGTGGATTGGCCATGGGAAATTGTGCATAATGTCGAGGCATGGTGTAGGCTGGGTGGATTCGCCATGGGAAATACAGGGTCACAGGGATAAGGTAGAGGGTATGAGTCTGGGTGGTATGCTTGGTGTAGATTGATGGGCAGCACGGTGGCTCAGTGGTTAGCACTGTTGCCTCACAGCACCAGGGTCCCAGGTTCGATTCCAGCCTTGGGTAACTGTGTGCAGTTTGCACGTTCTCCCAGTGTCTGTGTGGGATTCCTCTGGGTGCTCTGGTTTCCTCCCACAATCCATAGGATGTGCAGGTTAGATGAATTGGCCATGCTAAATTGTCTATAGTGTTAGGTGCATTAGGCAGGGGCATAGGTCTGGGTGGGTTACTCTACAGAGGGTCAATGTGGACTGGTTGGGCCAGGCGGCCTGTTTCCACACTGTAGGTAATCTAATCTAAACAATCCCCTGCACTGCAGGGCTTTTATGAGTCTGTGATCCTTTACTTTGTCCTGCACTGTGTTCTGATGTGCGTTGACTTACCAACATGCTCAGGAACCTGCTCACAATCCGGGGGGTGTCTGTAGCTGGGAATAAACTGTCTTCTGAATGGTTCTGACCTCAGAACCAGAAATCACAACTAAGACCTTTCCAAATCAAGATCTATGTCTTTTGAATGAGTCTCACCACTCAATACCAAGTCGTACCACTTAATGCTTCACAGCAGCTCCCAACAGGACCAGGAGGAAGAAATACTGTACTCACAGCTCCTCCAGCTTTCAGAGCATCACGTTGATCCCAAGTCTTTCCCAGCCAATGTAGAATCACTGTTTGTATTGGCGGAAGGTAGATAGGTAATATGCATACAGCCAGCTCCCAGAGACAATAAGCCAACTACAATCAAATCAGTTGCTTTAGCAACATTAGTTGTGGGATTAATATTTGCCGGGACACCAAGGAGAACTTCCTGGCTCTCCATTGAAAGAGCAGCAATTGGATCTTTTGCATCGAATCAAGGAGAGAGGCAAAATCTCTCATGTCTTATCTAAAGGGCAGCTCTTAGGCCTGGACTGGAGGGTTTGCCTTGATCTTATGAGCCTGCCTCCTGATGGAGGACTGGAACACAGATTGAGCCATGGTTGGCAGTTATCTTGGAGTCTGAGTATCTGATCTCTTACCCAAACTCTCCAGACGGTCAACCGGATAAGGGGTAGGGTCAAAATGGAAGGCAGCGAACTTACCCAAGTGATGAGCTTCCTGCCCTTTTCCTCTTTCTTTCTCTAGGACAGAGCGTAATAAGACCATCGACGATGCACAACTCTCCTGTCCAGAGCTGAGGCGATCGGTTGCATCCACCAATGTCTCCACCCTCAACCTATCCTGCGACAAGGAATCCACCGACAGCGCTGAGAGTCTGGACTCCAGGAAATGCCAGTCTCCGGTCACGGGCACAGACGATGTGAGGGTGCCATGGTCCAGCAGGCAGCTCAGTGTCAGTCCGGTACGTGTAAAACGCAACAGAAACGAGGAAGGGCCAGGACTGGTGCCAGCAAAGTAATGGAAACTGGAAAGTATAGTGCGAGGTATGAGCTCCAGATTCGGACCTTGGGGGCCTCATTTCTTGAAGGGGAAACCAGTAGTACTTGAGAATGATGTATACTTGGTCCAATTTGTCTCGTATACTTCAGAATGGGGCACCAGTCTGCCCAGCACCTTCATTTCCAAGTATTACTGAGTCTGGTTTTTGACCTTTTTTCCTCCGAGCGGTACCAATGATGCTAGGCCTCAGAGTGAGGTCTATAATTTTGAAGGTCTCAGGTCGGGGCCTGGTGAAGGTATCAATTAAAGTGAGATTAGATTAGATTACCTACAGTGTAGAAACAGGCCCTTCGGCCCAACAAGATCTGTAGAAAGTACTCACAGGTCAGTCCCTGTAAAAGCCTCAATCACAGGGAGACTGAGACTCTGAAGGCCTCGATTTGAGGAAGGCCAAGATTCTGAAGGCCCTCAGGAATATGAAATATTCAGAATTTTTTTTTGGTGCTCTGCAGAAAAGCTGAGGATCTCCATCTGGTGAGCTCTGAGGTGGAATTTCCACTGGCTGCCTGGGGATTATAGAAAAGACACAGGAGCCACAAGTAAAGATTTCAGCTGCTGGTAGTTCTGAGATTTGGCTCACTCTCTCAGGCCAAACTAAGAGGCTTGACCTGCTGCCAATTGGGATCAAAGATTAATATTCAGGAACCATCTGCAAGTAAACACTTACTTGAGGGGCATGACAATGTCTGGTTATGAATACATTTGGACAGATTTGGAGTAAATCTGTAATATAATTATCCAAGACGAAAAACGAAAGATTGTTTGACTGACGGACAAAATTAAAATCACCCACTAAGCAGAGGATTAGCTTATTTGTTTACTGATTGGTGGGGGGGGGGACAGGAAATGCTGCGAGATTGGTTACGTTTGGAGTGAGTGTGGGACAATTTGTTGGTGGGGGGGGGGGTGATTGGGGGAGGGTGTCACCTGATGACGTGTCCACACATACATTGAGCCAAACTTGTCAGGCTTACTCCAACGTCCAATGTCTTCAATCAATCTGATTGGCTGTGACCAATCAAAGCCAGCCAAAAACTTCCCATGAGTCAGTGTGAAAGTCCAGCGAGCAGGCTGGAAGGCAAATGGCATGTTGGGCTTTATTGCAAAGGGGGTTGGACTATAAGAATAAAGCTATCTTGGTATATCCGTACAGGACTTTGGGGAGTCTACAACTGGAATACGATGTACAGTTTTGGGATGGATACAACTTGCTTTGAGGACAATCACAGCAAAGATTAACCACTTGACCAGTCCCTGGGATGAGGAGTCATTTTATGACAAGATGCTGAGTTAACTAGGTCTATACTCTCTGGAGTTCAGAAGAATGAGCAGCAATCTCATTGAGATACGGATTTAAAAGGGACCTAAAGGGCAACATCTTCACACAAAGGGTGGTGCGCATATGGAACAAAGTGCCAGAGGAGATGGTGGAGGTTGGTACAGTGACAATATTTAAATGACATCTGGATGGGTATATGAATAGAAAGGGTTTAGACAGATATGGGCCAGATGCTGCTAAATGGAACTAGATTAATTTGGGATATCAGGTTGGCATGGACGGGTTGGACCGAAAGGTCTGTTTCCGTGCTGTCCATCTCCATGACTCTATGACATGGATTTCTGGAGGCAGAGGTGGATTGATGGGTTAGATCCTGAGGTGATGTTTCTGCCAAGCTGGGGAAGATAAAACTGTCTCACTTACAATTGAGATGAGGAGGAACTTATTCACTCAAAAGGTTATGAATCGTCGGAATTCTGCACCTTAGAGGGGAGCTGAACATGCTTAAGTTGGAGATAGACAGACTTTTGGTCTCCTGGGATGAGGAAGTGAAGTTACAGTCATAGGGCAGCGATGATTGGACAGAATGACAGTGCAGGCTCAGTGGTTGGATCAGTCAGACATCCCATCCTGCTGTCCTTATGTTCTTGCTTTTGTGAGTTGCAGTGTGCGATCTTTCTGGACAGGGTTGAGAAAAATAAAAACGCTACTAACTCCTTGAGGGAATACACTCGGAAACTGGAGGTAAGAGCTGCAATTTATCCATATCAGCCACTTGTGGGTGTGTGTGTGTGTGTGTGGGTGTGCGTGTGTGTGTGGATGTATTTGTGTGTGTGCGCATGCGTGCATATGTGTAGGTGTGTGTGTGCACATGCGTGTGCGTGTGTGTGCTTAGGTGTGTGAGTGTGTGTGGGGATGTATGTGTGTGGGTGCATGTGTGTGTGGGTGTGCATGTGTGTGCTGTGTGTGGGTGTGTGCGTGCGTGTCTATGTATGTGTGTGCGTGTGTGGGTGTATGCGTGGGGGGGTGTGTGCTTGTCTGTGTGTGGGTGGGTGTGCATGTGTGTTTGGGTGTATGAGTGTGCGGGTGTGTGAGCGTGAGTTTGTGGGTGTGCGTGTGTGTGGGTGTGTGCGTGTGTGTGCATGTGTGCATGTCTGTGTGTGTGTATGTGTGGGTGTGTGTGTGCATGCGTATGAGGGGGTATGTGTGAGTGTGGGTGTGCGGGTGTGAGTCTGTGTTGGTGTGCGTGTGTGTGTTGAATGTGTGTGCTTGTGTGTGTCTCTGTGTGTGTGGGTGTGTGTGTGAGTGTGAGTGCGCGCGTGTGTGTGTGTTTGTGTGTGTGAGTGTATGAGTGTGTGCCTGTGGTTGTGTGTGTATTTGTGCGTGTATGCGTGTGGGTGTGTGTGTGGGTGTGTGTGTATTAGGGTGGGTGAGTGTCTGGGTGTGAGTGTGCATGCGTGTGTGTAGGCATGTGTGTGTGGGGGTGCGTGTGTGTGTGTGCGTGTGTGTGCATGCGTGTGTGTGTGGGTGTGTGCATGTGTTTGTGGGTGTGCGTGTGGGTGTGTGCATGTGTGCGTGTCTGTGTGTAGGTGTGTGTGTATGTGTGTGTGTGCGTGTGTATGAGTGGGTGTGTGTGAGTGTGGGTGTGTGGGTGGTGTGTGTGTGAGTGTGTGGCTGTGCGTGTGTGTGTTGAGTGTGTGTGCGTGTATGTGAGTGGTTGGATGTGTGGGTGCGTGTGCATGTGTGTGTGTGTGTGGGTGTGAGTGTGTGTGTTTGCGTGTGTGGGTGTGTGTGCCTGTATGTGTGAGGGTGGGTGGGTATGTGGGTGTGAGTGTGTGGGTGTGGGTGGGTATGTGTGTGTGGGTGTACATGTGTGTGTGAGTGGGTGGGTGTGTGGGTGCGTGTGCGCGTGTGTGTGTGGGTGAATGTGTGGGTGGGTGTGTGTAGGTGGGTGTATGGGTGTGGGTGAGTGTGTGGGTGGGTGTGTGAGTGTGTGGGTATGGGTGGGTGTGTGGGTGGGTGTAATTTTTTAGATTAGATTAGACTTACAGTGTGGAAACAGGCCCTTCGGCCCAACAAGTCCACACCGACCCGCCGAAGCGCAACCCACCCATACCCCTTACCTAACACTACGGGCAATTTAGCATGGCCAATTCACCTGACCCGCACATCTTGGTGACTGTGGGAGGAAACCGGAGCACCCGGAGGAAACCCACGCAGACACGGGGAGAACGTGCAAACTCCACACAGTCAGTCGCCTGAGTCGGGAATTGAACCCGGGTCTACAGGCGCTGTGAGGCAGCAGTGCTAACCACTGTGCCACCGTGCCGCCCAAATCTGACCGACTAATTAGTTCTATGAAGGCAGTGACTGCAATTTGCAAACAGAAAAGGTTACTTTAATCTTACCATCAAATCTTGGTTAGACCACTCTTGGGAGGATTGTGCAAAGATTATTGTCTTGCTATTGCAGAAAAATGTACAAAAAAAGGCATTGAAAAAGGTCCAAAAATGCTCGCAAGTACAATACCAGAGCTGAGAGGTTAGAAATATCAGGGAATATTGAAAAGAATGCAACTCATTTGAGGAGGATTGGGTTTTAGTGGGTGGGTGCAGCATTACAGATAAAGGGAAGTTCACCGCTAAGGTGGGACGTGAAAACGAGGGTCAGAATTTTAAAATCAAGAATTCAGAGTAGGAGTAGGTCAGTGAGCACGGGGGGAGAGTAGAGCTTGGAGTAAGCTGAGTTTTACAGAAGCTGGAAGCTTGGGGGAAGCTGCCTATTCATAAGGAGTGGTGGTCCTGCTATCTCTTCCGTAGGCAAGGCCATGGAAATGGCGGTGAGGAGAGTGTGAAGAAAAGGAGCAAAGGATTATGGGAGGAGATGGGAAATGACAGTCAATTGATCAAATTAGGCAGAGTGTTTTTGGATCAGTTTTTTCTTTGCAAAATCTCCTTTATTCAGAGGCAGTAAACAATGATTGTATAAATCAGTCAAGTAGGTGAATTTTATTTTTAAATTCACTCATGGGATGAGGGTGTTGCTGGCCAGGTCATTAGTTATTGCCCGTCCCTATGAGTCAACCACAGCACTATGGGTCTGGAGTCACACCTAGGCCAGATTTCCTTCCCTAAAGGGACATCAATGAACTAGTTGGGCTTTCACAACAATGGTTACATGATTGCCATTAGGCTCGCTTTTAAATTCCAAACTTTTATTCCCCTTTCAATTAATGACTGCCTTGCTGGGATTTGAGCCAATGGCCCCAGAACATTAGCCTGGGGCCCTGGATTGCTTGATCAGTGATATGAGGCAATAGAGCAATTGTATTCAGTTGTTGAATTGCTCTGTGTTTGATTAAAAGAATCTGGTAACTGATCTTGCTCACAGTGCTTGATTAAATATAGATTCAGCTGCACAGAAGCTTCTGGAATCTTGGTTGAAGCATGGAGCAGACCTTCTAAAGCACTGAACAGAACTGTTATCAATGTTCCTGCACATTTAGAAACTCCTAGTGACTCTGCATTACTCAAAATAAAACAAAGTCAACCACATTGCTATGGGTCAGGAGTCACATGGAGGCTGGACCAGTTAAGAATGGCAGTTTCCTTTTATAAAGGACTTTAGTGAATCAGATGTTTTTTTTCCCCCGGAAGGGTCACCGGGAACATTAACTCTGATTTCTCTGCACCAATGCTGAGCTTTTCCGGCAACTTCTGTTTTCTTCCTGATTCATGGCCATCATTGCAATCTTAATCCCAGAATTTTATTGAATTCAAATTCCGCCAGTGGTAGGATTCAAACCAAGGGCCCCAGCACATTACCTGAGTCTCTGGATTAATATTCCAGTGACAATATCGCTAGGCCATCCCCCTCCCAAATGGTAAAGGGATAATAAACACTGAAAGACATAGCAGAGAGCTTTGCCATAATGTTAAGGAGTTGGATATACACTCTAGGCTACAGTAACCATGGCGTTTCAGTCAGTGAATGAGCTCCATTGTGCAGCAACAGGCTGTACAGCTCCTGGTTTATTCAGACGTAAAGTAGGCAGCACAGTGGTACAGTGGTTAGCACTGCTGCCTCACAGCGCCAGAGACCCGGGTTCAATTCCTGACTCAGGCGACCAACTGTGTGGATCCCCGTGTCTGCGTGGGTTTCCTCCGGGTGCTCCGGTTTCCTCCCACAGTCCAAAGATGTGCAGGTTAGGTGAATTGGCCATGCTAAATTGCCCCCAGTGTTAGGTAAAGGGGTAAACATAGGGGAATGGGTGGGTTGCACTTCGGCGGGTCGGTGTGGACTTGTTGGGCCGAAGGGCCTGTTTCCACACTGTAAGTAATCTAAAGATGGCCCCTACCTCCTCAGAATAGCGGATGGGGAAGCTCAACCAGGAGATGCTTTGCTGACAGCTGAGTCCGAGGAATGGCGCCTGCTCAGATGAGACTGGGTTGGGAAATGGCTCTACGTTAACACCCAACACTTGGCCATCCAAGACACTTGACTAACACTTGATCCACCCGAGTGAAAACCGTGGCCTTAGACAGACACTAACACTGGAGAAAATGGGAGAGAAATATTAGGGGTAAAGAAACAAATGTGAAACAAAGAGATGACTAACAGATGATTAACCTGGTATCTGATTCACTGTCATTGTTAGGGCAAACACAAGAAGCTTGAGAACTTACTGAACAAACTGGAGAATGACAGAAGAGGCATGCTGGATAATTCATTATTCCTCGAGGTATGTAATGACAGGAAAATACACTTAGGGAGCACTATCAACCTCTGGATCTTAAAGAGCTCACACCTGCCAATGGAGTACTTTCAAACTGCGGTGCTGTCATCAGTCTAGGCCAGCTATTACTTTTTCTTTCATCTTTTAAGAGATGTGGGCAATACTGGCATTTTGTTGCTTAATTCCTCTTGAACAGAATGGACAACAGGTGGGCCATTTCTGAAGGCAGTGAGGAGTCAGCAACCTTCCTGAGGGAGGGGGGGGTCTGGAGTCACATGTAGGCCAGACTGGATAAGGGCAGCTGATTTCTGTCCCTAAAGGGCATCGGATAGTTTTTTTTAGAAAAACAAAAAATCAATGGTAGGTTCATAGAACTTACTGAGACAAAATTTCAATTCTAGATTAATTAATTCATTGTAAACTCCCCCAGACACCAGAGTTGAACTTGTCCCCAGTCATTAGCCTGACGGTCTGGATTACTCATCCATTAGTACTACCTTGGCACCGCTATCTCTTGATAGCTATGTTACAGGATTCAAGGAACCCCATCATCTGGAATAACTGACAACTAACACTAACAGCCTTTATTTAGATGGCTCCCAGTCAATGCCTCACGCAATCAGAACCAAATTGCCAAGCATTGACCACCTTTGCTCCTGCAGTATAAATTGTTGTGATTGTTTGAAATTTAGCATTCTTGCATATGTCCTGACAACTACAAGGATGTTGCCAGGGTTGAAGGATTTGAGCTATAGGGAGAGGCTGAACAGCTGGGGCTGTTTTCCCTGGAGCGTCGGAGGCTAAGGGGTAATCTTATAGAGGTTTTCAAAATTATGAGGGGCATGGATAGGGTAAATAGACAAAGTCTTTTCCCTGGAGTGGGGGCATCCAGAACTAGAGGGCATAGGTTTAAGGTGAGAGGGGAAAGATATAAAAGAGACCGAAGGGGCAACTTTTTCACACAGAGGGTGGTGCGTGTATGGAATGAGCTGCCAGAGGAAGTGGTGGAGGCTGGTACAATTGCAACATTTAAAAAGCATTTGGATGGGTTTATGAATAGGAAGGGTTTGGAAGGATATGGGCCGGGTGCTGGCAGGTGGGACTAGATTGGGTTGGGATATCGGGTCGGCATGGACAGGTTGGACTGAAGGGTCTGTTTCCATGCTGTACATCTCTATGACTCTATAATGTGCCTCTTTTCTCAGCAATATTCCTGTCCTGTACTACACAGTGACTAATAGTGATTGCTGGCAATGATTAGACAAGGATTGTATTCAAATAGTCAGTTGCTGCTGTAGTGATTGTAACAAGGTCAGCCAGGTGGAGCTCATAGAATATGAGTTCCCTGATTGGGGCAGTAAATCTAGTCCAATCAGAGAGCCCTGACTGACAGATGTAAACAGGAATGTCAGAGGTTCTGTTCACTCTGAGAGCTGACTCTGAGGGAGCTGGATCAGTGTCAAGAACTCTCCAGATGGAAATAACGAGTGACTTGGTGAAGGGATACTGGCCTCTGTGGAGTTTGATTAGATTACTTAAAGTGTGGAAACAGGCCCTTCAGCCCAGCAAGTCCACACCGACCCTCTGAAGAACAACACACCCAGACCCATTCCCCTATATTTAACCCTTCACCTAATGCTATGGGCAATTTAGCACAGCCTATTCACCTAACCTTAAACATCTTTGGACTGTGGGAGTAAACCCACGCAGGCAATGTGCAAACTCCACACAGACAGCTGCCCAAGGTGGGAATTGAACCTGGGTCTCTGGCGCTGTGAGGCAGCAGTGCTAACCACTGTGCCGCCCTATTATTGTAGCTACCACAGACAGTGAGTACTGCTGAATGAAAATCAGGCTTTATCGAGGCTTTCGGTCTTTGACGTATCCGAGCATTCACATCACAACCAATGGAAAGGGGACGGACATTGTAACTGTATGAGACAAGAGTGCTGGTTGGTTGCCAAGTGGATCCTGACTGGCAGAGACAATGCGATAAAACATATACCAGTTAGGTGAAGATTGACAGTTAACTGCCACGGTTTAAACTTGAACCGGCAGGTTGATTCTGATTGGTCAAGCCACAGTTCTGGTTCAGAGAATGGTTGGAGGCTATTGTTTCAACCCAACACAATGTGTGTACAGCTATGACATAATGAATCCTTTTCCAGCTCTATTGTTGCCTCATTTATTTTGCCTCACTGATTAATTGGTTTCACAATTGAGCTGGTTAGAATAATGCTGAAAATGTGTTGCTGGTTAATGCGCAGCAGGTCAGGCAGCTAAAGCCCTTCATCGTCGAATTTCCTGTTCCTTGGATGCTGCCTGACCTGCTGCGCTTTAACCAGCAACACATTTTCAGCTCTGATCTCCAGCATCTGCAGACCTCACTTTTTACTGGTTAGAATAATGACTGGATTAAAAATGGAAAATGCTGGAGAAACTCAGCAGGTCTGGCACCCTCCATGGAGAGAGAAACAGAATTAATGTTTCGAGTGCAATGTGTCTCTTCTTTGGAATTGTAACGTGAGTGTTTGAGTTCCAAGGAACAGTCCTATTAGTCTAGAAATGTTAACTCTTTCATTCTCCACAGATCCAGCCAGGCCTGCTGAGCTTCTTCAGCATTTTCTGTTTTCATTTCAGATTTCCAGCATCTGTGGTATTTTGTTTTTATTGGAATACTAACCGGTTTGTTCAATGGCTGCCTGACCTATTCCTGATGTTGTCCCCAGAAAAACAATAAACAGAAGCACATGTTCGAAATGGAGAATAATGTCTTACAGCAGAGATCATCGGCTGTTGAGGTAAGACACTTTTCCAATCTTTTATAGCTAATGTTTGGAGAATAGCCACGGTCTTTTCTCTGCGGTGGGGGAGTCCAAAACTAGAGGGCATAGGTTTAGGGTGAGGGGGGAAAATCTTAAAAGGGACTTAAGGGACAACCTTTTCATGCAGAGGGTGGTGCGTGTGTGGAATGAGCTGCCAGAGGAAGTGATAGAGGCTGCAACATTTAAAAGTCATAATTTGGAGATGCTGGTGTTGGACTGGGGTGTACAAAGTCAAAAATCACACAACACTAGGTTATAGTCCAACAGGTTTATTTGGAAGCCGTAGCTTTCGGAGTCCTGATGAAGGAGCAGCACTCCAAAATCTAGTGCTTCCAAATAAACCTGTTGGAATATAACCTGGTGTTGTGTGATTTTTAATATTTAAAAGGCATCTGGATGGGTACATGAATAGGAAGGGTTTAGAGGGATATGGGCCAAGTGCTGGCAAGTGGGACTGGATTAGAATAGGATATCTGGTTGGCATGGACGAGTTGGACTGAAGGGTCTGTTTCTGTGCTGTATGTCTCTATAATTCTATATTTAATGGTAACTAATGTCAATGGAGTAAGTATCCAGAGGCTTGGAGTACTGCACTAGGGACATGGGTTAAAATGGCAGCTGGTGCAATTTAAATTCAATGATTAAATATGAAAACTATAAAGCTGGACTCAAGTGATGGTAACTATTTTTGTTGTAAACCCCTATCTCATTCACTAATGGCCTGTTAGGGTGGGGAAATCTGACTGTCCTTACCCCACATGTAATTCCAGATCCACATCAATGTGGAGACTCTTTAACTACCCTCTGAAGGGCCCTAACAAGCAACTTTCAGCTCAAGGGCCATTGATGCAAGTGATGTCCACATCCCACTAAAGAATTAAAAAACAGCAGTGCCTACACATAGTGGCAAGCAAAGCCATTGGTTAAGGTCTTATCAGAATGATGGCACCTCTGACAGTGCAGAACCCCGCTCACTGCTGGCTTTGGGAGTGCCAGACTAGGGCTTGTGCTGATATCTCCGGTGTGGGACTTGAACATCTGACCATCAGCCTGCGTGGTAAGACCCATTAAGCCATGGCTGGCAGTGTAAATGAGTGTGAACCAGGCCATTGGCCAAGCACTCTCTTCCCTTCCAGAATAAATTGTTGTGACTGTTTGAGATTTGGATTCTTGCATATGACCTGATGACAAGCTTCAACAACCTAGACTCCCTACAAGTCCTGACCGCTGTCACCCCGGGCGGATATCGGAGCAGGCTGCCCTAGAGGTGGTCAAAAGGTGTGTCAGGACAGACCGAGAACTGGAAGGGGCATGGGGTGGACCGAGAGCCAGAAGGTACATAGGGGCAGGTTACCTTAGAGTGGCCGGAAGGTGGGAGGGACAGGGGCTTGCTGGGTCTGTATTGTATGCACTGTTTATGTAACTGGATTAGCTTTTTATGTACAAATGTCATTGTCACTGTCTTTTATATGTGGAACTGGGATTTGAGGTTTGTCCTCCTCTCTGTAAACTGGTTGAATGGTAGGGTTTGGGGTCTGGCTTCGTTGATCCTCTCCCTTGTAAAATTGCTGTTGTATACAGCTGTAAATGTTAACTGTTTTTTGTAAACTGTTTTGTAATTTGTTTAATAAAATATTATAGACTCCCTGCAATGTGGAAGCAGCTCATTTGGCCCATCAAGTCCACACAGACCCCTCTAAACACCATCCCACTCAAACCCACCCCCCTATCTTTCCCATGACTAACCTTCCCTGCATATTGGTTCACACTATGGGGCAACTTAGCATGGCCAGTCTACCTACCCAGCACGTCTTTGGACAGTGGAAGGAAGCCAGAGCACGTGCAAACTCCATACAGATAATCTTTTTTAAATATTAAATATTTGAGTGGCTCACCCGACCTATTCCTCATGTTGTCAACAGAAAAACAAGAAACAGAAGCAAACGTTTGAAATGGAAAATAGCGCCTTACAGCAGAGATCATTAGCGTTTGAGGTAAGCTATTTTCCTGTGGATGGTGTAGAGATTGTGTCAGTGAAGTAGGAGCATAGAGGCCTGGACTATACTTCTTAGGCCATGGGTTCAAATCCCAACATGGAAACTGGTGGAATTTAAATTCAACAAATACGTCTGGAATATATAAAGCTATTCTCAGTGAGAATGACCTGAAACTATTGCTTTTTTTTATTTCTTTGTAAAAATGCATCTAATTTGCCAATACCCTGTTAGGAATGGAAATCTGTCTTCCTTAACTTGGCCTGGCCTGCACATGTCTTCAGGGGTACAGCAATATGGTTAACTCTGAATTACCTTCTGGAGAGGACCAATAAACTACTCTCAGTTCAAAGGCAATTAGAAATGGCCAACAAGCACTGGTGATGCCCTCATCACATCAAAGGATAAAACAATCTCCCATGCCCACACAAGGAGGCAAGCAACACCTTTATTAAAGGTCTTATCTTCAAGATGGCACCCTGAATGTGCAGCACTCCCTCACTGCTGGCTTTGGGAGAGTTCCGGTAGGCTCAGTGTGGCATGGTGGCTCGGTGGTTAGCACTGCTGCCTCACAGTACCAGGGACCCAGGTTCGATTCCACCCTTGGGTGACTGTCTGTGTGGCGTTTGCATGTTCTCCCTGTGTCTGTGTGGGCTTTCTTTCACAGTCACAAAGATGTGTAGGTTAAATGAATTAGCCATGCATAGTGTTCAGGGATGTGTGGGTTAGGGATAAATATAGGCGAATGGGGCTGGGTGGGTTACTGTTTGGAGGGTCACTGTGGACTTGTTTAGCCAAAGGGCCTGTCTCCATACTGTAGGGATTCTATGTCTCTGGTTTGGGATTTGAATGTCTGACCAACAACCTTCAGTGATAGACTCACTCAGCCATGACTGAGAGTGAAAAAGCAAGTCAAACAGGACGATTTGCCAATGCACCCTTTTCTCCTCCAGTCTAAATTGTTGTGACTGTTTGAAATGTGGCATTCTTGCATGTGTCCTGATGACTGCAAAATGAAAAGCTTCACCGACATCTCTCTCTTTTCAGCCATATTCCTGTTCACTACCATGGAGCGAATCATAGAGATTGCTGCTTATGATTAGCCAACGACTCAATTCTAATGGTCGAGTATAGCACAGAACATAAAAACAGCTGGAAAAGTTTCATCTAAGTTTGTGTTTTTGCATTCACCAGCACATTCACAGGTTTACCAATGGCAAAGAGAAACAACATTTTATCGTAATTGAGAAGAGAGTGTTGACTGGTTGACAAGTGGAACCTGATTGGTAGAAGAATTGCCATGAAAAATACACTGGGTTGGATGACTGACAGTTAAATGCCAAGCATGTTTACATTTGAACCAGTAGATTGATTCTGATTGGTCAAGCCACTGTCCTGAGGAATGAACCAAGCAATGGCTGCAGCCTGACCTGTTGGGTTGAAACAGGCACAATGTGCATATAGCTACAAAATAACCTGTCCTTTTCTAACTCTATTGTTGATTCATTTAACTTGCAGGATGTTATGGACAAATTTGCCTAATTAATTAATTGATTGCATGGTTTAGCTGGTTAGAATAACAACTGAAGTGGAAACAGAAAATGCTGGAGAAACTCAGCAGGTCTGGCAGCTTCCGTGAAGAGAGAAGCAGAGTTAATGTTACAAGTGAAGTACACCTCTTCTTCAGAACTGTATCGTGAGTGTTTGAGTTCCAAAGGAGAATCATATCAGACTTGAAATGTTAATTATGTGTTTTCTCTCCACAGAAACTGCCAGACCAACTGAGTTTCTCCAGCATTTTCTGTTTTTATTTCAAATTTCCAGCATCCGCAGTATTTTGTTTTCATTAGAATACCGAATGGTTTGTTAACTGTTTGAATGACTACCTAACCTACTCCTGATGTTATCATCAGAAAAGCAATAAACAGAAGCATACATTCCAAATGGAGAATAATGCCTTACAGCAGAGATCATCGGCTGTTGAGGTAAGGCATTTTTCCAATCTTTTACAGATAGAGATCGGACATGGTTTAGTGTTAACTAATGTCAGTGGAGCAGGACTCCAGAGGTCTAGAGTATTGCTCTGGGACCATGGGTTCAAATGGCAGTTGGTGGAATTTAAATTCAGTGAATAAATCTGAAATCTATAAAGCTAGACTCAGCAATGGTGAGAATCAAACTCATTTCTTTATTGTATACCTTATCTCATTCACTAATGGCCTGCTAGGGTGGGAAATCTGAGTCTCCTTTTCTCACATGTGACTCCAGACCCACATCAATGTGGATGACCTTAACGACCCTCTGAAGTGCCCTAACTCAAGGGCCATTAGAGATGGACAACAAATGTTGGTGATGCCCACATACCATCGAAGGGTAAAAGAAACTCCAATGCCCACCCAAGGGGCCAAACCATGCCTTTGTTTGAGGTTTCCTCTAAACGATGTCACCTCAGACAGTGCTGCACTCCCTCAGTGCTGGCACTTAGACAATCAGCCAAGGCTTTGGGCTCATGTCTCTGGACTGAGTCTTGAACCTCCTGACCAACTCAGTAGTTAACACTGCTGTCTCACAGCACCAGGGACCCAGGTTCAATTCCATCCACTGTCCGTGTGGAGGTTGCATGTTCTCCCCGTGTTTCCTCCGGGTGCTCCGGTTTCCTCCCACAGTCCAAAGATGTGCAGGTTAGGATGGATTGGCCATGGGAAATTGTCCGTAGTATCTAGGGGTGTGCAGGTCAGGTGGGTTAACCATGGGAAGTGCAGGGATAGGGTAAGAGGGTGGGTCTGGGTGGGCTGCTCTTCAGAGGGTTGGTGGGGACTTAGTGGGCCAAATGGTCTGCTTCCACACTGTAAAGATTCTGTTCCATGGAACTGCCTCAGTCACATGAGCCATTGAGCCATGACTGACCATGAAAATTACTGTAAAACAGGCCAGTTTGTTCATGCACCCTTGTCTCCTCCAGTAAAAATTGTTGTGATTATTTGAAACTTGGCATTCTTGCATATGTCCTGATGACAGCAAGGTGAAAAGCCTCAACAACACTGCTCTTTTCATATATATTCGTGTTCTCTACCACTAAGCGACTGATAGAGATTGCTGGTTATGATTAGTCAACAATCAATTCTAATGGTCAGTACAGCACTTGAATACCGCTGAAAATAAAAGGTTTTGTTGAGGCCTTTGGTCTTGCATTCATCAGGATATTTGCATCAACATCAGTGGAAAGGGGAACAACAATTTATATCATACAAGGAGAGAGAGAGGCATTACGTGAAGAACACACTGGTGAGAAAACTAATGACAGTTAACTGTCAAACCTTGTTTAAATTTGAACCAGGAAGTTTGACTCTGATTGGTCAAGCCTGAAAAATGAACCAGGGATTGGCTGTACCTGATCTGTTGAGCTACAACAGGCACAATGTGTGCACTGCTACAAACAAATGTCTTTTTCAAGGGTACATTTAAATTACAAGATGGTAGAGACAATTTGCCGAGCCAATTAGTTGATTGCATAGCTTAGCTATTAGAATAACGACTGAAATTACAACAGAAAGTGTTGGAGAAACTCAGCAGGTCTGGCAGCCTCCGTGGAGAGAGAAACAGTGTTAACATTTCATGTGTAATGTGATTCCTCTTCAGAACAGTGTCATGGATGTTCCGAGTTCCAAAGGGAAGTCCTATTGGACTTGAAATGTTAACTGCTTCTGTCTCCTCCAGACCAACAGAGATTCTCCAGCATTTTCTGATTCTTATTTCGGATTTCCAGCATCTGTGGTAGTTTGTTTTTATTGGAATACTGACTGGTTTGTGAAGTTGCTGCCTGACCTATTCCTGATGTCATCACCAGAAAAGCAATAAACACAAGCACACCTTCGAAATGGAGAATAATGCCTTACAGCAGAGATCATCGGCTGTTGAGGTAAGGCATTTTTCCAATCATTTTCAGATAGTGATTGGAGATAGTTTCGTGTTAATTAATGTCAGTGGAGCAGGAGTCCAGAGCCATGGACCAAATCTCTAGGGCCATGGGTTTAAATCCCACCATGGCAGCTGGTGGAACTTATCAGTCTCAGTAATGGTGACCATGTGACTATCAGTTTTTGTTTGACAAATACAGCTCATTCTCTAATTATCTGTTAAGGACTCTCCTTATTCGACATCTGACTCCACACCAACAGCAATGTGGATGATCCATAACTGCCCTCTGCAGTGGCCTATCAATCCACTCAGCTCAAAGATCATGAGACATTGCACAGAATCATCGAATCCCTATGGTGCAGAATCAGGCCCAACATGTCCACACCAACCCTCTAAAGAGTATCCCACCCAGACCCATTCCCCTCCCCTATCATCTGGCATTTACCCCTGACTAACGCGCCTAACCTACACATCCCTGAGCCCTGTGAGCAATTTAGCATGGCCAACCTCTGCTACCTGCACATCTTTGGACTGTGGGAGGAAACGGAGCACCTGGAGGAAACCCACACAGACACGGGGAGAATGTGCAAACTCCATACAGAGGCTGGAATTGAACCTGGGTCCCTGGCGCTGCATCAAATACTGGTGATATCCATATCCCGTCAATAGGATTAAAGAAACTCCTGTGTCTACACAAGGAGACAAGCTATGCCTTTGATAAAGGTATCATCTGAACCACTCCCTCATTGCTGGTATTGCTGACGTTTTGTGGTGAAGTCTCTACAGTGGGGGCTGAATATCTGACCGACAGCCTCAGTGGCTAGGCCCCGCTGAGCCATGGCTGAGAATGAAAACTCGAGTGAAACAGGAAGGTTTGTGAATGCTGGCCTGTGTATCTCACCCTATGGCTACATGTGTGCCCTGTTTTCCACACCACAAACAGAAGTCATCCTGGTGGCCTTTACCCAACAAGGATCTCCTTTGCTAAAGGTCAATAGTAATCTGATGGTTCTCTGGTAGTTTTATGGTCACCATTACTGAACCTGACTTTCAATTCCAGATTTTAGAGCAAATCCACCTAATTTAATTGCCATTTGACGTTGTGGTGGGAACTGAACCTATGTCCCTCAGTACATAGGATTGGATTGCTAACACAGTAGCATTACTTCTACTGGGTGCACTGGGCCCTTTATCACTTGGCCAGCCTCTCTAAGGCCTCAATAAATTCATCCCAAACTAGTCAGTGTTGCCCAGTGTGACCATTGGAACACTGACATGGTTGTGAGGAGTTTCTGCGCGAGAAGGAAGAATCAGCAGGGTTTCCCCTGATGGCCATCCAACTGTCGAACTATCTGTAGGTTTGGTGGATTGGCCATGGTAAATTGTCAATAGTGTCCAGGGATGTGCAGGTTAGGTGGATTGACCATGGTAAATTGTCTACAGTGTCCAGGGGTGTGCAGGTTAGGTGGATTGGCCACTGTAAATTGTCTACAGTATCCAGGGATGCGCAGGTTAGGCAGATTGGCCATGGTGAATTGTCTACAGTGTCCAGGGAGGTACAGGTTAGCTGGATTGGCCACTGTAAATTGTCTACAGTATCCAGGGATGTGCAGGTTAGGCAGATTGGCCACGGTGAATTGTCAATAGTATCCAGAGATGTGCAGGTGAGGCAGATTGCTCATGGCAAATTGTCTACAGTGTCCAGGGAAGTACAGGTTTGGTGGATTGACCACGGTAAATTGTCTGTCGTGCCTAGGGATGTGCTGGCTATGTGGATTAGCCATGGAAAATGTAGAGTTACGGGAATGAGGTGGGGGAGCTGGGTCTGGGTGGGATAGTATTTGGAAGGCTGGTGCAGAATCAATGGGCTGAATGGCCTCTCTCTGCAATGTCGGGATTGTATGATTTCTAAAGCCTGGAGTCTGGAACTAAATCGAGCTCAGCTAAGATACCCTTCAACATGACTTTCCAATCCCGGGGTGGGGCCTGGGGATTGGAGGGTTCAAAACCAGGGGCTCTCATAGTTAAGATGGAGTTGAGGTGGAACTCCTTCTGTCAAGAGGCTGCACTATTTTGGAATTCTCTTCCCCAGAGACCAGCAAAGGCTCAATTATCAAATAGATTCAAGGCTTGCTTTGACAGATTTCTGATCCACCCTGGAGTCAAAGGTTATTGCGGGGAGTATAGGGCAGACAAGGAAGGGAAGTTAAGGGAACAATCAGATCAGCCATGAACAAATGGAAGGGTGGACCAAACTCAAAGGGGGCCAGGTAGAGTCATAGAGATGTACAGCATGGAAACAGACCCTTTGGTCCAACCTGTCCATGCTGACCAGATATCCCAACCCAATCTAGTCCCACCTGCCAGCTCCTGCTCCTATCTTGTATAACATCATAAGAGGTACGTTCACAGCCCTGATGAAGGGCTTATGTTTGAAATGTCAATTCTCCTGCTCCTCAGATGCTGCCTGACCAGCTGTGCTTTTCCATCACTACACGTTTTGTCTCGAGGCGTGTTCAATGTTCTTCCAGGTCGCGGATTGCTCGCAGTATTGGTGACAGTAACACAGCCACTCTCCCACTGCAGAAGAACCTGCGACAGAAGATGATGAAGGATGACACTCAGTGGCGTGACAACGTGAGGAAGGAATCGGAGGATGGGCTGGCTGCCACTTTAGAGAAGAAAGCATCCAGTGCGGGCAACCCCCAGTTACAGATTCTGGAACAGATAGCACGCTCAATGAGCGACTTGAGACACGTGCTTACATCGCAGTTAAATGAAATCAAGGAAAAAAGTAACTTGCCCAGCACCTCATCGAATCTCATAGACAAAGAGCCAAACATCTCCCCAGTTATGCTGGAGAGTGTGAGGTAGGTCTCTGCTTTAACTCCTGTGTTGGATTATGCGAACCTGGTAAATGATCAACATTGATTATGCGTGATTGATGAAGCCTGGCTGTGGAATTGATCTAAAGTAAACGAACACCACAGAATTAGGAGTCGAACTATGTTAAGGATGGTCAGACATTCTGTCATTGCTAAGATGTTGTCAGAATTCTCTGTGGCACACTTAGAAACTAGTGTCATCTCTACCTTCCTGAACGTCGAGTTGTTGACTGAGTAAGCCCCGTGTTTGGTAATTATCAGGGAAGCCTGTGCTGAGAGTGTGTTTTTCTCCACTGATACTGCCAGACCTACTGTGTTTTTCCAGCAGTTTCTGTTCCTGTTACTGATTTCCAGCACCTTTTGGTTTTATTGTTGTTGGGTTCTGTTTTGTTCATTCACAGACATCTCTGGCTGAGCCAGCATGTATAGCCTGACCCTAATTGCCCTTCAGAAGGTAGTGGTGAGCTGCCTTCTGAAATCACAGCGGTGCATTTGGTGTAGGATACATACAGTGCCGTTAGGGAGGGAATTCCAGGATTCTGACCCAGTGGCAGTGAAGGAATGGTGTTACATTTCCACATCAGGATGGTGAGTGGCTTGGAGGGGAACATGAAGGTGTTGGTGTTCCCATGTCCTTGTCCTTCAGGATGGAAGTGGTCATGGGTTCGGAAGGTGCTGTCTAAGGAGCTGCTAAACCATCCTTGATGGTAATAATCTATGAGCTGGTATTTATACACAGGGAAAGTCTCGATAATGTGGTTGACAAGTTTCAAAGCAAAACTACTCACCAGCGAGACAAACTGAAGATGTTGAACCAGTTTGACGGTAACTTTGAAGCTTTTAACCAGCAATGGGAGCGTACCCAGAGGGAACATCAACGCACCACACAGATGATCCAAGAACTGAGAACCGAGATTGACAGCATTGCGAACACGTGAGTTCTTTTTCTGCCTGTCTCTGTCCTCCGCTTGTCTGGAACTGCTCTGTTATTGGTTTATACCCAGAGTCATCAAACCCAGCCTCCCTGGGCTACAGACAATAACTTGCCCTAATCTAGCCAAGTGCGCAACCACCATGGATAATGTACTTAAAGACATTAACATTATCAATACAGAACAACCTCAATTATCCGAACATCAATTATCTGAATTTCAGATTATCCGAACAAGATCTCAAGCTCCTGTAAAAACGGCATTTCGCAACTCAGCATTCAGTTTAACGGCATTATGGCAGGCCTTGCCAGATAACCGAGGCATGTTCGACAATCGGCACTCATAAATTACTGCTTGTTTATGATCAGATCAGTTATCCGAACGATCAGCCATCCGTTCGGATAATCGTGGTTGTACTGTATACTGGGATGTATTGGACACCATATTGTCCCCTCATTCAAACAGACATTGGGAACTGCAAGGGATCATTCAACCTGCTGCCCATATATTCAGTTAGATTGTGGCTAATCTAGACATCAAATCCATTTACCTACATTTGCACCACATCCTTTCCTACCTGCCCCCCCCAAAAAAATGTATTACCTCTAGCTCTTGGTTTGTGGGAAATGTCTTGTCTTTTTTACGAGTTGAGAAAGGCACTATATAAATGCAGGTCACTGATGTGGTAGTTACTTTTTGTTTATATGCTGTGAATACTCAAAACTTGCAAGCTAATGGACAGCCCTGTAAAAGTTAATGTGATTGTACTTGACACATCACATTCGCCTTACCCTGACATTTGCAGCCAACATCAGTTCCTAAACTCCTGACCTTGACCCGATAAAGGTTGTGAAGCTTCCAACTTTGACCCCTGACCTGTGCCCTCCAGGGGTCTCAGCTGGAGTGGTGCAAGATGGCAACCCAGGTGGCATGGAACAGGGAGCCCGCTCACAATTATCCAGGATTTTCGCTCCCATGGCTCAGCGGGATGTTCACTGAACGTTGGACCAGCAGTTCCAGCTCTCTTTGTGGTTGGATAGTCTGTGGTGAATGGCCACCTGGCAGAATGTCAGTGCCAATATCCAACAAATCCTGAAATACCTTCCCGGGCTTCCTCGAGGGGAGCCATGATGTGGAAGTGCTGGTGTTGGATTGGGTTGGACAAGGTCAGAAGTCACACAACGCCAGGTTATAGTCCAACAGGTTTATTTGAAATCACAAGCTTTCAGAGCGCTGCTCCTTTATCCACCAACAGGTCAGGTGACCAAGGAGTGGTGCCCCAAAAGCTTGTGATTTCAAATAAACCTGTTGGACAATAACCTGGTGTCATGTGACTCCTGACCTTGTCCTCCAGTGAAGAGAGGGACTGCCTTTCATAAAGTAACTCATCAACAAAGCTGAGAATTATTTCCTGTCCCATCTCTTCCTGACATTAGCTCAAAGAGGATGGTCTCAGCTTTCGATCAAATCCAAGAGAACATCCACAACCTGGGTCACATCAAGCCACTGATTGAGAACATCCAGAAACTTCTAGAAAGGAGAAAGAAACAACAGCGTATTGAGGAAAGATATATGAGGTCAGTCAACCAGAATAATTTACAAACATACATGGCACTGAATCATCTTTCTAGAAGCTTCCTCCATGTTCTACTTCTGTTAACCACTTCATTACACAACACTTCCCTCAAGTCTCTGACTTTTTAAAACATTATTCACTCAAAGGATTATGGGCATTTCTGGCTAGTCCAGCATTTATTACCCAGAGGGCAGTTAAGAGTCAACCATGTTGTTTTTGGTCTGGAGTCACATGTTGGCAGTTTCCTTCCCTCAAGGACACGAGTGATCCAGATTGGTTTTTCCTGACAATGGTCTCATGGTCATCATTAGACCCTTAATTCCAGTTTCTTTTTATCGAATTCAAATTCCAACATCTGTTGTGGTGGGATTTGAATCCAGGTCCCCAGGACCTTAGAGTCAGGCAGATGTAGAGCACAGAATCAGACCCTTTGGTCCAAGTGGTCCATGCCAACCCAATCTAGTCCCACCTGCCACCACTGTGCCCAAATCCCTCTAAGCCTTCCTATTCATATTCCCATCCAGATGCCTTTTAAATGCTGCAATTGTACCAGCCTCCACCACTTCCTCTGGCAGCTCATTCCATACAAGTATCACTCTCTGCACAAAAATGTTGCCCCTTAAAACTCTTTTATATCTTTCCCCTCTCATCCGAAACCTATGCCCTCTAGTTCTGGACTCCCTCACCCCAGGGAAAAGACTTTGTTTATTTACCCTATCCATGCCCCTCATGATTTTATAAACTTCTATAAGGTCATTCCTCAGCCTCTGACGCTCCAGGGAAAACAGCCCCAGCCTATTCAGCCTCTCCCTGCAGCTCAAATCCTCCAACCCTGGCAACATCCTTGTAAATCTTTTCTGAATCTTTTCAAGTTTCACAACACCCTTCCTACAGCAGGGAGACCAGAATTGCACGCAATATTCCAAAAGTGGCCTAACCAATATCCTGTACAGCTGCAACATGACCTCCCAACTCTGACCAATAAAGACAAGCATACCGAAAACCTTCTTCACTATCCTATCTACATGCAACTCTACTTTCAAGGAGCTGTGAACCTGCACTCCAAGGTCTTTTTGTTCAGCAACACTCCCTAGGACCTTACCATTAAGTGTATAAATCCTGCTCTGATTTGCTTTCCCAAGATGTAGCACCTTACCTTTATCTAAATTAAACTCCATCTGCCACTCCTCAGCCCATTGGCCCATCTGATCAAGATCTCATTGTAATCTGAGGTAACCTTCTTCGCTGTCCACTAAACCTCCAATTTTGGTGTCATCTGCAAACTTACTAACTATACCTCTTATGCTCACATCCAAATCATTGATATAAATGACAAAAAGTAGTGGACCCAGCACCGATCCTTGTGGCACTCCACTGGTTACAAGCCTCCAGTCTGAAAAACAACTCTCCACCACCACCCTCTGTCTTCTTCCTTTGAGCCAATTCTGTATCCAAATGGCTGGTTCTCATTGTATTCCATGAGATCTAATCTTGCTAACCTTGTCGAACACCTTACTGAAGTCCATATAGATCATGTCCACTGCTCTGCCCTCATCAATCCTCTTTGTTACTTTTTCAAAAAACTCAATCAAGTTTGTGAGACATGATTTCCCACATACAAAGCCACGTTGGCTATCCCTAATCAGGCCTTGCCTTTCCAAATATGTGTAAATCCTGTCCCTCAGGATTCCCTCCAACAACTTACCAACCTCCGACGTGGGGCTCACCGGTCTGTAGTTCCCTGGCTTGTCTTTGCAACCTTACTTAAATAACGGTATCACGTTAGCCAACCTCCAATCTTCTGGCACCTCACTTGTAACTATCAATGATACAAATAGCTCTGCAAGGGGCCCAGCAATCACTTCCCTAGCTTCCCACAGAGTTCGAGGGTACACCTGATCAGGTGCTGGGGATTTGACCACCTTTATGCGTTTCAAGACATCCAGCACTTCCTCCTCTGTAACATCGACATTTTTCAAGATGTCACCATTTATTTCTCCACATTCTAAATCTTCCATGTCCTTCTCCACAGTAAGCATTGATGCAAAATACTCATTTATCTCCCCCATCCCCTACAGCTCCACACAAAGGTTGCCTTGCTGACCTTTGAGGGGCCCTATTCACTCCCTCGTTACCCTTTTGTCCTTAATGTATTAATAAACCCCTTTGGATTCTCCTTTACCCCATTTACCAAAGTTGTCTCATGTCCCCTTTTTGCTCTCCTGATTTCCCTCTTAGGTACACTCCTACTGCCTTTATACTCTTCTAAGGATTCATTCGATCTATCCAGTCTATACCTGACATATACTTCCTTCGTTTTCTTAACCAAACCCTCAATTTCTTTAGTCATCCAGCATTCCCTACACTGGTGAGTAAGTTGTTGGAGGGAATCCTGAGGGACAGGATTTACACATATTTGGAAAGACAAGGACTCTCGTTATCTCATTTCTGAAGGCTTCCCATTTTCCAGCCGTCCCTTTACCTGTGAACATCTGCCCCCAATCAGCTTTTGAACGTTTTTGCCTAGTACCGTCAAAATTAGCCTTCCTCCAATTTAGAACTTCAACTGTTAGGTCTGGTCTATCCTTTTCCATCATTTCCCACTCTCCCTCCCACACTCTGTCCTTTATCTTTCTCTGTCTCATTTTGTCTCTTGCTTCCTCACTCATCCGTTGCAATCTCAGACTCATTTTCTCACCCTCCCTGGTACATTCTGTTTCCCTGCTCCTCTATATCACTCGTTCCCTCTTTTTCTCTATCTCACCCTCCACTCTTATTTATGCAAGCACTTTTCTTTCTTCTCCTTTTTCTCACATCCTCCCCCTCCCACCCAGCTCTCTCTCTCTCTCTCTCCTTTCCTGAAGTTTTGTGTGAGGATTATCTGAGCCACAATGACCCTATTTTAATCCACTGTTCAGACTGAGCTAACTGTGTTTGGTTTCAAATGATGGGAAAGATTAAATTGATCAGTATAACCATAGAACATAGAACAGTGCAGCACAGGCCCTTCGGCCCTCAATGTTGTGCCAGCCTTTTACCCAACTCTAAGATCATACAGCTTATAAAGTCATCCAGCATGGAAACAGATCCTTTGGTCGAACCAGTCTAACCAAGCATAATCACAGACTAGACCAGTCCCACCTGCCTGTTTTTGGCCCATATCTCACCAAACCTTTCATAATCATGTCCTTATCCAAATGTCTTTTAAACATAGTATCTGTACTCACATCCATTGCTTCCTCTGGTAATTCACTCCACACACAAACCACACTGCATAAAAAAATTTGCCCCTCATGCCTTTTTTTTAAACCTTTCTCCTTTCACCTTAAAAATATGCCCCACTTCCCCGGTCTTGAAATTCTCCACCCAAGGGAAAGGCAACTTCCATTCACCCTCTCCATGCCCCTCGTGATTTTATAAAACTTCAATACGGTCACCCCTCACCCTCCGGGGCTGAGATACGATGAGCAAACGCCTGAGCGTTCCCATTTTCGTCAGCTTTTGCTGCCACACAGAATGCCAATGGATGTGCCAGGCGTCAGGGAGTGTTCGACACAGCTGGCACTCAGCAAAGGCAGATGGGAAGGTAAAGAGTAGATTTTGTCTACAACTCTCTCCACAATGCAGCTTTTTAGTCCAGCACAGCAGCGGCTTGAGGGACACCAGTTCAGAAGCAAACCACCTCTGAGTAACTAGCGAAGAGATTACAGTCAGTATTTTATTTCTTCATGAGATGTGAGTGTCACCAGCAAGGCCAGGATTTGATGCCCCTCCCTAATTGCCCTCAAACCAAGTGGCTCGCTAGGCCATTCTCAGGGGGTAGTTAAGAGCCCACCATATTTGCAATGGGTTTGCAGTCACATACAGGCCAAACTGGGTAAGGACCATAGTTTCCTTCCCAAAAGGGCATTAGTGAACCAAATGGGGTTTTCACAGCAATATCTTTTTCAACAATAATTCACGTACGACAATCTCTCTAAGAGGGGCTCCAGTCTCTGTACACCCAAGGGAGAGACGTATTATTATTCCTTCATGTGATGTGGATGTTGTTGTGAAGGGTAATGGTTCTGAAGGGGTTAATGTTCATGTTAAATTGGCTCCACCCATTCCCCTGATCTCTCATACAGTCTGTGGGTGAAGACAAAGAGTTTGACTCAAGCTTTTGGCAGGAGCAGATGTGTCTATACCAGCTCCCTAAGGTCTCCAGTCAGTGTCACCCAACCGACTGCAGTTGTACTTACTGCTATCATGCAATAACCATCTTGTTATCCAGGTATGGTGCCCTTTCTGCAGAGACTCAAGGGTGGCATATTGTCTGCTCAAGGCAAAGCAAAGGGAATGAAGAATCGGTGGCCGTAAACCACCTCAAACATCCCTCACCCAGTACCACAGGCTGGTGGAGGGGGCAAATCTCACAAGGTACTACACTGACATAGAATCCCTATAGTGTGGAAACAGGCCATTTGGCCTAACAAGTCCAAATCAATCCTCCAAAGAGTAACCCATGCAGACCCATTACCCTGACTAATGCACCCAACCTACACATCCCTGAACCCTATGAGCAATTTAGAATGGCCAATTCACCCCAACCTGCATATCTTTAGATTATGGGAGGAAACTCCACACAGTCACCCGAGGCTGGAATTGAACCTAGGTCCCTGGCACTGAAAGGCAACAGTGCTAGCCACTGAGCCACCGTGCTGCCCCAGGTACTGGTTGTGATCATCCGGGAAAAATCCACAGTCAGCGTGAGAGGGCGAGCATCTGTGGTCCATCCTAATTGCTCAGTAAGGAGCCTGTCTCATTGCAACGGGCTGGGAGTCACGTGTAGGCCAGACCAGGGAAAGGTGGCAGATTTCCTTCCTGGAAGAATATCAGTTTATTGATGTCATCGACAATTGTAAAGGATCACAAGGGGATAACCCTGACCAGTATAAAGCAGCGGGCACTGCAGCATGTGTGATGCCTACTCCAGTGATCAGTAGAATCTTGCTTTACTAAAGTCTGGGAAAGTTCTGTTAACACAATCCATCTCTTTAATTGCAGTTCCATTAATCAGAGATCAATGCAGGGTGAGGTGCTGCAGCGTATGGTGGACCAGGCAGTGCTGCCCCTGGTGGAGAGGATTCGCACGTGTCATTATCCGTTTACCTGTAATGAGTGCAGCGGGAACTGCAAACATAAAATGATAACGCCCTGAAGAGGGCCTTCTGCATTTAAATATAAAATTAAAAACAGTTTGCTTCCCTGTGATGACTCTACTTTGATTCTCTTGAAATGTACAGATATACAGAAACAGTCCTCGAATCAGGCAGGCTTCAGTGTTATCAGCTGATGGCTGATCAGTGGAAAAGTGTGGCGCTGGAAAAGCACAGCGGGGCTGCCAGCATCTGAGGAGCAGGAGAGTCGACGTTTTGGGCATAAGCCCATCATCAGGGAACGTGAGCCCGAAACGTTGACTCTCATGCTCCTCGGATGCTGCCTGACCTGCTGTGCTTTTCCAGCAACTCCCCCCCCCCCCTCCCTTTTCGAATCTGGCTCTCCAGCACCTGCAGTCCTCACTTTCTCTCATTTGTTTGTGTTAGAGGGTTCAAATCTCCTTTCCTGTTTCAAATCTCTACCCAACGGCAGGCCTGATCCCAGTGCAACCCCTGCACTGTGGGTGAGGCAAGGTCCAGAATTCACCCCAATGAGGTCAGGGGTCAGACCCATTGACTGTTGGCACCGATCTACTGTACACTCCCGCCAGCCTTGTCAAACCCCGTCCAGGCCCTGAGTCTGAGTTGCTGTACAACATACACTTTTAACAGCATGTGGTAGGGTTTAAGGAATCTCCTATTCCTCACAACTGACCAGGAATCTCAACCGCTCTTCCCACCCACTATAGAGATGTGTCGGAAGGATTTACCCAACCTATTTGGCTGCTTTGGGGAACCTTCCATGGCTGAGAATGTGTTGCTGGGAAAGTACAGCAGGTCTTGCAGCATCTAATGAACAGGAAAATCGACGGTTCGGGCCGGAGCCCTTCATCAGCTGCTCTTTTCCAGCAACACACTCTCAACTCTGATCTTTAGCATCTGCTGACCTCACTGTCTCCTAGGTGATTTCAACCTTCCATGCCTGTCAAGTCACTTTTGGAATACTGTGCGCAATTCTGGTCGCCCTGCTATAGGAAAGTTGTTGTGAAACCTGAAAGGGTGCAGAAAAGATTTACAAGCATGTTGCCAGGGTTGGAGGGTTTGAGCTGGAGGGTGAGGCTGAACAGACTGAGGCTATATTCCCTGGAGCGTTGGAGGCTGAGGAGTGACCTTTTAGAGGTTTACAAAATCATGAGGGACATGGATAGGGTGAATAGTCAAGGTCGTTTCCCCAGGGTAGGGGAGTCCAAAACTAGAGGGGCATAGGTTTAAGGTGAGACGGAAAGGTTTAAAATGGCCCGAAGGGGCAACCTTTTCACACAGAGGGGGTGTGGAACGAGCTGCCAGAGGAAGTGGTGGAGGCTGGTACAATTACAGCATTTAAGAGACATTTGGATAAGTTCTTGAATAGGAAATGCCAAAAAGTGCTGGCAAAATCTGGTTGGCATGGGCAGGTTGGATAGTGCTGTACAACTGTATGTCGTGGAGTGCGAATTGAACACAGAGCTCCTAGATCAGAGGCAGGAATACTACTCACCACATCACAAAATCTCCACAGTTGTTCAAACCCCTCCCCTCCTCCCCACACTCCCCTCCGTGGAGCTCAAAGCCTCTGAGCACTGAGCACTGTCAGAGTCACCTGGTGGTTGAAATGTGGCGATGGATGTCAAATATCTCATGGCAACATTTGTAAAGACGGAGGAATCCGGCCTGGACTCCCGGTTGTGATCAATCCCTCAACCAACATAAACGTGGTACCTGTTCACCCATTGCAGCTTCACAGGCAGTTCAGAAACAGATTTTGTACAGAGATCTGTAGTGAAGCAGTTAGAAACATCGAATCCCTGTGTGGTATACGGTGGCTCAGTGGTTAGCACCGCTACCTCACAGCGCCTGGGTTCGATTCCAGCCTCGGGCACCTGTCTGTGTGGAGTTTGCACGTTCTCCTCGTGTCTGCGTGGGTTTCCTCCCACAGTCCAAAGATGAAGTTATAAATCACACAACACCAGGTTATACCCCAACAGGTTTAATTGGAAGCACTAGCTTTCGGAGTACTGCTCCTTCATCAGGTGACCAGTTCAAAGGTGAGCAGCTTAGGTGAATTGGCCATGTTAAATTGCCCTTAGTGTTAGGGAAGTCCAGAACTAGGGGTCACAGTCTAAGAATAAGGGGCACATCATGCCACTCGGGTGTTTTTCTACTTTTCCTGGTGGTGGAAATTGAATAAAGATTTGTACACCTTGTCTCTCACTGTGTCTCACAGCTGCACACACACAGAAAAAAAGAGAGAAAAAAAAGAAAAGAAAAAAAAAGAAAAAAAGAGAAAAAAATAGAGTACAGGGACCCGGGAGCAGCCATATAATTCTGAGTTGGAATGGGGCGGGGCTTGGGAAGGAACTTGGAGGGGTCGTAATCCATGTATCTATTATCCTTGCCCTTCTGAAGCGGTAGACGGTCGCCTCAGACATGAAGGGCTGAATGGCCTCCGCCCATGCTGTCACATTCATTGAGGTTGTGGGTTGTGGAAGAAGGCTTGGTGAGTTGCTGCAGCACACCGAAACATAGAAAATAGGTTCAGGACTAGGCCCTTCACCCATTGGAGCCTGCACCGCCATTCAATAGGATCATGGCTGATCACGCAATCTCAATATTCCACTCTCTCTTAGGGTCCAGCTCCGTCTTGAATATTTCTAATGAATCGGCCCCAACAGCTTCCTGTGGGAGAGAATTCCACAGGTTCACAGCTCTCCGAAATTCTTCCTCATCTCCGTCCTGAATGACATACCCCTCATCCTGAGACTGTGACCCCTAGTTCTGAACGTCCCCAACATCGGGAATGTTCTTCCCGTATCTGGCCTGTCCAGTGCCATCAGGATTTTGTACGTTTCGATGAGATCACCCCTCATCCTTCTAAATTCCATATCAGAGCCGGAATCGCGGAATGATAGAGCAAACAAGAAGGCCATTCATCCCATCCTTTCTATCTCTTTCAGAGAGCTAGCCCATTTGCCGTTTTCCCTTTGCTCTTTGTCCTAGCTCCTCCAAGTTATTTCTCTTTGAGTATCTATGCACCTCGTTCATGAAATTTATACTTGGGATAAAAGACACTAATATTACCAGACCATGGGGCAGTTCTATTGTATGAGAGGGGAGAGGTGGAGGAGGAGTGTCCTTCATGCTAACTTCATGGGGGACAGGATGTGAACTGACACTACCAACGTCACTCTGTATCTGACAAACTGATCATCGGCCAATGAGCTAACCGACCCCCAGTAACACGAAACACAACTTGAAACAACTTTGAAACAGCAAATTAGATCATCCCTCGGGAAACATGGTAAAAGCTTCACTGAAGTCCTTCAGGAAGTCTCCCGACAGAGAAAAGGAAAACAGGAAAACATTATCATCTTTAACTGTAAATGCTAAGTGGCTGTATTCGTAAACAAAATAACATGGAAACAAAATAAATATGCAGGAAATAGGCCAGCTCTTTCTATTTACTTCTGGCTTTCTCCCCCCTCCCCAATGCCTCCTTCACCCACCCACACACCCTCCCCCACCCCCCTCAACCTCCCACACCCCCTCCCCCTCCCCTCCCTCACCCTCCCAACCCCTCCCACATCCCCCCAACCCCTCCCAAACCCTCCCACATCCCCTCCCCCTCACCAGCCCCTTCCTTACCCTCCCCCCAACCCCTCCCTCACCTTCCCACACCCTGCCCCCTCAACTCTTCCCACACCCCTCCCCCTCTCCAGCCCCTCCCACACCCACCCACACCCCCACCCCCTCACCAGCCCCTTCCTCACCCTCCTCAACCCCTCCCCTACCCTTCCAACCCCTGCCCCCTCTCCAAACCCTCCCCCACTCCAACCCCTCCCACACCCACCCACACCCCCACACCCTCACCAGCCCCTTCCTCACCCTCCTCAACCCCTCCCCTACCCTTCCAACCCCTGCCCCCTCTCCAACCCCTCCCCCACTCCAACCCCTCCCATACCCCTCCCCCTCTCCAACCCCTCCCACACCATCCCACAACCGTCCCCCTCTCCAACCCCTCCCACACCCCTCCCCCTCTCCAACCCCTCCCACACCATCCCACAACCGTCCCCCTCTCCAACCCCTCCCACACCCTTCCACACCCCTCCCCCTCTCCCACACCCTCCCACACCCTCCCACACACTCTTCCCCTCCCCAATCCCTCCCTCATCCTCCCATACCCTCCTCCCCCCAACCTGCTCCCTGATCCTTCCACAGCCCCCCTCCCCCCTCTGCTCCCTCATCCTCCCATACCCATCTCACCCACTCTCCTCAACCCCTCCCCAATCCTCCCACTGTCCTGACCCTCTCCATCCCCTACGCGTCCTTGATCCTCCCCGACATTCGCCTCCCTCCTCCAAGTCTCCCCATCCAATGCCTCCCTTCCCCCTCTCCAACCCTTCCCACCCAACCCATCCCCTCCCCTCTCCAATCCTCCCCACCCAACCCATCCCCTCCCCTCTCCAACCCTCCCCTCTCCAACCCTCCCCACCCAACCCATCCCCTCCCACTCTGATCCTGCCCACCCAACCTCTCCCCTCCCACTCTGACCATCCCCACTCAATCCATCCCCTCCCACTCTGATCCTCCCCACCCAACCCATCCCCTTCCACTCTGACCCTCCCCACCCAACTCTCCCCTTCCCTTTGCAGCAGGAGAATGGTTTAAGACAAAATGATATAGAAGCAGAATTAGGCCATTCGTCCCATCGAATCTGCTTCACCATTTGATCATGGCTGCTATGTTCCTCAACCCCCATTCTCCTACCTTCTCCCTGTAACCTTTGATCTCCTTAATAATCCTGTCTCTGTCTTCAATACACTCAGTGACTTGGTCTCCACAGCAATGAGTTCCACAGATTCACCACCCTCTAGCTGAGCTTGGGTCCTAGTCTCTCCTACGAGTGGAAACATCTTCTCCACATCCACTCTATCTAGGCCTCTCAGTATTCTGTAAGTTTTCATCAGATTCCCCCCTTACTTTGCTAAAATCCCTTGAGCACCGACCCAGAGTCCTCAACTGTTCCTCATTTGACAAGCCCTTCATCCTCAGGACCATTCCCGCGAACCTTCTCTGGCTACATCCCCCCCTCCCCCTCCTCACCCTATCCCCACAACTCCAGCACATCCTTCCTCAGATACAGGGCTGCTCACAGAGTTCCAAATGCGGTCTGACCAAATTATACCGTTTTCATCAGTACATCTCTGCTCTTGAACACTCGTTCTCCCGAAATGAATGCTAACACTTGCCTTCCTCAATGTCAATTGAACCTGCCCGTTGACTATATAGGGTGCACAGATCGTGAGGTGTGCTTGGAAAAGGAGTTTGAGAAAACTCCTGACCACAACCACCTGATGAAGGAGTAGAGCTCCAAAGGTTGGTGCTTCTAAATAAACCTGTTGGTGTTGTGTGATTTGTAACTGTGAGAAAACTCATTAACCTCAAGCAGAGAAACCTGGCAAAACTGACTCGTCTCTGATTCCTGCTGGGATTCAGCCCAATGCTGTTTAAACAACTGAAGCCAGTAGATTCAGCCGCTGGAAGATTCATTTATTTAACCACTTCAGATTTCGGTAAGGTCAGAGTTGGTCCGAGGTGGAGGGGAGGTGGGATTGTGTTCGAATACTGTCTGAAGGAATGGGAATGTGAGTCCCCACTTGCTCAGTAATCTCCTCCATCTCCCTGCCCACCCCCCACCTCCTGTCACTTCCCCTGCGTTAATGGTTTTTCCAGAACTTTCCAAGAAATTCTCCACATTCCAGTACTTGTTTCAGGCGGTTCCAGTGTGAACTCTTGCCAAACAGTGCATGCTGCAGTCCCTCTAGTCTTCAACAAAACACTGCCCGGGGAAATGTAATTGCCAGTGCTGAGGAATATTCCTGAAGAAATGGGAAATGGGAACTCAGTGCATTTTAGATAATGTGGATCAGTCAGCTCCTGGAAGAGGCTGCGTTTGACTCTTTATACTCAGTACTGAAACATTGACTTCTCCACCTCCTGATGCTGCCTGGCTCTCTGTGTTCCTCCAGCCTCCTGCCTGTCCCTCCTGATGCTGCCTGGCTCTCTGTGTTCCTCCAGCCTCCTGCCTGTCCCTCCTGATGCTGCCTGGCTCTCTGTGTTCCTCCAGCCTCCTGCCTGTCCCTCCTGATGCTGCCTGGCTTGCCCTGTTCCTCCAGCCTCCTGCCTGTCCCTCCTGATGCTGCGTGGCTCTCTGTGTTCCTCCAGCCTCCTGCCTGTCCCTCCTGATGCTGCCTGCCTTGCTGTGTTCCTCCAGCCTCCTGTCTGTCCCTCCTGATGCTGCCTGCCTTGCTGTGTTCTCCCTGCCTTCTGCTTGTCTACCTTGGATTCCAGTATCTGTAGATGTTTTGAACCTAACTGTCTTTATACTCACTGGCTAAATGTTAGCAGTCATGAGGAGCTAAATGGCCGACTCCTGCTCCTATTTCTCATTGTTCTTACTTGTTCCATGCTCCACCATGCTGTCCAGGTCATTTTTGCCAAACGTCACAAAATGAGGAGTATTGCATTCATATAGCACCTTCCGTGCTCAGGGTAGGGCAGTTGTGGGCGGCACGGTGGCACAGTGGTTAGCACTGCTGCCTCACAGCGCCAGAGACCCGGGTTCATTTCCCGCTTCAGGCAACTGTCTGTGTGGAGTTTGCACATTCTCCCCGTGTCTGCGTGGGTTTCCTCCGGGTGCTCCGGTTTCCTCCCACAGTCACAAAGATGTGCGGGTCAGGTGAATTGGCCATGCTAAATTGCCCGTAGTGTTAGGCAAGGGGTAAATGTAGGGGTATGGGTGGGTTGTGCTTCGGCGGGTCGGTGTGGACTTGTTGGGCTGAAGGGCCTGTTTCCACACTGTAAGTAATCTAATCTAGTTGTGAAGTGTGGTCGCTGTTTGGGATTTGGCAGTTAGCTCGTGTGCAGTAAGCTGAGTCCAGCAGCAATGCGTTAATGACACGGCTATCAGTTTACCAGGATGTAGGTAAAGGGATAAGTATTGACCAGGGCCCCAGCCTCACGGGTACCATGTCAGACTTGGTTTAACATCTCATCCAAAAGCTAGTATCTGTGATGGTGCACCCTGGGAGGGCCAGCCCGGAAGGATAAACCAGAACAAACTTGCAAAAGGATGCATACAGACCTGACTCAACTTGTAACTTTCAAAACGTAGCTGCAGTATGTTTATTTCCAATTTCCTCCCCCACTATCTCCTTTGGGAAATGATGAGCTCAAGTCTTTGGAGTGGAACTTGAACTCAATCTTCCTGGTTTGGCACGGTGTGTGGTACACATTAAGCCAGAAATCTTGTACTTGTGTGTGACATACCACATAATAAAGGAGATGACTCCCATCTGGCATTGCAGAGCTGCTGTGCATCTGTGTCAGAGGGTACACACTTGCTAAGAGGGAACAATTGACTCCTATCTGGCGCTGTAGTTATTGTAAGTCTCATGGTGTATAGCTCAGTCACATCTCCTTTACATGCTGTACACTGTATGAGCAGAGTGGGTGAGATTTGATGCTGGATCCTGTTGGTACCAACACAGCGCTGGTCCATACTATATTGAGTCTCAGGTCTACTATCCAATGTATCCCTCCTCCTCCTGCCACCTCATTAAGGCTCCACTCGTAGGATCATAGAGTTATTATGATGGAGTCCATTCTGGCCCTTTGCATAGCATTCCAGTCAATTCCTTTCCCCCTCTCTGTCCACATGGCCCTGAAGGTTGTTTTCTTATTCATTCCCGGGATTTATTCCCCATCCCTAATTACGCAGTCAATGATATATGGGTCTGGAGTCACACATAGGCCAGGTAAGGATGACAGTTTCCTTCCCTAAAGAGTATTGAACTAGCTGCAGTTTTCTCACAACTGGCGATAGATTCACGGTTATCATTAGACTCTCAATTCCAGATTTTTATCACATTCAAATTGCACCATCTGCCGTGGTAGGATTCGAACCTGGGGCCCCAGGACATTACCTGGATCTCTGGATTGTGATAACACCACAAGACCTTTGCCTCCCACTCAAGGTTGATTTCCTTCAATTGCCTGTCCAAAATCTTGATTGAAATCTCCCCGTCGTGGGTAGCGAGTTCCAACTCCCACTCAATGTGTTAAAAAAAGATGTTTTGTTCTCAAAGCCTCTGCACCTCATGTTGAAAATCCTGTGTTCCTTAGTCCCTGTCATATTAGCTAGTGAGAACAACTCCTCTTTGTCTACCTTATCTAGATCTCACATAATCTTGTACATCGCTGTCGAATCTTGGAAATACATCGCTGTTCCTTCAGTGCCAAGATCCTGGAGCTCCCTCCTTCACAACACTGTGAGTCTCTCTACATCCCAGGAACCGCAGCGGATCACGGGGACACCTTACCCAAGGACAGTTAGGGACAGGCAACAAAGGTTGACGCAGCCAGCGATGCCACAGCCGGTGAGAGAAGCAGAACATGTGACCTCAGGCCACTTTGTGAAACAGATGGCATTGCACCTCTTTCATCGACCTGAGCTCAATCACCTCCTCCTGATCCTCATCCCCGATTCCTGCTGACCGCTAAGGAGTGACAGCCTTTGAGAACACCCAGGAATCTCCCACAGCTGACCACGGACCTCCCAGACTCTTTTCCTGATGGTCACTGAGGCAGGTCCTTCTAGGAAAGAGCGGTGACCAGTTGTCTTAGGCATGGAATCTTCTAGAATCTTGAGAAGCACTTTTCATCCTTCTGTGTTTTATCCAGTCCAGGGCAGCATGGTGGCTCAGTGGTTAGCACTGCTGTTTCACAGTACCAGCGATCCGGGTTCGATTCCAGCCTTGGGCGACTGTCTGTGTGGAGTTTGCACATTCTCCCCATATCTGCATGGGTTTCTTATGGGTACTCCAGTTTCCTCCCACAGCCCAAAGATGTGCAGGATAGGTGGATTGGCCATGCTAAGTTGCCCAAGGTGTTCAGGGAGGTATAGGTTAGGTGCATTAGTCAGGGGAAATGTAAAGTAATTAGGTTGGGGAATGGGTCTGGGTGGGATTCTTTTTGGAGGGTCAGTGTGGACTTGTTGGACCAATTGGCCTGTTTCCATGCTGCAGGGATTCTATGGATACTGTGCAACAAAAACAAATCAAAAGGCATTTGAGCAAATAAAGTCTCGACAAACCATCCACATGTGAATTAAAGAAAATTACTCCTAGTTGATGCAGGAAGGATGCTCCCATTAACTAGGGAATCCAGAACAAGGGGCTCACAGTTTCAGGATTTGGGTTGGGCTATTGTGGATTGAGATGAGAAGGAATGTCTTCACCTAGAGAGTGGGGAGACTGTGGAATTCTCTGCCATAGAAAGCAGTTATAGCCAAAACCTTGAATGTTTTCAAGGAGGTAGATATAGTTCTTAGGGAGAAGGGATCAAAGGGTTTGGGGAGAATTGAAAGAGTTGAGTTGGAAGTTCAGCCATGATCATATTGAATAGCAGAAGAAGCTCAAGGGACCAAATGGCCTCCTCCTGCTGCTATTTCTTTGCTTAATGGTAGGATAGAGAGTATTTCCTCAGGTGTTGAGTGATCAGAACACGGGCATAATCTTAAAAGATGAACGTGGCCATTCAGAAGTGATTTAGAAAGTATTTTGCTTAAACGTATTCTGGAATATGTATTGCTGACTGGGCCAGCATCAACTGCCCATCCCTAGTTACTCAGAGGGTAAGCTAAGGGTCAACCACCCCATTGCTGTGGGTCTCAAGTCATGCCAACCACATTGGGTAAAGATGGCAGATTTCCTTCCCTAAGGGCATTAGTGAACCAGATGGGTTTTTAACAACAGCGGTTATATGTCACCATGAGGAGAGCTTTAAATTCCAGGTTTTTATTGAATCCAAATTCTACCAGTGACCATGGTGAGAATTGAACCCATGTTCCCAGAACCTGGAGTTCTGCATTGCTAATCCAGTGATAGCATCATTGCCTCTCATTAAAGGTGGGTAAGCCGTTGAGACATAAGGCCAAGTGAAAATGTCAAAAACAAGATTGTCAGACTCTGGGAGAGAAGGATACGGCATAGAACATAAAACAGAGAATGTTACAGCGCAGTACAGGCCCTTCGGCCCTCAATGTTGTGCCGACCTGTGGATCCAATCTGAAGCCCATCTAACCTACACTATTCCATTTTCATCCATATGTCTATCCAATGAACATTTAATTGCTCTTAAGGTTGTGTATCACCTAACACGTATCAATGACCTATCTCCTCCATCCCCATCCCCATTCACCCATTGTACTCTTTGCTACCTTCCCCCCACCCTCCTCTCTGACTTATCACCTCCATCCCCACTCCCATTCACCTATTGTACTCTATGCTACTTTCTCCCCACCCCCACCCCCATTTATCTCTCCACTCTGCAGGCACCCTGCCTCCATTTCTGATGAAGGGCTTTTGCTCCTTGGATGCTGCCTGACCTGCTGTGCTTTTCCAGCACCACTCTAATCTAGACTTAAAGTGGGCGAGTCTACTACTGCTGCAGGCAGGCCATTCCACGCCCTTACTACTCTCTGAATAAAGAAACTACTTCTGACATCTGTCCTATACCTATCACCTCTCAATTTAAAGCCATGTCCCCTCGGGCTAGCCATCATCATATGAGGGACAAAGTTTTCACTGTCCACCCTATCTAACCCTCTGTTTATCTTGTATGTCTCTATTAAGTCACCTCTCAACCTTCTTCTCTCTAATGGAAACAGCCTCAAGTCCTTCAGCGTTTCCTCATAAGACCTTCCCTCCATACTAGGCAACATCCTGGTAAATCTCCTCTGAACCCTTTCCAAAGCTTCCACATCCTTCCTATAATCCAATGACCAGAAGTGTAAGCAATATTCCTAGTGCGGCCACACCAGAGTTTTGTACAGCTGCAGCCTGACCTCATGGCTCTGAAACTCAATCCCTCTACCAATAAAAGCTAACACACCGTATGTCTTCTTCGCAACCCTATCAACCTAGGTGGCAACTTTTAGGGATCTATGTACATGGACACCGAGATCTCTCTGCTCATCTACACTAGCTAGAATCTTACCAAGTTAAAAATCACACAACACCAGATTATAGTCCAACAGGTTTAATTGGAAGCAATAGCTTTCGGAGCGACGCTCCTTCATCAGGTGATTGTGGAGGGCACATTGTAAGGCATAGAATTTATAGCAAAAGTTTACAGTGTGATGTAACTGAAATTATACATTGAAAAATACCTTGATTGTCTGTTGAGTCTTTCATCTGTTCGAATACCATGATATTTTTAACTTTGTACACCCCAGTCCAACACCGGCATCTCCAAATCTTAGAATCTTACCATTAGCCCAATACCCTTTATTCCTGTTACTCCTTTCAAAGTGAATCACCTCACATTTTTTCTCATTAAAGTCAATTTGCCACTTCTCAGCCTAGCTCTGCAGCTTATCTAAGTCCCTCTGTCACCTGACTGGACCCAAGACAAGTAAATGGAGACAGATTATAGATCGGGCCATGAGCTGACTCAAGAGTTGGGACAGGCTCAAAGTGGGGCTGACTGGTCTCCTCCTTTCACATGTTTGTAGTTTTTTTTCTGAAAGCATTGGACCACAGCTTTTCCTGTTGTTCCCGTTGAGCTAACCTTCCAGGATTTGTCATCTATTTCACGTGGCAGTGCCGGGTGTGCTGAGTGCAGAAACGTTGAGATTTAAATATGGGCGAGCGACTTTGCTGAGGAAGTCGGAATGGGGGGTGGCATCTGGACTTTGGAGTCAAATAGGACCACAATTCTATCAGCGGTATTCTCACCTAGTAAATAAACTCCAGAGTATTTGTCAGGAAGTTTGTTTATACTGACGCACATTCACAGACTGTAGTGAGTGCCATGTGACTAAATATCATGTGAGTGAACCCTCAGCATTAGGAATGCAGCCCATTGTTTTGCTCCTCTACAGGGCCATATAATTGCAAGTTGTTGTTGGCTTACAAAGGAGCAGGTTTTTTTTTTAGACTTACAGTGTGGAAACAGGCCCTTCGGCCCAACAAGTCCACACCGACCCGCCGAAGCGCAACCCACCCATACCCATACATTTACCCCTTACCTAACACTATGGGCAATTTAGCTTGGCCAATTCACCTGACCCGCACATCTTTGTGACTGTGGGAGGAAACCGGAGCACCCGGAGGAAACCCACGCAGACACGGGGAGAACGTGCAAACTCCACACAGTCAGTCGCCTGAGTCGGGAATTGAACCCGGGTCTACAGGCGCTGTGAGGCAGCAGTGCTAACCACTGTGCCACCGTGCCGCCCACTTGTGCCACCGTGCCGCCCACTTGGAGGGGAGTAAGGCATGACAATGAGTGACAATGATTGACGGGCTGGACAAGTGGGCGTGGTTAATGACAGAGAATCATGTGATGAAGTGTCAAGGAACACATCCAACCAGAGCCACCGATTCTGTCCCTGAGTCTGGTTCCTTGGCCACTGTCTTCCAAACAAACCCTTATTGTAGCATACTTTGTCGGAAACAGCTCAAACAACTTTGGTTTAGTGTCCGACTGAGCCAGGACAGGTCACAGACGATTATACTATTCCCTGATGGAAGATGCCCGGCTCTCCAGGTGGAATTGCGTTAGAGTTCAGTGTGGTACCCTTAGACAAGTGGCCAGTGTTTCACCTAGGGCCAAATGAGCTCAGTGTTAACAGGAGAGTGAGGTTCTCGGGATAGCAACAGTTATATATTCAGCGAGAGAGGACACATGAGGTCCTTTGTTATGATCTCTTCCTTGCATGCCCAGATTGTGGGCGGCACGGTGGCACAGTGGTTAGCACTGCTGCCTCACAGTGCCAGAGACTCAGGTTCAGTTCCCACCTCAGGCGACTGACTGTGCGGAGTTTGCACGTTCTCCCCGTGTCTGCGTGGGTTTCCTCCGGGTGCTCCTGTTTCCTCCCACAGTCACAAAGATGTGCGAGTCAGGTGAATTGGCCATGCTAAATTGCCCGTAGTGTTAGGTAAGGGGTAAATGTAGAGGTATGGGTGGGTGGCGGGTCGGTGTGGACTTGTTGGGCCGAAGAGCCTGTTTCCACACTGTAAGTAATCTAATCTAATCTAACATCCTGCTGATGTGCCTCTCCCCAGTCACACCTTGCAATTATAGCAGGGATGTCAATCAAGGAAGGGCTTAGGGGTTTCAACAGAGTAATGGATGTCAGCACTGTGAGCACAGAATTCATAAAGACACTTGGCTCACAGCTAGGGCATCCATTAGTCGCATGAAACAGCTAATCCCCTGCTTGATTGACAGCTCTGACTGTCTGATCTCTGCTATTAATGTCCCGATGAGGGTCGATGGGCCTGTACTGTGCTGTAATGTTCTATGCTGTAATGTTTAGTTACACAAGATCAAAGGTTTTCAAATTCCTGCAATTTCACCGTTTGAAATCTTTAAAGATCTCAACAATTGACTCTTTAATACCCAACGGCAGGAAGGAGTCTTCTTTTTGAAAAACAGAAGAGCAAGCTTTCAATGATTTTAAAATGCTTTACAGTATTATATCCCCAGTCTGCCATTACTATAGTGTTCATTTCTCCCACTACCTCTGGCTGCATGTGTACAATTTATGCAAATGATTTGGATGAAAATGTAGGCGGTCTGATTGGTAGGTTTGTAGGCGGCACATTGTGGATAGTGAGGAAGCTTGTGAAAGGACACAGCAGGATGTAGCCCAGTTGGAAGGTTGGAGGGGGAGGAGAAATGGCAGATGAAGTTTAATCTGGACCAGCGTCAGGTGATGCATCTTGGGAGATCAAATGCAAAAGGGAAGTATATGGTAAATAGCAGGGCCCTTTGCAACATAGATTTTGGGGTGGCCCGGTGGCTCAGTGGTTAGCACTGCTGCCTCACAGCACCAGGGTCCCAGGTTCAATTCCAGCCTTGGGTGACTGACTGTGTGGAGTTTGCACATTCTCTCTGTGTCTGTGTGGGTTTCCTCCGGGTGCTCTGGTTTCCTCCCACAATCCAAAGATGTGCAGGTTAGGTGGATTGGCCATGCTAAATTGTCCATGGTGTTAGGTGCATTAGTCAGAGGGGAATGTGTCTGGGTGGGTTGCTCTTCGGAGGGTCGGTGTGGACTGGTTGGGCCAAAGGGCCTGTTTCCACACTGTTGGGAATCGAATCTAATCGTACAGAGGGATCTTGGGGTGCGAGTTGTTAGCTCCCTGAAAGTAACATAAGTGGACATGGTGGGAAAGAAGGCATATGGCATACTTGCCTTCATTAGTTGGGGCAGTGAGTATAAAAATTGGCAAGTCTTGTTGCAGCTGCATAAAACTTTAGTTTGGCTACATTTGGATACAGTTCAATTTGCTGACTATAGGAAGGATGTGGAAGCTTTGGAGAGGGAGCATAAGAGGTTTACCAGGATGTTGCCTGGTTTGTAGTGTGTTAGCTCTAAAGAGAGGTTGGACAAACTTCAATTGTTTGCCCTCGAGCGTGAGAGGCTGAGGGACGACCTGATAGAAGTACTGTATATAAAATTATGAGAGGCCTGGAGAGGGGAACGGGTGGGAATGTTCAATGCTAGGGGGCGTGGGTTTACGATGAGAGAGGGAAAGTTTAAAAGAGATGTGTGTGAGGAACACTTTTTACACACAGAGGGTGGTCAGTGCCTGGAACACACTGCCAGGGGAAGTGTTGGAAGCAGTTACATTTTAGAGGATTTAGCCAGACACATGAACAGGCAGAAAATAGAGGGATATGGACCATGTGCCGGCAGATGGGATTAGTTTAGAGTGACATCATGGTCAGTACAGACATGGTGAGCCGATGGGTCTGTTATTGTACTGTTCCATGTTCTATATAGAGTGCGGTGGGTAAATGGCAGAGCCACGGCTGGATTGGAAGTGCACAAGGAGCCATGGGGTTGTTTGTAACCAGAGATGGGGGTTGAGGGGGGAAGCATTTCAGAAACCCCGCTGATAGCAACAACTGCCCTCCCTCACAACCCCTGCCCAACCACCACCCTCACCCCACTCTGAAAATCCCTTAATTCCTGAGACTCTGGGTGTGACAAGCCAGGCATGTTCCTGACTGCAACTAACCACTCTTGAGAATGAACACATTTCCACTTGCAGGAATGGCCAGAAACAGGGACCATAAATATAAATGATAGCACTAATCATTAACAGAGCTGGGAATTCAGGAGAAACCTCCTCACCTAGAGAGTGGGGAGAATGTGGACCCCACTCCCCGGGAGAGCGGTGTGGTGAATATGGCAGACACAGTTAACAGGAGTCTGGAGAAATGCAAGTGGGAAAATGGAATAAAAGAGCATGTTGATGAGGTTGGATGTAGGAGGCTCATTTGGAGCATCACACCAGTTCTAGCATCGTACCGAGGGGCACTTCTTTCTTTTGTGGGATATGGGTGTCCCTGGTATCACCAATCTTTGCTCCCATCCCTAATTGCCGTTGACCTGCGTGACTTGCTGAGCCAATTTCAAAGGGGTTCCCAAAGCCTGTCCACCATCTACAAGGCACACATCAGGAGTGTGATGGAATACTCCTCACTTGCCTGGATGGGTGCAGCTCCAACAACACTCAAGAAACTCGACACCATCCAGGACAAAGCAGCCCACTTGACTAGTATGACATTCACAGGTGACGTTCACTCCCTCCACCACTGACACCCAACAACAGCAGTGTGTACCACCAACAAGGTGCATGGCAGAAGTTCACTAGATCTCCTTCCACAGCACCTTCCAAACCTACGACCACCTCGAAGGTCAGCAGACACATGGGAACATCACCAGCAGTAAGTGGCCTCCAAGCCACACACCATCCTGACTTGAAAACATATCACCGTTCCTTTAATGCCCCTGGGTCATATTCCAGGTCATCCCTCACTACGTGGACTGCAGTGGTTCAAGAAGGCAGCTCACCACCACTTCCTCAAGGCAAAAGTGAGGACTGCAGACGCTGGGAACCAGAGTTTAGATCAGGGGGGTACTGGAAAAGCACAGCAGGTCAGGCAGCATCCGAGGAGCAGGAAAATCGACGTTTCGGGCAAAAGCCCTTCTTGAGTGCTGCCCTCGGATGCTGCCTGACCTGCTGTGCTTTTCCAGCACCACTCCGATCTAAACACCCCTTTCTCAAGGTCCAGCCGGTGACACCTACATGCCAGCAGTGAATTTTGAAGAAATCAAACAAATTGCCATGGGCCCAGGGTCACAGTCCACACAAGGACAGCAGATTTCCTTCCCTAAAGGGCATCAGTGAGCCAGATGGGTTTGCACAGCATTCAATGATAGTTTCACAGTCACTCTCACTGAGAATAGATTGCAATTCTAGATTTATTAATCAAATATAAATTCCAGCAGCTCCCGTGGTGGGAATTAGAATCAGAAAATCACCCTGTGCTTCTGGATTACTAATCAACAACTATACCGCTTTCTTCCCAGACTGAGCGCCATTGCGACAGCTCTCCTGACTTGCTTGAAGTCACATCAATCAGCACAGAGCAGTTTCTACATTCAGTTCTACCTTAAAGAACACATTCACCAGATGAAATACCAGCAAGCAAAGAAAAGGAGCTGCAAGGCTGTTGTTATTAATTTGGAGTTGGCATTGCTGAGTTAGCTGCTTTTATACTCTGGTGATCCCTCGCAGTCTGCCGAATTCTGTGCTTGCCTGCAGTGCTGATGTTTTGCACATGAGTGGGTCTTTAAAAATATATTTTCTGGCATGGCCTCACTTGCTGATGAGGAATGGAATGAACTGTTAAAAAGAAAGGTCACAAACCTGCCCTCTGTCCCTCCATGCCTCCCAACTTCCCCTGCTCTGTTCCACAGCCAGTTAGCTCCTCAAACATCAAGCAGCAATGTATCAGAGAGGATGGAAAACAACCATTCTGTTCATCAGGTTATAGTCCAACAGGTTTATTTGGAAGCACTAGCTTTTGGAGCGATGTTCTGAAAGCTAGCGCTTCCAAATGAACTTGTTGAACTATAACCTGGTGTTGTGTGATTTTTAACTTTGTCCACCCCAGTCTAACACCAGCACCTCCAAGTCATTCAGTTCACAGATGTCTGTGCAATCGCTTTGAAACCAGTTCTTTCTGAATTTCCTTCCAAAATTTTCCATACACAGTATATTTTCAGTTCCCCTTCAGTGCTTCCAAATAAACCTGCTGGACTATAACCTGATGAACGGAATGGCTGTTTTCCATCCTCTCTGATACATTGCTGCTTGATGTTTGAGGAGCTAACTGGTTCTGGAACAGAGCAGGGGAAGTTGGGAGGTGTGGAGGGACACTTATTTTATAAGCTTTAATTAAATTTTCTTCCTTTCGATTACAGGCAGTGCATACTAGAACATAACAACTTAGAGTCAGAAAGATGTACAGCATGGAAATAGACCCTTTGGTCCAACTCATCCATGCTGACCAGATATCCTTCTCTGCAGCAAGTTTACCCTGACTGTACCCCAACCTGTTGGATGTTTTGAAAACAAAAATGCTGGAAATCGCAGCAGGTCGGGCAGCATCCATGGGGAGAGAGTGAGCTAATGTTTCGAGTCTACATGTTGGATGGGTTGCTGCACATGGTGCAGTGTGTGGCAGGCTCCTTCCCTTTGCAAATTTGTGCCCTTTTTGCAATGAGGTCTAGTCATAGAGATGTACAGCACGGAAACAGATCCTTCGGTCCTACCCGTCCATGCTGACCAGATATCCCAACCCAAACTAGTCCCACCTGCCAGCACCCGGCTCATATCCCTCCAAACCCTTCCTATTCATATACCCATCCAGATGCCTCTTAAATGTTGTAATTGAATCAGCCTCCACCACTTCCTCTGGCAGCTCATTCCATACATGTACCACCCTCTGTGTGAAAACATTGCCCCACAGGTCACATTTATATCTTTCCCCTCTCACCCTAAACCTATGCCCTCTAATTCTGGATTCCCCAACCCCAGGGAAAAGAGTTTGCCTATTTACCCTATCCATGCCCCTCATAATTTTGTAAACCTCTGTAAGGTCACCCCTCAGCCTCCGACGCTCCAGGGAAAACAGCCCCAGGCTGTTCAGCCTCTCCCTGTAGCTCAGATCCTCCAAGCCTGGCAATATCCTTGTAAATCTTTTCTGAACCCTTTCAAGTTTCACAACATCTTTCTGATAGGAAGGAGACCAGAATTGCACGCAATATTTCAACAGTGGCCTAACCGGTGTCCTGCCTTAAAACATTTTCTCTGTCCATTTGGGGATCCAGAGGCGACCTGACTGGTTGGGTGCTGAAAGGATGTTTCCACTTGTGGGAGAATCTGGAAGTAAGGGTCAGATTTTAAGAATGACTGTAAAGTCTTTGGAGATGAACGGCAGTTGGGAGAGGCGCTACATAAATGCAAGTTTTTTTCAATTCTCATCGAGCTGCATGAGGGCAGTAGGACCCACGGGAGCTCTGTAGAAACTGCAAACAACATACGTCAAGTCTGGAACTAGAGTGGAACTGATTGTTAGGTGCTTGGTCCAAACTATTTAGCATCACATCTCAGAGAGAGAGAGAGAAGGGGAAGCCAGCAGAAAACAATCAGGACTGAAGGATCTGTGTCAGACAGAAGTTGCTGGATTCTCAGCTCCAAACAGAGGAACTTCAGAAAATCTCCAACTCTCGGACTGTGGGAAGAAGTCTTCTCTGCGCTTTAACCAGGAGCACAGAGGGCGGAATGCAGTTAGGCAAGGACTGGATCCAAGCTTCTGTGAGACTGGGAACTCCAGAGTCCCGTCCGCTCCAAAGCCCAGCTGGAAGCCGGAGCTGAGCCTCCCAACATGAACTCCAACTTCCAGCTGCCCCGTCCTTTGAAGAGAGCTCAGCACTTGGCCGGCTGCAGGACTGCGAGAGTGGCCATCCTGGGTCAAGGGGCTGTGGGGAAAACTGGTAAGGAGCACAAAATCAAAACTCATTTCTCTTTTTTTTCCCCCTGAGGCTATCCAGATCTGTTACTCCATCTTGCACAGCAGAGAAACTTAACAGGAATCCTAGTGATTTAGCAGGGCAAGGACCAGGCAGTGTTTGGAAATATTGGTTGTTCAGGACGGTTAGAGTTACACCGAGTTCCGGCTGTCACAGCACATTAGGGTCATTACTACAAAGGAGGAGGCCTTTCTGCCCATCCATGCTGGACCTCTGCAGAATCCAATCGGGTCCCAGTGGCCCTGCTCTATCCTGTAACGCTGCACAGTGATTAATCAGGGTTGAAAGGGATTCCCTGTATAACTGTTATGTTCATGTTTATTCAGTGTCAAATAATTCATACTCAACCTTATAACACTGGATTAAAAAATCACACAACACCAGGTTATAGTCCAAAAGGTTTAATTGGAAGCACTAGCTTTCGGACCGCTGCTCCTTCATCAGGTGGGACAGTGTCCCTATCTCTGGACTAGAAGGTCCAGAGATAGATTCATGTTCCATTGAATCATATGGTACAGAAGAGACTCTTCAACCCATCCAGTCTTCACTGCCAAAAATACACTGTGGCCTACTCCTCAAATGCTGATCCAAATGCTTTTTAAAGCTTGTGAGGTTCCCCACCTTAACGACTCTCCCAGGCAGTGTATTCCAGACCCCCAGCAAGACTTGATCAACAGGGCCAGCGGGCTGCAGAGTGGCAGATGGAGTTTAATTTAGATAAATGTTGGTCAGACAAACAAAGGCAGGGCTTACACAGTTAATGATAGGTCCTGGAGAATGTTGTCGAACAGAGAGATTTAGCGGTGAGGTGCATAGTTCTTTGAAAGTGTATTTGCAGGTAGACAGGGTGGTGAAGACAACATTTGACACATTTGCCTTCATTTGCTCAGACCACTGAGTATAGGAGTTGGGATGTCATGTTGCAGTTGTATGGGGTGTTGGTGAGGCCACGCTTGGAGTACTGTGTACAGTTCTGGTCACCCTGCTATAGGAAGGATATTATTAAATTGGAAAGGAAGCACAAAAGATTTCCAAGAATGTTACCAAAGCTGGAGGGTTTGCGTTATAAGAGAGGCTGGGACTTTTTTCATTGGAGTGTCGAGGGGTGACCTTAAAGAGGTTTATATAATCATGAAGGGCATAGATAAGGCAAGTAGCAAAGCTCCTTTCCCCAGGGTAGGCGACTTCAAAACTAGGGGTCATAATCTTTAGGCGAGAGAGGAAAGATTAAAAGGGACCTGAGGGGCAACTTTTTCACACAGAGGGTGGATTGCATGTGGAATGAATTGTCAGAGGAAATGGTAGATGCAAGCACAGATACAACATTGGGAGAGATTAGATTAGATTTCCTACAGTATGGAAACATGCTCTTTGGCCCAACTCCGAAGAGTAACCCACCCAGACCCATTACCCTACCCCATATTTACCCCTGACTAATGCACCTAACACTATGGGCAATCTAGCATGGCCAATTCGCCTAACCTGCACATCTTTGGATCGTGGGAGGAAACCGGAGCACACGGAGGAAACCCACGCAGACACAGGGAGAATGTGCAAACTCCACACAGACAGTCACCCAAGGCTGGAATTGAACCCAAGTCCGCATTTGGACAGGTACGTGAATAGGAAGAGTTTAGAGGAATATGGGCTAAACACAGGCAAATGGAACTGGTTTAGTTTGGGAAACCTGGTCAGCATGGACGAGTTGGGTCGAAGGGTCTGTTTCCATGTTACGTGACTCTGCCAAGATGTGTCATAACATGGTCAAACAAATTGATTAAAAAACAATTGATTGGAATCACTTCTACTCAGAGCTCATTTGCTTCCTGACATTTTAAACCCTTTTGTTATCGCTTGCCCAGTTCATCTTTCTGTCCTTCACGAAACATTGTGGAGTGGTTCGTTATTAAAGTCTGCAGTTAGCTTCCCGTTGCAGGTAGCCAAACACCGAAACTCCTTCCAAGCTCCTGAGCCTGTCTAACCCTCGTTCATCCAGTGGCTCTGACTGTGGGAATGGTGGTAATCCTATTCTGAGGTTTTTTTTTAGATTACCGACAGTGTGGAAACAGGCCCTTCGAAGAGCAACCCACCCAGACCTATTCCCTTAACTAATGCACCTTACACTACAGGCAATTTAGCATGGCCAATTCATCTAACCTGCACATCTTTGGACTGTGGGAGGAAACCGGAGCACCCGGAGGAAACCCACGCAGACACGGGGAGAATGTGCAAACTCCACAACGGCAGTTGCCCGAGGCAGGAATTGAACCTGGGTCCCTGGCGCTGTGAGGCAGCGGCGCTAACCACTGAGCCACCGTGCCGCCCCATCTCAGATTTTTAAAAAAGTGATTAATTTCTCAGCCACATTAGGGAGATTTAAACAATCCTTAGATAAGCACATGGATGATGATGGGATAGTGTAGGGGGACGAGCTGAGAATAGTTCACAGGTCGGTGCAATATCGAGGGCCGAAGGGCCTGTTCTACGCTGTATTGTTCTATGTTCAATGTCCTTGTTCTCAGCTTGAAGTACAAATGCAGGAAAATCGAGGATGCCGATTGGCTTCAAAGTTTCTGATTACACTTTTTATTCAACATAGCGGATAAATAATAACCTTTTATTATTTACGATGGGAGGTAGGTGGTGCATTCACACTAACTGGCACCTCAAATACCACCTGGTTCAAACAGTTCGTGAAAATATTTGCATTTATATAGTGTCTTTAGCACAGCAAAAACATCGCAAAAATCAGATCAAACTTCACATCACACTACATATTACTGAGCTTCTGGACTATTAACTCTGAAGACTGAGTATACAAATCTCACCATAACAATTTAAAGATATGAATTCAAATTAAAAATCTGGTAGCAGTAAAATGTAATTCTAACATTGTTGTAAAATTCCAAACAGTTCACTAATGCCCTTCAGGGAAGGAATTCCTTACCCAGTCTAGCATTTTATATGACCTCAGACCCACACACCAACATGACTGACCCCAACTGGTTTTTAAAGTAGACAAGTGAATTATTCAGAGCAATCGGGAATGGGCAATAAATGTTGGGTTTTGACAGCGACGCCCCTATCCTAACAATTTAATATATTTTTAAAAAATTATCAAGTCATTCCATTTGCATTTTTCCAATGGCAAAGTAAGAGAAACAGTAAAAGAAAGTCCTTTAAGGACTCTGTGTCGCTTGTAAAGGATTACACCACACCAGGTTATAGTCCAACAGGTTTATTTGGAAGCACTAGCTTTCGGAGCGCTGCTCCTTCACCAGGTAGCTGTTGTGCAGGATCACAAGACACAGAATTATAGAAAAAGATTAGTGTCGTGCAACTGAAATGACTTTTGAACAAACCTAGATTGCGTGGCGTTGTGTGAATTTTAACTTTGTCCCCCCCCAGTCCAACACCGGCTCCTCCACATCATGACTTGTAAAAGAGAAAGGCCAGCAAGCCAAGCTTAAAGAAACATAATCAAGAAAAACCCAGTGAACACTGAGCCTGTGAACGCTAAAGAAAATTTTTAAAAATAATAATTCAAAATCATAAAGGGTTACAGGAAAAAACACAGGAAAGTGAGCGTGAGGAATGTTGGATCAGCTAAGATCTTACTGATTGGTGAAACAGGCTCCAGGGACTAATGGCCTGTTCCTGCAGCTATTTCTTACGGTCTCATAGACAGTCTTGTTCGGCAATAAACTGTTACCACTGGGGAAGGATTGAGAAAGACGGGGGACACATTGAAGTGGATTAGCAAAAGAAGCAATGGAGCCCAAGGGAGAAACCCTTTTCATGCAGTGAATGGTTAGGATCTGTAACTCGCTACACATGAACGTGGTGGACACAGATTCAATCAAGGCACTCAAGAGGGTGTTGGATTGTTGTGTGAAATGGCAGAATGTTCAGGGCTTCGAGGTGAAGGTAGGGGAATTGTCATTGGAGAACTGGTGCAGACAGGATGGATTGAATAGTCTCTTCCTGCGCTGTGACCATTTTGTGATTTTTCGGCTTGCTGTAAAAAATAACCCTGACCAACTAGTATCAAAACACAAGACCAAACAGTGCAAATCCATCTTAAAATCACAGCTAAAATGCATTGACTTAACCATTAATACTGATTGGGTGGGGATGCTGGGGATTCCGAAGTATTTGTTGTATGTCCATCTTGCAGTTTTTCTAACATTCAAGTTCAGGATTCTTGTTCTCAAAAGAAAGATGAGTGTGGCCTCATAAGAATCTAAACCATAACAGAGCCTAGCAGAAGTTGCCAGGGTTGGAGGATTTGAGCTGTAGGGAGAGGCTGAATAGGCTGGGGCTGTTTTCCCTGGAGCATCGGAGGCTGAGGGTTGGCCTTATAGAGGTTTATAAAATCGTGAGGGGCATGGATAGGATAAATAGACAAAGTCTTTTCCCTGAGGTGGAATAATCCAGAACTAGAGGGCATAGGTTTAGAGTGAGATGGGAAAGATATAAAAGGGACCTAAGGGGCAACTTTTTCATGCAGAGGGTGGTACGTGTATGGACTGATCTGCCAGAGGAAGTGGTGGAGGCTGGTACAATTACAACATTTAAAAGGCATCTGGATGGGTATATGAATAGGAAGAGTTTAGAGGGATATGGGCCAAGTGCTGGCAAATGGGACTAGATTAATTTAGGATATCTGGTCGGCATGGATGAGTCGGACCGAAGGGTCTGTTTCCGTGCTGTACATCTCTATGACTGTAAGAAATGTTTTCACATAAACGAGTGGGAAGAATAGGTGTGTAATGGGACTATACATTTAACAGAGACGCTCATAAACCCAAATAAGAATTCAGAAAAAAAATCTTTCCCTGTCTGAGACTTGCTGCTGCAGGGAAAAGCTGAGATGAATGTTGAAGGAGAAGCTTGATGAAGACAGAAAGGCATAGGAGGGCATTGGAAACAGCTCAGAGAAGGCTCACTGCCTGGAATGGATGCGATTATGAGAAAAGATTGAGCTACATGGGCCTGCACTCAGAGTTTCGAAGAATTGCAACATACGACTCTGACAGGAGTAAATGCTGGTAGTTGTTTCCTCTCGAGTAAGAATCTCGAACTTGGGGCCACAGTACAAAACTAAGAGTCTCACGTTTAAGACAGAGATAAAAGAACTGCTTTTCTTTCAGACATTGGGGAATTCTCTCTCTTAGAAAGCACTGGAGACTGATCATTGAATACATTCAGGGTTGACTTGGATAGATTTGTGATAGACAAGGGAGTTGAGGGTTAGGGCCACAGCTAGGAAAGTGGGGCTAAGACCACGATCAAATAAGCCACGACAGTGTAGTAAGCTGGAGGGGCTGAATGGTTGACTCCAATTCCTATTTCTTATGATCACACGATGTAAATTGTTGATCAGATTGGATGAAGAGGGATGGGAGGAGACTAGCATGGAACTTGTGGGGTGAGTGGCCTGTCTCAGTGCTGGAAGCTGACAGAGCATCCACTGACTACTGATGTTTAAACAATGTTGAAGTACAGATCAGGACCAGGTCAGTTGGCAGAGTTTTCCACTTCACATCTAACTCTCACACCTTTGCTTTTCCAGCAATCACCGTACGGTTCATAACTAAAAGATTCATCGGAGAGTATGATCCCACTTTGGGTGAGTATGCGCAGAGTGGCTCCTGAAAGGGATCCCTCCAAGTGAGTGGGGTGTGTGCACTGTATGTTTGCTGAAAGGGTATTTACACCATTGCAGTTTAAAACGTTGTAAAATTTGAAAGGGTTCAAAAAAGATTTACAAGGATGTTGCCAGGGTTGGAGGATTTGAGCTGAACAGGCTAGGGCTGTTTTCCCTGGAGCATCGGAGGCTGAGGGATGACCTTTCAGAGGTTTACAAAATCACGAGGGGCATGGATAGGGTAAATAGGCAAAGTCTTTTTCCTGGGGTAGGGGAGTCCAGAACTAGAGGGCATAGGTTTAGGGTGAGAGGGGAAAGATATAAAAGAAACCTAAGGGGCAACTTTTTCACACAGAGGGTGGTACATGTATGGAATAAGCTGGCAGAGGAAGGCTGGTACAATTGCAACATTTAAGAGGCATTTGGATAGGTATATGAATAGGAAGGGTTTGGAGGGATATGGGCCGGGTGCTGGTAGATGGAACTAGATTGGGTTGGGATATCTGGTCAGCATGGACGGGTTGGACCGAAGGGTCTGTTTCCATGCTGTACATCTCTATGACTCTATGCTGCTCTGTGTATTTGTTGGGATTTGTAGTTAATATAAACATCTAGCCCAATTGGACATTCTATCACATACTGTCAGACTGCCAACAGCCCAAATGATCTCGCTGATATGCGGCATGTGTGTGTGTGTCCATCACTGCAGAACAAACTGATAACAGCCGGAATGTCTCACACCCATACACAGCTTGTTCCAGCATGTGAGAAACAAGAGATTGGAGTTGTCAATGTCTCACCCACATGCTGAAATCTGAAGCTTCACAGGCAGGAGTGAAATTCAGCACTGCAGTCAGGAGGTGCCTCCAAACAATAGAGCACTCAGTAAGTTCACTGCAGGGACTCTAAAATGGTACAGCACATGCTGTATTTCTACCTCAGTACTCACCACTTGAGTAAGCTTTCTGCATCACAACAACTTGCAGTTATCGAACACCTGTACACTCTAAGGTCCAGGAGTATGTGCTGAGGGATGTACTAAATCTTGGGGCAGCTGCTGCCAAGGTGCAGTGGGGAAAGAGCACTGTCTGCGGTCTTCTGCCAAACTTAAATGGGGTCCATTCAGTTATTGGACCCCAACCCCTACCCAGTGTCCCCAATGCATGTATATATACAAGTAAGAAATGCCTTTAGTTTGTTGGAGTCAGATTCTTTCTTTGTTTCTTCATAGAATCCCTACAGTGTGGAAACAGGCCCTTCAGCCCAGCAAGTCCACACCGACCCTCTGAACAGTATCCCACCTAGACCCACTCCCCTACCTTATTACTCTACATTTACCCCTGACTAATCCACCTAACCTATACATCCCTAAACACTATGGACAATTTAGCATGGCCAATCCACCAAAACTGCACTTCTTTGGGTTGTGGGAGGAAACTGGAGCACCCGGAGGAAAACATACAAACTCCACACAGGCATTTGCCCGAAGCTGGAATGAACTGGGATCCCTGGCACTGTGAGATAGCAATGCTAACCACTGAGCCGCCATGTCATCCCATATACTACTGCACAGACCTGAAGTGCTTTAGTGACCATGTATGCATTTATAGTTTTTATGAATAAAGTATATGTTTGAAATAAGAAAACACCTTTAATTAAACATGATGGGATCATTTAGTGCAGAGGATAGTGTCCCTGAGGCAGATGTTCCAGCTCAAATCCCACTCCAGGTATTGATGCCTGAAGAGCATGTGATCATAATACGATTGAGTGCTAATCCTTTTCAGAGAGTCAGTGTCACAGAGATGGACAGCCCGGAAAAAGACCCTTTGGTCCAACCCGTCCATGCTGACCAGATGTCCCACCCGCCAGCACTTGGTCCATATCCCTCCAAACCCTTTCTATTCATACACCCTTCCAGATGCCTTTTAAATGTTGCAATTGTACCAGCCTCCACCACTGCCTTGAGCAACCCATTCCACACGCGCACCACCCTCTGCATGAAAATGTTGCCCCTTAAGTCTCTTTTATACTTTTTCCCTCTCACCCTAAACCTATGCCTTCTAGTTCTGGACTCCCCCACCCCAGGGAAAAGACGTTGTCTATTTACCCCTATGATTTTATAAACTTCTATTAAGTCACCCCTCAACCTTGTAAACACCACTGACAGGTAGAAAGACTGGGAGAGATTCCTGGTCAGCCACACAATGCAGAGATTGACAGAGCCTCTACTGTCAATATCTGTAGCTGGAGCCTACATTATGCCTGTAAAACATGCATGGTTCCACCCATGAAACCCAGAGTCCCTCAGTGAACTGTAACACACCACCAGCATGTAATGAAACAGCTTAATATCTCATTACAAGTAGGTTTTAAGGAGTGACTCAGTTTTTACAGATTGGGGAAAGGCCTTTTAGGCTGTCATGTCCACACCACTCATCAAATGTCCATCTGTTCTAAACCCATTTTCCAGCATGTGGCTCATTGCCTTCCATGTTGTGGTGCTTCAAGTGGTCATTTAAATAGTTATTAAATGTCTTGAGGGTTACCACCCTGAAAGCAATATTTCTATATACCTGTAACCCTGTGAATTCACTTATTTTCCCTCACAATCCTAATTCCTTTCCTTAAAACGTTGCTGCTCCCCCTCCCCCCCAGTTATTGGCCCTACTACTAAGGAAAGAAGGGTCTTGTCCTGTTTACTGTGTGCCCCTCAGAACTTTACACACTCATTCAGATTCCCAACCTGCTCTGTTAGAAGGGAAACAGCCCCAGCTCATCTACAACCAAAAACAGAACCTGCTGGAAAAGCTCAGCAACGTCTATCAAGACAAATCAGAGTTAATGTTTTGGGTCTGGTGACCCTTCCTCAGAACTATCTAGTTTCTTTTCACAGCTGAATCACTCCAACCCAAGTAACATTCTAGTAAATCTCTCTTGCACCCTCTCCATCCCAAAATGTGGCAATTAGAAGTGCACACATTATATACAGCTCCATCATAATCACCTTGATCTTGTATTCAATGCCTTGACTAGTAAGGTACACACCACTGACAGGCAGGAAGAGTGGGAGATTCCTGGTCAGCCGCACAATGAAGAGACTTACAGAGCCTCTACCACCACTATCTGTAGACCTGCAGATGATGCCCTCCAGCGCATCTACTCCACTTCCCACACACCCCAGCTGGCCTCCTTCTTCAAACACTGCAACTTCCCCTCCCACATGGTCGCCAATGCCCTCCAGCACATCTCCTCCAATTCCTGCACCTCCACCCTTGAACCCCACCCCTCCAATTGTAACAAGGACAGTACACCCCCGGTCCTCACCTTCCACCACACCGACCTCCAGATACATTGCATCCTCCTCCGCCATTTCCGCCACCTACAAACAGACCCCACCACCAGGGATATATTTCCCTCTCCACTCCATCTGCATTCTGGAGAGACCATTCTCTCTGTGACTCCCTTGTTAGGTTCATGCCCTCCATTAACCCATCCTTCACTCCTGGCACCTTCCTCTGCCACCACAGGAATTGTAAAACCAACAGCCACACCTCCCCCCTCACCTCCGTCCAAGGTTCCAAAGGATTCTTCAACGTCCAACATAGATTTACCTGCAGTTCCCACACATCATCTACTGTGTCTTTTGCTCCCGATGTGGTTTCCTCTACATCAGGGAGTCAGGAGGCCATCTTGTGGAACGTTTCACAGAACGTCTCTGGGACACCCACACCCATCGACCCCACCGCCCTGTGGCCGAACACTTTAACTTCGCCCCTCAGAGACATGCAAGTTCTGGGCCTCCTCCGCCGCCAAACCCTAAGCACCCAACACCTAGAGGAACCTTATTCAAGATCCAACCTTCCAACTCGGCACTGTCCTCTTGAACTATCCTACCTGTCCATCCTCCTTCCCACCTATCCACTTCACCCTCCTCTCTGAACTATCAACTTCTCCCCTCACATTCAATAACCTATCGCATTCCCAGCTACCTTACCCCCAGCTCCATCCCCCCTCCCATTTATCTCTCAGCCCCCTTGGGCCACAGGCCTCATTCATGATGAAGGGCTTATGCTCAAAATGTTGGTTCTCCTGCTCCTCGGATGCTGCCTGTGCTTTTCCAACACCACACTCTTCGACTCTTGACTAATAAAGCCAAGTATCCCAAATGATGGGTATATGAATAGGAAAGGTTTGGAGGGATATGGGCTGGGTGCTGGCAGGTGGGACTAGGTTGGGTTGGGATATCTGGTCAGCATGGACGGGTTGGACCGAAGGGTCTGTTTCCATGCTGTACATCTCTATGACTCTGACTTGTAAGACAGAGATTTAGAAGTGAACAGGTTTAAAGAGGAAATATTGGCGCACGGGGTCCAGGCAGCCACAGGTATGATTGCCAATAGTATAGAAATGCAATTGAAGATGTCCAGTAATGTCCAAACGATAACCAACATTTGCACTCATTCACAGAAACAATATACAGACATGTGTCCTCGGTGGATGGGGAATGTGTGCAGTTTGAAGTTCTCGATACTGCAGGCCAGGTAACGTAATCACGGGGTCATTACCTCCACAAACAGGAGGTTTCAAAGAGTATTCAAATAAAAGCAAAATACTGCAGCTGCTGGAAATCTAAAACAAAAGCAGAAAGTGTGGGAGAAGCTCAGCAGGTCTGGGGAAGGGAAACAGAGTTGATGCTTCAAATGCAATGTGACTTCTTCAGAACTGAAAGGGCTGATAAAACAAGAGTTTTTATGCTATTGCCAGAAGTGAAGGAGGAGCGAGTAGAACAGATGGGGAGAATGCCCAGAACAAAAAGTCAAAGGGAGTGTTTGCAATAACTCCAGAGAGGCCAGTATCCTGTCGGCCTTTATTTCCATGTGGAGAGTCCTTGACATTGATCCAACTCTCTCAGAGTGAGCAGAACCTCTGACACTCCTGTTCTTATGTCAGCCAGGACTCCCTGATTGGACCATTTAACAACCTGAGCTCCACCTGGCTGACCTCATTATTACTGTGGTGTTAATGGCAATACAGATGTAAAATGGGACTAAAAGACAGATGTAAAAGGGAGAAAATGGGCCCATTCTGCTGAGAGCAAAGTCTAGCAGACAAAAAAAAATACAGCTTGGGCTGGGGATGCAGGAAAAACAAGGGGTTCACTGACATTTAATTGGAGCATCAACTGGTGAGCATATGGAGAGGTTGCAGCCAATTTATGAAGCAATTCAGGACTTTCCAAAGTGTTTTACAGTCAGTGTGTTTTGTAGCATAGTCACTTGTAATGTTGGAAACATATCATAGCAAGCTCCCAGAAACAGTATTAAAATAGTGACCTGATAATGATAACCTGCTACTGAATCTGTCACATATTGCACAAGAAAGGGAATAAATAACTTTTCTTCCCTCCACCTAAGGAAGAGGATGCGATGTTAATCGAGGAAAAGATCAAGTGGGCAGAGGGTTTCATCATCGCCTACTCAGTGACAGACCGGTGTAGCTTTGATGAGGTTCTCCGACTGAGGTTCTTGATCAGCCACGTCCACTCCAGCTTGAAGCGGGGTCACAGCGATGCCCCGCCCCCTGTGGTCATCGTCGCCAACAAGAAGGACCTCGAGTACGACCGGATGGTGACCACGGAGGAGGGCGATGGCATCGCCCAGGCACTCAAGTGCCCTTTCTTTGAGATCTCAGCCCGAGACAGCTACGAGGAGACGGTGGGTGTCTTCAATTTACTTTACCGGGAGATGGCAACCAGTGGAGTGCTGTCAACCTTTCGGCGGAAGGTCTCCTCGAAGCTGATGGACAAGATACCCAGGATCCCCTCAAACGCTACCATGAGCTTGTCTACACGGAGTTTCAGCTTGAGTTCAGTGAAGGACTTCTTGACCGATTAAGCTTCTTGTGGAAAGCCTATCCAAAAGTCATCTCTGTTTGGCTGATTGGTAACATCCCAAAGCTATCTGCAGCAAATTAAGTACTTTTTTGAAGTGTAGACACTGTTTGTATAATATAGGAAACAGTGGCAGGCATCTTTGGCACAGCATGTTCTCTCAAACTGCGACATGAAACAGATGTTGGTGAAGGGCTAAATATGGAATAGAACAGCAGAAAATCTACTCTTCTTCACATTGCAAGGGATCATTTATGGGGCTTCAGTTTGAACGGTCATCTTGAAGTCGGATTGTTTTGTGGTCAGACTAAATCAACGCAGCTTTTCCTGGTTACCCTCCACACAGGAACTATAGATACATTTGAGGCTTGCTGAACACAAGGAGAGACCCAATGAGGTGAATAGCCTCCTGTGTTACAATGACTCGGACTGAGGGCCATTTATTTGTTTTTAAAAATTGAAAATAAAACCAACAGGATAACAGGCATCTTCACAAGTCTGTCAAACTGCCTTAACATTCTTGAAGTGGTTAAAACATTTTCTTTTTCACTATCAATGATCTCAGCTATTTATATACAGCAAAGTTCCACGGGTGGTTGATACAATTTAAGTAATGCCATTCACTGGATGTGAACGATTTATGTCAAGAGGACAGAGGCACAGACTAGAATCAGCCACCATGGTAGGAGTCAACCAGTTGAATTTTGATACCAATCCTGAAGTTATGTTATATTCACGCTAGGAGATTCCACAAAATTAACATACTTTAGTTTCAGTAGAACCAATGAGGAGGAATAACTAACCTCTACTTTCTCTGTAATGGACAGTTTAGAAAGAGAAGCGGATGAAAGCATGATATGCTTTTGTGGAGGACAAATACTGACATGAGATGGTTTTTACTAAGGGAGGGCTTACATAGTGCACTGCATCATGCATCCATCGGGAGTGCAGGTTATGTTTTAATTACCAAATGTAATTTATATACATGGACAGAAGGGGGATTTTTAAAAAAAATGTATTCATAGGATGTGGGCATCTCTGGCTAGGTCAGCATTTATTGCCCATCTGTAATTACCTAGACAGCAACTGAGAGTCAGCCAGATTGCAGTGGGTCTGGAGTCACATGTAGGCCAGACCAGGTAAGGAGGGTAGTTTCCTTCCATAACCAGATGGGTCTCCCCCACTCTCCACAACAACAATTGACATTAATTTCATGGCCATCATTAGACGCTGAATTGCAAATTTTTAATTGAATTCAAATTCAACCATCTGCAATGGTGGATTTGAATGGCATCTCAAGATCATTACTCTCGTCTCTGGATTAGTAGTCTAGTGATAATACAATTAGGCCACTACCTTCCAATATTAAGAGGGAAAAAAGCAGCTTGTGGATAGAAATGGGTATATATTACACACCAATATACCATGTATGAATTTCTCTCACTGTCAGACTGAGTGTTGCCATTCCCAAAAACATAGGAATTAGGAATAGCTGTAGGCCATTTGGCCAATCAAGCTTACTCTGCTGTTTAGTGTGTTCATGGCTAACTTTCTCTCTCGAGGTCATATTCCCACCTCCCCACAACCCCCATACCCACTCATGCCTTTAAAATCTACCTACTTTGAATATATTCAGTGACTGCAGAGTTACTCATGAAGCTGGGTTGAGACAGAAGGGGGCATAATCCAATTAAGAAATTATAATTCATTACTAGCAACAAGGTCTTTTGGTACAGTGGGCGACATTCCTCCTCCTCCTCCTGGACCACAGGTTCTGGGTCTGCAAGTCTCATACTGGGACCTGTTGGCTGTGGAAGGTGCACACATAACCAGGCCAAGCCAGTTGACTGTCAGCCTGTAAATCCTTCCAATACACCTAATGGTTGGGGGAAAGAGTCCCCCATCCTGCAAATGGTAAACCCTAGCAGCAGCACTTTAACCAGAAGTGTGGACTAATCCAATGAAAATCCGTGGTCCAACTCTGGGAAATGAGAACGGGAGAAAAGACAGACAAACAACCAACATGGGGAATGTAGGAAAGGGAAAAAAATGAATGGGTACAACTCATCCATTGCAACTGGGAGAACAGACCTGATTAAGACCTTATGCATTACTTAAATCAAAAGAAAATGGGGAGCTCCCCTAAAGGCAATGTGGACAAAATATTTGGGATTAAAACACAAGTAGTAACATTTTGTTCCAAAGTTTAATATAAAACAAAATTCTTTACACTGGCACACATTAATACCACCACTAAACACAGACAAAATATTTCACATGAATCAGACAGCACAACACGAGTGTTAAATTAACTCACATTTGAAAGGACTGCACAGTACACAGAGGACAAGATATTTGCATTTAACATCTGCTTTTAAACTGCTGCAAAACTGAAAAAATAGAACTTGTTCTGAATTGTTTAAGCCTGTTATTAAAAAAAAACTTTAAAAAACCCATCACTAGTTTGCGTTGCTTTTGTCTCTCCACCCCCAACACCCTCCCTCCCCAAAAGTCTACTCGGTTCAGCAAATGGCACCCAAGGAATTCAGCTGACCACTGCCCATTGGCAGCCGTCTGCCCAGAGGCGTCAGGAATCAGTAACGGAATAAGGAAATGTCATCGCACTGTGACTGGGCACATCAACAGTGACCTCCCGATCTATGTATCTCTTCACCTCACCCCAGAGCCAGTGTAGTTTCCATGAGGTTTACCAAACAACCTGGCACACTGCTCAACCTCACTTAAGAGAAGATCTCAATCAGCTTCTCGCATTCCCTGCTGCATATGAGCAGAACACTCCCCCTCCTCTAGTGAATTCAGTGCTGCTGGTGCTCATGTGGACACAGTTGGCCACTGCTCTTCCTGCTGTGAGCCCAGTGTGGACCTTCTGGTCGTCCAACGACGTTCAGAAGGGCACATTCTGCTCCTGGATTTATTGACAGTGTCTAAACTAAATTCAGGTCCAGGACCTGCTGCATTCTTTGCCCCAGTGAGTGCCAGCACCAGGAGTACTGAGCAGGATTCACCAAGGTGGGACTGACACGGACAATCAGCTGTACAGAGACAGGACAAAATGCAGATCTCAGAAAGAATAAGAGGACTCTCTTTTAAAACAGAGAGGATCATTTTCTCTGAGGGGCAGTGTTCCCTCTGAGCCGTTTGGAGGATCGGTGCACGCCGACAGGCGTGTTGACAAACTGACTTCCAGTTCCGGAAGTCACTGCTGTGCACGGAGATCTGTGAAGTGACTGCAAAAAGGAGGGGGAACGTGGTGTAGTGCGTGGAATTCTCTTCCCCACAAAATAGGGGAGGCTGGGATTTAAAATTTATTCAAATCTTTGCAACACAAAGTATGGAGTGTAGACAGGAAAATGTAAGTGGGAGTACAACCAGATCAGTTACCATCTTATTGAATGGTAGAGCAGGTTCAAGGGGCCAAATGGCCTAAATGTTGCTCCTAAGAAATACAGCAATAAACCTGCACCACAGACCTATAAGAAGATCCTTTCCTAACAATCATCTGAAGGCAATGCTCATTTGCTTTTATCTTACTCACTGTTCACATAAATACTGCTGACTGTCACCATGGCTAACATTTCAGCTGCTGCATCCCACACAAATTTGCCTGAGTTAGCTCTGCCAGAAACTGTCACTCAAGTAAGCAGGTGGCTTTGAGCTCCATTTAAGAAATATGCTTAAAAGGTGCTTGTTTACAATGCAAACAGTGACCACTGCATGTTTGTGACAGGCAGCAACAGAATCTTAAAAGATACGGTTCTTAAATCATTACGTGCCCTCTTAATTCAGGAGAATCATGTTGAGGAACGGGGGAGAAGAGAAGGGTCAGTAAGGACAATCTCTAATCTTTTTCGAGGAAACCCCACCAGATTCAGAGATTTGTTTCAGAACGCTGCTTTGACAGTAGGCTCGGACTAAAGTAACAAATATGCACTTGCCCAGTTCTCAAAGGAGTCAGAGTAGCTGCCAGGATTACAGATGTCCAACAAATATCAAATATGATAAATTGCCAGTTAATATTTTAGGGGTTGAAGCTTTAGAGGGGAATAATGACACCACTGAAGATATTCCTAGTCCGAAAATACAATCCACTAACAAGGCAACACTTCCTCAGCATTCAGACTGGATTGCGCATTTTCAAGACCTTGAACCAACCACTTTCTGATTTAAGGTGAGTGCTACTAGCTGAGGCACACTGCTAATGAAGTTACCTAAACTGGGAAAAGTTAAGTTGTGTGCATGCTTTGGGTCAGTCCTCCTTTAATCAGCCCAGACATTTTTGGATAAGCTCTAAGGCCCAGATTAATCATCAGATCTTTGCGTCCCCCTAGATAACTCATTTGATATCAGCACAAGAGATTCAAAATGGTGCATTTTCAAGTCAGAGCAACTGTTTTTTCACTTTCTGACAATGGCAATGCAAGTTGACAGTATTCACCTTTCAAATACACAGTCCACAATGAACACTACCATCCTTATCGGTCAATATTACAATGCAATCACCTTATATTAACTCAATATACTCTGGTACTTCCTTGAATGACTATTGTGCAAGTTATACAGAATAACCCCCGTCTGACCTTGTCATATGCAGTGAAAGCCAACACAGCATTGAGCCACCTCCATTTTGGATGGTGCCCATTTCTGAAGCCAGAATTGAAACAAGGTGCAACTGTAACACACAATTCTATTTGATGAATTCATCTTGATTGAGACAACTAGAACACCATCCTTTGTTTCTGAAGTCATGATAGTTTTTTGATCAGATTTCCTACAGTGTGGAAACAGGCCCTTCGGCTCAACCAGTCCACACCGACGCTCTTAAGAGTAACCCACCCAGACCCATTTGCCTCTGACTAATGCACCTAATACTACGGGCAATTTAGCATGGCCAATTCATCTGACCTGCACATCTTTGGACTGTGGGAGGAAACTGGAGGAAACCCACGCAGACACGGGGAGAATGTGCAAACTCCTCACACACAGTCGCCCAAAGCTGGAATCGAACCTGGGACCCTGGTGCTGTGAGGCAGCAGTGCTAACCACTGAACCACCGTACCGCCCCAATTACATGAGTATAATCTTAACAAAATACCCCTTTAAATAACTGGATAAGATTTGTCCCGTTTCCCCACCCACCCGCAACCAGTTGGATAATCCCTTGTGGAATTCAGTTGCTGTTGCTTTCTTTCCAGTTTAATGAGTTCTGACTAATTTATTCCTCACTTTTAATGGTGTCGCTGACTCCAGAGGAAGGACTTTGTACAACTATAAAGGAAAAAAGAGACATAAAATTAACAATTGGCATGTTTTTCTGTCAATCTTTCTTCTCGTATTAACCTATAAAGCAGAAAAAACAGAGAGAGTCAGAAAGACAAGCAATCATTGAAGGTGGCAGGGCAAGTGGAGAACAGTAAATAAAACACATGACCTGAGGTTTTATTAATAAAGGCATAACATACGACAGCAAGGAGATGATGCTTAACTTGTATAAGTTACTTGTCAGACTTAAGCTAAAGTACTGTGTGCAGTTTAGATGCTGCAATA